>NW_027507787.1:241597966-242015466 GCF_037356315.1 Lithobates pipiens
CATTTATCTGAAATTGGACCACCCGCTGAAGAAGAGGATACCGGGGTTATGCAAGTTTTTTGCTTTGTTTTTTTCTACACAAATAGAGCTTTCTTTTGGTGGTATTTGATCACCTCTGCGCTTTTTATTTTTTACCATATAAACAAAAAAGAGAATATTTTGAAAAAAATATATATATTTTCTACTTTCTGTTAAAAAAACATATCAAATAAAAAAAAAAATTTAAAATCAAATTTCTTCATAAATTGAAGCCAAAATGTATTTTGCTACATGTCTTTGGTTAAAAAAAAAAATAATAATAAAGAAATAAATCCCAGTAAGTGTATATCAATTGGTTTCCATTAAAGTTATAGAGTCTACAAGCTATGGTATATATTAGAGGTGCACTGAATGGAATTTTTTTGGTTTCCGAAACTGAAAATTCACGATGCACTTTGCCGAAACCAAAAGCGAAAATGACAGTTTAAAAAAATATATATATATATATATATATATATATATATATATATATATATATATATATATATATATATATATACATATATTTAAAATAAATAAATAAATATATATATATATAATATATAAATAAATATATATATATAATCTAATATAAATATAAAATATAATTTAAACAAAATATATATATATATTAAACAAAAAAAAAAAAAAAATATATATATATATATATATATATATATATATATATATATATATATATATATATATATATATATATATATTAAACAAAAAAAAAATATATATATATATATATATATTAAACAAAAAAAAATATATATATGTATATGTATATGTATGTGTATATATGTATGTATATATATATATATATATATATATATTAAAAAAAAAAATATATGTATATATATATATGTGTGTGTGTGTATATATATATGTATATGTGTATATATATATATATATATATATATATATTAATATATATAAAAAAAAAAAAAATATATATATATATATATATATATATATATATATATATATATATATATATATATATATATACTTTTTTTTTTTTTATATAATTTCTTTTATTCGACTTTTCAATTAATACCATGGATATGAATTTATTGTCGCCCATTATCCGCATCTTTAATGCAAGAATAGCTCAAGAGAAAAATGCATCCCTTTAAATTCTATGTATATGTCTTCCCACAGGGTCCGTTGCGCTTCCCTTGTGGTGTTAAAAATCTCGCTTGCTTGCATTTTTGGTCAGTTGAATAAAACGCATGGAAAAAACGCACCTCCCCATTGAAATGCACTGAAAACGCAGCAAGAACACATCAGTAATGCGCCCGTGACATTGATCCCTGACATCTGGCTTGGCTGACTATCCGTTCCAGTTACTGAACTTTGTTTTGACTACGTTTGTTCTTTTTTGCTTTTATTATTTTCCAAGTGTGATTTCACTGTACTTCTGTCTCGGCCTGATTTCATGGTTTCTGACAAAAAGGCGGTGGGCGGTCCTCAACTGTTTTTAATGAAGTCCTATGAAGACTTATCCTGAGCAGTGTAATGTAGGAGGTGACCGATATCCTGCTGTTGCTCTGGTGCCGCCAATCACCCATAGGAGGCCTATTGGTCTACAGAGGCTGCCTTCCACTTTTTCCCGTGATTGCTTCCATTCCAGACATTGGGTTCCCGGGCCCAAACATCTGGCAGCCGAGATTGGTTTAGAACGACGAGATGCGTTTGCTCCAGTCGCTCTCATTGTCAGGCGGGAGATTGCTGTTTTGCCACGTTGCCAACAGCCGAAGATGCCTTCCAAAGTTCACTCGCTGTGTTCTGCGTCCCGGAGACTCCCGCATCTCCCAGATGGTACCAAACACGACATCTGCAGATTCCTGGGCGCGCTTCATTTCCGCTCATTTTCCAGTCGGTCTTCTAATTTCATTAGGCAATGGTGGTGATTATCTTTCTCTGAAAGCCAGGATTCCCTTTTCTTTTTCCTTTTTTTTTTTCTTTTTTCCTTGTGCTGTAATCTTTGTTATCAGGTGTATGTGGTCAAGACGGCGATAGACGGCTCAGGCAAATTTTGGTTCTGAAGAAGGAAAACGGTCAGGAAACGCTCGTTTATTGGTCTGTTAATGAGTTCAGATTTCTCTGGTTTATGTAAATCGCCCAGAATAATGGGCTGGAATAGCAATAGCTGCGCATTGGAAGACCCGTGATAACGTTTCTCTCCTCCATTTGTAGGCTCCACATCGAAACTTTCATCCAAATGTTTGCTGAATTCTAGCACCGTATGACTGGAGCCAGGGCTTCATAGCAGCGGGGGCTGGTGGTGTAATTTTTTGAGGTTAGTGGCAAATAGTGCACCCAAAGCCACCCCCCAGTCGGGTCACCTGCAGACCCCACCCCCTACAACCACCCCCCCATTCAGGTCACCTGCAGAGCCCACCCTCAGTCAGGTCACCTGCAGACCCCACCTCCCACAGCCACCCCCCAGTCAGGTCACCTGCAGACCCCACCTGCCACAGCCACCCCCCCAGTCAGGTCACCTGCAGACCCCACCTGCCACAGCCACCCCCCCAGTCAGGTCACCTGCAGACCCCACCTGCCACAGCCACCCCCCCAGTCATGTCACCTGCAGACCCCACCTGCCACAGCCACCCCCCCAGTCAGGTCACCTGCAGACCCCACCCCCTACAACCACCCCCCAGTCGGGTCACCTGCAGACCCCACCTCCTACACCCACCTCCCAGTCGGGTCACCTGCAGACCCCGCCTCCTACAGCCACCCTCCAGTCGGGTCACCTGCAGACCCCACCTCCTACAGCCATCCCCCTAGTTGGTTCACCTGCAGACCCACCCCCCCAGTCAGTTCACCTGCAGACCCCCCCCCCCCACAGCCACCCCCCCAGTCAGTTCACCTGCAGACCCACCCCCCCACAGCCACCCCCCCAGTCGGTTCACCTGCAGACCCCACCCCCTACAACCACCCCCCCTGTCAGGTCACCTGGAGATCCTACCTCCCACAGCCACTCCCCCAGTCAGGTCTCCTGCAGACCCACCCCCACAGCCACCCCCCCAGTCGGTTCACCTGCAGACCCCACCCCCTCATTCAGGTCACCTGCAGACCCCACCCCCTACAACCCCCCTCCAGTCAGGTCACCTGCAGACCCCACCTCCCCCAGTCAGGTCACCTGCAGACTCCACCCCCTACACCCACCCCCTCATTCAGGTCACCTGCAGACCCCACCCCCTCATTCAGGTCACCTGCAGACCCCACCGCCTCATTCAGGTCACTTGCAGACCCCACCCCCTACAACCCCCCTCCAGTCGGGTCACCTGCAGACCCCACCTACCCCAGTCAGATCACCTGCAGACCCACCCCCCACAGCCACCCCCCCAGTCGGTTCACCTGCAGACCCCACCCCCCTCATTCAGGTCACCTGCAGACCCCACCCCCTACAACCCCCCTCCAGTCTGGTCACCTGCAGACCCCACCTCCCCCAGTCAGGTCACCTGCAGACTCCACCCCCTACACCCACCCCCTCATTCAGGTCACCTGCAGACCCCACCCCCTCATTCAGGTCATCTGCAGACCCCACCCCCTCATTCAGGTCACTTGCAGACCCCACCCCCTACAACCCCCCTCAAGTCGGGTCACCTGCAGACCCCACCTACCCTAGTCAGGTCACCTGCAGACTCCACCCCCTACATCCACCCCCTCATTCAGGTCACCTGCAGACCCCACCCCCTACAACCACCCCCTCATTCAGGTCACATGCAGACCCCACCCCCCTATAACCACCCCCCAGTCAGGTCACCTGCAGACCCCAACCCCCCACAGCCACCCCCCCAGTCGGGTCACCTGCAGACCCCACCCCCTACAACCACCCCCCCCCCCCCAGTCGGGTCACCTGCAGACCCCACCCCCTACAACCACCCCCCCCCCCCCCCAGTCGGGTCACCTGCAGACCCCACCACCCACAGCCACCCCCCAGTCAGGTCACCTGCAGTCCCCACCATGTGTGTTAAAAATTTCAAAATTGAAAAACAGCAAGCAGGTAAACTGTCAATACTCAAAGTAGAGCCTCATGGGAATATTCACCCACTACATTCAGAATTCAGCACCGGCTCGCTCAAAATATGCAAAATTGTATTGAGTTTGACTCAATGGCATCTAGTTAGTGAAGCCGGAAGGATCCGTTTACTCGATCGCACTCTGTAGTTTCAGCATTTATGACGGAGCGTACTGAGTGTCAATATTCCTATCAATCCAGATACCTTTTCCTAATTACTTTCATAATCAGAGTATTAACGACAAGATGGGGGCGTTCACCGGCGCCGCATACAGCCAGCCATAGACATGAATGGCTGCAGGAGGCTGAACACAGCTGAGAGAGGCCCTCGCCTACAGAAGATCTGTGATTGGACAGAAGTAGACATGTGCGGTTCGTCTTGTTTTGGAATTAAAATTCAGTTGAATTTTCGTTTTTTGGAAATTTGGATCGATCCAAATTTCCTGGATTACAATAGTACCGCATTTAAACAAATCCAAAATAATGAAAAAAAATAATTCAGGCGAAATTCGACTTTGGATCGTTTTCGAAGAGTTTTTCGAATTCGAAAAGTTTTCTAATTTCCTAACAGAACAAAATAGAATAGAAAATCAAAGAACAGAATAGACTAGAGAATACAACAAAAACAAATAGAATAGAACATAACCATCATCTGAAATTCAAATTTCAAATAGAATACATTTTGAATTTGAAATAGAAAAGAATAGAATATAAAGAAAAATAGAATCAATTCTAATAGAAAAGATTAGAATAGGAAGATGGTTATATTCATTCTATTCTATTCAGTTTTTTCTATACTATTGTGTTATTTTCTATTCTATTCTACTCTATTCTTTTCTATGCTATTCAAATTTGAATTGACTCTATTTGAATTTTTGAAAATGGTTTATTACTTCTATTCTATTGTTTTTTTAATTCTATTCATCTCTATTCAAATTTCAGAAGATGGTTAGTGTATGTGTATGTATGTATATATATATATATATATATATATATATATATATATATATGTATATATATGTATATATGTATGTATATATATGTATATATGTATGTATATATATATATATATATATATATATATATATATATATATATATATATATATATTATATATATATATATATATATATATATATATATATATATATATATATTTAATTTTTATTTTTATTCTAGTCTATTCTTTTCTATTCCGTTCTTCTTCTATTTTCTATCCTATTTTGTTCTGTTTTACTCTATTATGTTATATTATATTCTTTTATTTTCTGTTATATTCTTTTCTATTATGTTTTTTTTTTCTAGTCATTTTATTTACTATTCTATTTTATTCTCTTTGGAAATTAGCAAACTATTCAAATTCTAAAAAATTTTGAATCCGTAAACTTTTCGAATTCTATTTATTTTTATTTTTTTCGAATCGATTCAAATTCAAAAAATGTTAATCGATTTGAAAACAAATAGAATTGAATGGAAAGAATATAACAATTTCCCCAAATTCAAATAGAATCAATTTGAATAGAACAGATTAAAATAGGAAGATGGTTATATTCATTCAATTCTATTGTTTTTTTCCCATACTATTGTGTTATATTATATTTTATTGAAATTCGAATTGATTCTTTTTTAATTTTGGAAAATGGTTTGTTTATTCTATTTTATAGTTTTTTTTTATTCTATTCTTTTCTATTCTATTAAAATCTTAGAAGATGGTTATAATATTTTTTTTTATTATTCTATTGTATTCCTTTCTATTCTGTTCTTTTATTTTCTATCCTATCCGAGTTTGGTCCGAATGCGATGCAAATTCAAATTCGAAAGGATCTCCAATTTCCAGCAGAACAAAAAAGAATAGAATATCAAAGAACAGAATAGACTAGAATATAATAGAAACAAATAGAATGGAATATAACCATCTAGATGCGTGATCCGGCACAAGCAGGGCCGTCTTTAATTTTTTTGGGCCCCACAACAATGACTGGGCCCGGGGGGATTTTGCCCTGCGTTAAAGATGGCCCTGGGCACATGGGAGCCACTGGGCAGAGGACCGTGTCAGTAGAGCAGAAATTGGTGTCAGCAAGGTAGTGGATGTTGTCAGCAGTGATTATTTGTATTTTTTTTATTTTTATTCTTTTTATTTTTATTATTATTTTTTTAATTTTATTTACTTATTTATTTTCAGTTTTATTAATTACATATTTATTTTTTGCAACTTTTTTTAAGAGCCCCGTTAGGGGGCTTTGGTAAAATTTCAGGTGTCTAAACAGGGGGAATCTGTGCCACTGAAGGTGATTAGGGTGTGCCCAGGCACACCTGGCACACCCTGTTCATATGCCAATGGGCGTATACTATCGATTTTGTAGATATACCATGTTCTGCACATGTATGGCATGTCAGGCTACAAGCCGGGCATGGTTTGTCCTTTGTTCCCGACACCACTGATAGGTGGCTGGGTTGCCTGTGGCTGTTCTGTCCAGGGGGGATCGGCCCGTCCATTAGGGGTGCCTGGGCGCCGCCCCCTCTTTCCAGGCCCCCCCCTATACATGATAGTATGAATCTATCCATATCCGCCGCGGCCACCCACCTATTTATGCGTCCGGCCCGTTTCTGGGCACCGGGTGTATGAATTACGGGTGACAGGTACCAGACCCACTTCCCGATTGGCTGGGAGGAGGTTTAGTGTTGCAACAGCGAATATTCATTCATTCGCTGTTGCAACACACCTGGGTGGGCTCCAGTCGCATTCTCTGTACCCCCCCCCCCCCCCCCGAGCCAACCCTATTTTGAAGGTGCTTATAAAAAACTAAAAGACCCCCCGATCCCTTCATAAAGAGTACCTGTCACCACCTATTACTGTCACAAGGGATGTTTACAGCAATAAATGTGATCAAAATTATTTATTTAAAAAAAAAAAACAATTTATTCATTTTAAAATAAATAAAAAAAATAAATAAAAATTTTTTAAAGCGCCCGCCGTCCCCGCGAGCTAGCGAAGCAAAGAAAACGCATACGGAAGTCGCGCCCGCATATGTAAACGGTGTTCAAATCACACATGTGAGGTAGAGCAATAATTCTAGCACTAGACCTCTTCTGTAACGCTAACCTTGTAACCGTAAAAAAAAAAATTTAAAGCGTCGCCTATTGAGATTTTTAGGTACCGTAGTTTGTCGTCATTCCATGAGTGCGTGCGATTATAAAGTGTGACATGTTTGGTATCTATTTACTCGGCGTAACATTATCTTTCACATTATGCATAAGAAATTGGGCTAATTTTACTGTTTCGTTTTTTTTTTATTCATGAAAGTGTCCCTTTTCCCAAAAAGTTGCGTTTAAAACACCGCTGCGCAAATACCGCGTGACATCAAATATTGCAACAATCGCCGTTTTATTCTCTAGAGTCTCTGTCTGCTAAATATATATATATATATATATATATATATATATATATATATATATATATATATATATATATTTGTATGTGTATGTGTATATATATATATATATATATATGTTTGGGGGGTTCCAAGTAATTTTCTAGCAAAAAATATGGATTTCAACTTGTAAACACCAAATGCCAAAAATAGGCACAGTCATGAAAGGGTTAAGCATTATTTACCTCCAGACTTTTATTATACACTATTATTGCCTTGGTAACTTTACTCCATTTGCCTTGACTATGATTTCTATTCATTTGGGATCCCATCACCACTTGTAGCCCCTCCCCCCTTTTTTTTCCCTACCTTCTTATCTCTATTTACTCCTATTTGTTTTCTACCTTTCTTTTAATATTGTGTGGTCCTTATATACACATTACATCTTCTGTTTTTAATATATACCTATTAGATTGATTTCCTTATTACCACTCTTGCAAAATAAGCCAATAGTCGCGAGCGCGCTTTTTCCTTCTGATGGAATTTTGGAATGCTTTCGACGTAATACTTTATTGGTTTATTCATTGCTCTACTCGTTCCATTTTTACATTGTCATGTACTCATCTTGTTCATAAATCGCTATGTTTAGCTTTATTGCTATTTGAATATCGTACCACCGTCCTTGTATGTGCTCAATTTGTGTCAATCTTATTATACTTATAAAATAATAAAACAAATTTGACGAGAAAAGATATCGCCGTGCCCGGATTTAATCTTAAAGAGGAACTGCAGTCTGCCCACATCATTTCTACTAAAAACCTCTTTGGCGTTCCGAAGCTTCCCCCCCAACTGCCGCTTTGCATATTTTATATATACTGGGATTCTTTACTTGTCAAATACGCTGCAGAAATCTCCCTCCCACCGAGTCTGGCTGCAGCCATTTTAACTGTGGGCAGCTGAAGCTGTCGCCTGTTCACTTCCTGGATTTACACAGAGGCACGCCTCCAGCTCTGCAGCTCTCATTGGCCCTCTTATGACTCATCTCCCTAACTTCCTGGCAAACTCTGACAGATAGAGCTGTTAATGATGACATAAGCCTAGGCTAAAGACCAGACCAGAAACAGAAAGTTGACTGTATAAGGGATTTACTGGCAGAAAAAAAATGTTTTACTATTCAAAGTTAAAACAACAAGGGCAGAAGAGTTAATAAATGGAAAGATGGAAAATTAAAAAAAATTCCAGTTGAAAAGTTTAGCTCAGGTTCAGGGTTATCTATGCCAGTGTTTGCTGATGTACATGAGATGATACAATTGTAACAGCTAGCTGCTACTGTAACACTGCAGAACTAGCATGTATGGAAAACGGAATCTATTCTAGTCCCTGTAGGGTTGTTACTTTGTTACAAATTATTCCACCTTCATTTTGGAATCTCTTACGCTCCTTCCTTCTACTTCATCAGCTCAAATTCCTCATTGAACATTCTCCAGTCTCTTCTCTGTGCTGTTCACTGCAGAAATGGTCAGTGACGTCCTCGGTGTCATGTGAAACGTGACTTCTGCCCTTCAACGTGATCCGAGAGCTGCATGAGGGACATCAAGACGGTCTTTGCTGGTCTGCTCTCTCCATCCTCATGTCAATTATTGTACTTTTTCAGTTGGGATTAGATTGTATTCCTCCCCGATGATTCATTCAGCATTTCTGTAACTGCATTTTTCAGCCTCGGTTATCCTCACATGTGCCTGCACAGACCACAGATGCTGGATCTACATCTTCTATATTTTCTACATCTTCTTCTATATTTTCTGAATCTTCTATATTTTCTACGTATTCTATGTCCTCTGTCTTCTATGTCCTCTGTCTTCTACATCTGTTAAATCTTCTACTTCTCCTATGTCTCCTACATCTACGTCTTCTATGTCTTCTATGTCCTCTCTGTCTTCTACATCTTCTTCCTCTTCTGCCTCTTCTGCCTCTTCTTCCTCTTCTGCCTCTTCTTCCTCTTCTTCCTCTTCTGCCTCTTCTTCCTCTTCTGCCTCTTCTACATCTTCTGCCTCTTCTTCATCATCTAAGGTCCACTATGTCACTTTTTATTCTGTAGTCCTTTTATGTTATACTCCGTACCCAACCCCAGACTTCTGTTTACAGTTTATCTTCTAAATTTTTTACATCTACGTCTTCTACATCTATGTCTTCTGTGTCTTGTATGTCTTTTATGTCCTCTCTGTCCTCTACATCTTCTGCCTCTTCTATGTCCTTTAAATCTACTATGTCTTCTGTGTCCTCTATGTCTTCTATGTCTTCTTTGTCCTCTCTGTCTTCTATGTCCTCTCTGTCTTCTACATCTTCTACTTCTACTATGTCATCTACGTCTTCTATGTCCTCTCTGTCTTCTACATCTTTTGCCTCTTCTATGTCTTCTTCAACTTCCTCTTCTACGTCCTCAATGTCTGCTATATCTTCTACGTCCTCTGTCTTCTATGTCCTTTATGTCTTCTACATCTTCTGCATCATCTATGGTTCACTATGTCACTTTTTATTCTGTAGTCCTCTTATGTCATACTCCGTACCCAACCCAAGACTTCTGTTACAGTTTATCTTCTACGTCTTCTACGTTTTTTTACATCTACGTCTTCTACATCTGTCTTCTGTGTCTTATATGTCTTTTATGTCTTCTACATCTTCTGCCTCTTCTATGTCCTCTACATCTACTATGTCTTCTGTGTCCTCTATGTCTTCTATGTCTTCTACATCTTCTATGTCTTCTTTGACCTCTCTGTCTTCTATATCCTCTGTCTTCTACGTCTTCTATGCCTTCTCTGTCCCCTCTGTCTTCTATATCCTCTGTCTTCTACATATTCTACTTCTATGTCATCTACGTCTTCTATGTCCTCTCTGTCTTCTACATATTCTACTTCTATGTCATCTACATCTTCTACATCTACGTCTTCTATGTCCTCTCTGTCTTCTACATCTTCTACTTCTACTATGTCATCTACATCTTCTACATCTATGTCTTCTATGTCCTCTCTGTCTTCTACATCTTTTGCCTCTTCTATGTCTTCTTCAACTTCCTCTTCCTCTTCTACGTCCTCAACGTCTGCTATGTCTTCTACTTCATCTGTCTTCTATGTCCTTTATGTCATCTACCTCTTCTACATCATCTATGGTTCACTGTGTCCCTTTTTATTCTGTAGTCTTTTTATGTCATGCTCCATAGCTAACTCCAGACGTAAACACATTGCCATTATCAAGATTTATGCAGATTATCGCTTCATACTATACTGTATAGAAATTGCGTCTTACCAGAAATATTAAAGCTCTGTGTAAGAATACCGGATTGTATATGAATTGTATTTTATACTTCTCAGTTGAATTTTTTTTTTGTTCAAGAATTTTTATGTTCTTTATTGTCTTGATTTTAGCCCTGATGAAGAGGGAGCATTTTGTTTTGAAACGTGTTGGCTTTTATTGCAGAATAAAGTCTTTTATGGATTGTGTGAACTAGTGCTAACAAGCCCCTACCTTTGGGCAGGTGACAGGTACTCTTTAAAGAGATATTGAGGGTCTAATAAATGTCCAGTATCTCCCCTGCCCCCCAAAGCAGCTAACCAAGTACAGAATGTGGCTGTAACAGTCAGGGAATGACAGCTCTAAAACTGGAAGTGAGGAAATCATTGTCACTTCCAGATTAATTTATCACAGAGGAGATGGGGGAAGGGATGTTCTCTCCCATTTCCTCTGTGGGAAGCTTTGCCAACCATTTACTGCAGTTCCAGTGTATTGGTCCAGTAGCTATAGCAGTAGAGAGGCTCCCTCCGACCAGCAGGATTGGTATGCAAGTAGGTCACCCTGGTGGATGATGCAGGCTTACCCGAGGTTTGGAGTCTAAGCACTAACTGGTGTTCACCAGATCTCCTGATGGTGGGGATGGGTTATGCTGCATGTTAGTTTCAGGTCCCGGTCCTCAGGATCGCCCCACCAGGAGCTGAGCAAGCCGGGGTCCAGTAGCAGATATAGCAGGTAGGGATCCAGAGGAAGTGTAGTCACTAAACAAGCCAAAGGTCTGTAACAAGTGGTTGCAGGTTGGAATCAAGCAGAGGCGTAGTCAAGAAACAAGCCAAAGGTCAGTAACAAGTGGTAGCAAAGATATTAACAGCAGCAGGAGTGACAAGAAATAGCAAGATATTGACTGGAGAGAGCACAATTATCTGGAAAACAGGAAAGGCAAACACATGGGTTATATATGAATAGGAAGTTCATGGGAGGAGCAAGGCAGGATCATTCAGGGAATTGTCCAGGGAGCTGTCCAGCATCCCGGGCGGCTCAGCATGAAGAGCTATTAATAAACACAGCAGAGATTTTGGGTTCAAACCTAGGTGACACCAGGGCTCCACAGAGGAAATGGTAAGCCTGGGACCCACTGTAGGAGGGGGCCCTTCAGAGTGCTGAAAAAGTGATCAGGTGGTGCTAAATCCACATGGGTCCCCTTTGCATGACAGTCAACCACTGGCAGGAAAAAAAAAACGATACCAACATTGTAGCTGCAGCCATAACCTTGTAATAGCCACTTGCTGACAGATTGTTTATATACGTACGTTGGTTAGCGAGTGGTAAGGGTATATCATAGATTTAGAAAATTATAACTTTATAATGAATAGTTTAATGAAGATATTGCAAACATTCAAGTAGAGAGCTTACTGAGAACACTAGAACTGAATCGTGCTTCTACATCCAATTACATTGATCGGTTGCCTGGTAGACAGGGACATGAAGTCCGGTGCAGAGAGCCCCACCACAGAACAATTAGCAGACACTGATTTACTATGAAATGACTTTGTACAAATCATATGAGCATGCTGTAGATACAAATGGTAGCGGCTGGTGAGGATCCATTGAGCGTTTTTCTCCAGCGCGTCTTCGGCTGAGTTCTTCTGTGGTCTATGAATGTGTCGTTCTGTCCCGGCCCAACACCCAGGATGTGAAATCGCCCCCCCTCCATCGCATTTCTTCTATAGTGCGGTCTTCCCATCTCATGTATGAAGCCGTTGTATGAACTGGAACATAACTGGTGCTTCATAAAGACATAAAAATCCCATTAGATGGAAAGGAAATGTCTCGGTGTGTGTGTCCGTTCTTAGATTCGGACTTTTTGTGAATTTCTGTCTTTATACATTTAATTCCAGTAAAGTCTTTGTGACCCCTCACCTTGTAAACCCTCCTTTCACTCACGCCTAAGCCTATTTCTGACATTTGCTGCTTAGAAGTTAAAATCAGTATTTATATATTATTTATTTATAAAAAAAAAATCTATATATAGATTTTTTTATATATATATTTAAAAAATTTTAAATATATAAAAAATAAATATATATATATATTTAAAAAGAAAAAAGTATGTGTGTATGTTGTATGTATGTGTGTATATGTATGTGTGTGTGTATATATATATATATATATATATATATATATATATATATATATATAATTTTTTTTAAATAAATAAATATATAATTTTTTTAAAATAAATAAATATATATATATTTTTTTTAATATATATATATATATATATATATATATATATAATATATATATTTAAAAATTTTAAAAAAAGTGTGTGTGTGTGTGTATAGAGAGATAGAGATATATATATATATATTTCACCTTTTTTAGGGAAAAAATAATCGATTAAAAAACAACTAAACAGTAAAGTTAGCCCAATTTTTTTGTATAATGTGAAAGATGATGTTTTACGAGTAGATACCAAACATGTCATGCTTTGTGGAATTGCGAAAAACTACGGTACCTAAAAATATCAATAGGTGACATTTAAAAAAAAAAAATAATGTAATGGTTCCCAGTTTAGAGTTACAGAGGAGGGCTTGTGCTAGAATTATTGCTCTCACTCCGACAATCGCGGCGATACCTCACATGTGTGATTTTTAACACCGTTTACATATGCGGGCGCGACTTTGTTTTCCTTGCTGCGCGAGCTCACGGGGATGGGGGCAATTTAACAAAAAAAAATCTTATTTATTTAAAAAAAAAAATATTCTGATTTACTTTTATTGCTGTCATGAGGAATGTAAACATCCCTTGTGACAGTGATAGGTGGTGACAGGTCCTCTTTATGGAGGGATCGGGGGGGGGGGGGTCTAAAGTCCCCTTTATGGCCAATCAAATTCGAAATTATTCTGTTTGAAATTCACATTTTGCAAGTTGGTTTATATTCATTCTATTCTATACTGTTCTTTTTTTTTTCTACTTAATCATTTTCTATTTTATTCTATTCTTTTCTATTCTATTCCAATCTAGTCTATTGAAATTTAAATTCAAATTTATTATTTTTGAAATTTGAATTTCAGAAGATGGTTATAGTCTTTCACTCTATTCTATTGTCTTTTCTTCTCTTTTTTTTCTTTCTTTTTCTTTTCTATTCTATTCTGTTTTACTCTATTCTATTCTCTTCTGTACTGTTTTTTTTTTTTTTTTTTTTTATTGAATTTTTTTTTCTTTTTATATTCAATTTTTTTTTCTATTCCTTTATTTTTATTTTTTTATTCTACTTCATTTAATTCTTGTTTTCCAAATTCGATTTCAAATTCAATTTTGATTCAAATATAAGTTGAACTAGAATTACTGGCAATTTTATTTATTTTTTAATTCATTTTGGATTTGTTTAACCACTTCAGCCCTGGAAGGTTTTACCCCCCTCCCCGACCAGGCCATTTTTTGCGATACGGCACTGCGTTTCTTTAACTGACAATTGTGCGGTATATGCTATACCAAAATAAAATTCATGTCCTTTTTTCCCCACAAATAGAGCTTTCTTTTGGTGGTATTTGATCACCTCAGCGGTTTTTTATCTTTTGCGCTATAAACAAAAAAAAACTTTTATTGTTTTTTATAAATAAATGATTCATGTATTTTTACATTGTACCTTTTTTAAAATCTCATCTCTCCATTTTGTTCACTTTACAATTTAAAAGGATGTTGGTACCACTGACCTCTACCCATACTCTTGAATATAAACAAAAAAAGACAGACAATTTTGAAAAAAAACAATATTTTTTACTTTCTGTTAGAAAAAACATATCACCAAAAAAAAAAATGTCTTCATAAATTAAGCCAATATGTATTTTGCTACATATTTTTGTAACGAAAATCCCAATAAGTGTGTATCGATTGGTTTGCACAAGTTATAGCGTCTACAAAATAGGGGATAGATTTAGGGGCTTTTCATTTTTTTTATTATTTTTACTGGTAATGTTGGCGATCTTCAATTTTTTTGCAGGACTGCGACATTGTGGCGGACAAATCTGACCCCCAAGTGACACTTTTTGGGGACCAGTGAAACCAATACAGCGATCAGTGCTAAAAAAAAATGCACTGTCACTGTATAAATTACACTGGCAGGGAAGGGGTTAACTACAGGGGCGATCAAAGGGTTAAGTGTGTTCCCTAGGAGGTGCTTTCTTACTGGGGGGGGGGGAGGTGTTACACTGGAGGAAAAGAGAGATTGTGATTCAGCTTAGCTGAAACACGATCTCTCTCTTTTCCTTCCTGACAGATCAGCGGTGTGATTGGTTTACATCGACACTCCTGTGAACCATCGGCGGGTCGCGGCGGCCATTTTTTTTTTTTTTTTACCGCTACTATTTCTTTATATCGGCTTTTGGAATTTACAAATGCAGCTATTTAGAAATCAGATGAAAGGTTTAGCGTGGGAAAACACTTTTTTTATAGATAAAAAGTGCATTTTATATACATCTATAGAGATCAGACCAAAGACATCGGGACTTTGCTCCAAATCGGGGACAGTCCCGCAAAATCCGGGACAGTTGGGAGCTATGAGTTCACCATCCACAGTCTCCTCTATACACCCACCTACAACTTCCTGTCTTTTTTTAAACCCACTTCCTCGGTGTGTTAACCCTTTTGTTCCCTTAAAGGGACCACAGTCCAAACAGAGGGGGGAATACAGCGTCCTTCCAGGACCCAGCACCGGCGTCCTGTACAATGTATATAGACCGTTCATGGAGAATAACCATTCCTGATGATGATGACTCCTTATAATGTTGTCCCACTAAATAAGTCCCCCCCCCCCCCCCCCCAAATGTTCTTCTGTCACATCCCGGCCGCCATCTGAAGGTCCGGGTTGGCCTGCCTGAGCGCTCCGGACTTTTATCTTGGTGGAGCGGAGGCGTGCTGAGATAAAATAAACGGCTGCTTGGGTTTTGCTGCTTTAGAGGATCTCCTCCACACCGGTCTGCCTTCTTTGGAGATGTTTTTTTTTTTTTCATTCCGCAGTTCTACTTCAAGGTTTTTCCTCGCCGTGTCAGTTCCCGGCTTCGCTGAGATCTGGTGTCATGCAGATGTGAGCAACAGAGAGAAATGAGCGTCCGTGTCCCTGCCTCTGCTGAATACATAATTACTCTTTGCCACCGGGGGGGTAGAACAATGTGACCTCTCTGCTCTGTCATTTGCAGGTGCCGCCATCATTTTAGCTTTTGCACTCATCAGACGCTCTGTCTTTGCTGATCTTCTGCCTGATGGATGGGAATGCGCGCATTTCCTCGTCTGCGCGCCGCTAACTTTTCTATTTTTAGGGATAAATTCTTACGGCGACAATCAATGTCATTGTTTATGGAAATGGATGAAAAGATAATTAATTACACCAATTGGTCTGCACAGTCTTAGGAGATGGGGATGGGCAATTTTTTTTCTCATGAGAATTGGTGTCGGTACTCCCCCCTCCTTCCCATAGTGTCACCCCTTGGGCTCGCCCCATCTACCTACAAGCTCCATCCTTTGTCTCCGCCCCTAACCCACCTCTGATCACAATCCCTTGGTATCACCCCCTGCCCACCTCTCATTATAATTCCTTGGTTCCACCCTCTGCCCACCTCTCATTATAATGCCTTGGTATCACCCCCTGCCCACCTCTGATCATAATCCCTTGGTATCACCCCCTGCCCACCTCTGATCATAATCCCTTGGTTCCATCCCCTGCCCACCTCTGATCATAATCCCTTGGTTCAACCTCTGATCACAATCCTTTGGTATCACCCCCTGCCCACCTCTGATCATAATCCCTATGTTCCACCCCCTGCCCACCTCTGATAATAATCCCTATGTTCCATCCCCCTGCCCACCTCTGATAACAATCCCTTGGTTCCACCCCCTGCCCACCTCTCATTATAATCCCTTGGTTCCACCCTCTGCCCACCTCTGATCATAATCCCTAGATTCCACCCCCTGCCCACCTCTGATCATAATCCCTAGATTCCACCCCCTGCCCACCTCTGATCATAATCCCTAGATTCCACCCCCTGCCCACCTCTGATCATAATCCCTAGATTCCACCCCCTGCCCACCTCTGATCATAATACCTAGGTTCCACCCCCTGCCCACCTGTGATCATAATCCCTTGGCTCATCCCCTGCCTACCTCTGATCATAAACCCTTGGTTCCACTCCCTGCCCGCCTCTGATCACAATTCCTTGGTTCCGCCCCCTGCCAACCTCTGATCACAATAACTTGGTTCCACCCCCTCCCCAACTCTCATCATAATCCCTTGGTTCCACCCCCTGCCCACCTCTGATCACAATCCCTTGGTTCCACCCCCTGCCCACCTCTCATTATAATCCCTTTGTTCCACCCTCTGCCCACCTCTGATCATAATCCCTATGTTCCACCCCCTGCCCACCTCTGATCACAATCCCTTGGTTCCACCCTCTGCCCACCTCTGATCACAATCCCTTGGTTCCACCTCTGATCACAATCCCTTGGTTCCACCCTCTGCCCACCTCTGATCACAATCCCTTGGTTCCACCTCTGATCACAATCCCTTGGTATCACCCCCTGCCCACCTCTGATCACAATCCCTTGGTTCCACCCCTGCCCACCTCTCATTATAATCCCTTGGTTCCACCCTCTGCCCACCTTTGATCATAATCCCTAGATTCCACCCCCTGCCCACCTCTGATCATAATCCCTAGATTCCACCCCCTGCCCACCTCTGATCATAATCCCTAGATTCCACCCCCTGCCCACCTCTGATCATAATCCCTAGGTTCCACCCCCTGCCCACCTGTTATCATAATCCCTTGGCTCCACCCCTGCCCACCTCTGATCATAAACCCTTGGTTCCACTCCCTGCCCACCTCTGATTATAATCCCTTGATTCCACCCCTGCCCGCCTCTGATCACAATCCCTTGGTTCTACCCCTGCCCGCCTCTGATCACAATTCCTTGGTTCCGCCCCCTGCCCACCTCTGATCACAATAACTTGGTTCCACCCCCTTCCCAACTCTCATCATAATCCCTTGGTTATAATCCCTTGGTTCCAGCCCCTGCCCACCTCTGATCACAATCCCTTGGTTCCACCCCCTGCCCACCTCTGATCACAATCCCTTGGTTCCAAACCCCTACCCACCTCTGACCACAATCCCTTGGTTCCAACCCCCTACCCACCTCTGACCACAAGCCCTTGGTTCCAACCCCCTACCCACCTCTGACCACAATCCCTTGGTTCCAACCCCCTACCCACCTCTGACCACAATCCCTTGGTTCCAACCCCCTACCTACCTCAGATCACAATCCCTTGGTTCCAACCCCCTACCCACCTCTGACCACAATCCCTTGGTTCCACCCCCTACCCACCTCTGATCACAATCCCTTGATTCCACCCCCTACCCACCTCTGATCACAATCCCTTGGTTCCACCCCCTGCCCACCTCTGATCACAATCCCTTGGTTCCACCCCCCCGCCCACCTCTGATCACAATCCCTTGGTTCCAACCCCCTACCCACCTCTGACCACAATCCCTTGGTTCCAACCCCCTGCCCACCTCTGATCACAATCCCTTGGTTCCACCCGCCCACCTCTGATCACAATCCCTTGGTTCCACCCCCCCGCCCACCTCTGATCACAATCCCTTGGTTTCACCCCCTACGCACCTCTGATTACAATCCCTTGGTTCCAACCCCCTACCCACCTCTGACCACAATCCCTTGGTTCCAACCCCCTGCCCACCTCTGATCACAATCCCTTGGTTCCACCCCCCCTCCCGCCCACCTCTGATCACAATCCCTTGGTTCCACCCCCCGCCCACCTCTGATCACAATCCCTTGGTTTCACCCCCTACGCACCTCTGATCACAATCCCTTGGTTCCAACCCCCTACCCACCTCTGATCATAAGCCCTTGGTTCCACCCCCTACCCACCTCTGATCACAATCCCTTGGTTCCAACCCCCCGCCCACCTCTGACCACAATCCCTTGGTTCCAACCCCCTACCTACCTCAGATCACAATCCCTTGGTTCCAACCCCCCGCCCAACTCTGATCACAATCCCTTGGTTCCAACCCCTGACCACCTCTGATCACAATCCCTTGGTTCCACCCCCTGGCCACCTCTGATCACAATCCCTTGGTTCCACCCCCCTGGCCACCTCTGATCACAATCCCTTGGTTCCACCCCCCCGCCCACCTCTGATCACAATCCCTTGGTTTCACCCCCTACCCACCTCTGATCACAATCCCTTGGTTCCACCCCCTGCCTACCTCTGATCACAATCCCTTGGTTATACCCCCCCGCCCACCTCTGATCACAATCCCTTGGTTCCACCCCCCCGCCCACCTCTGATCACAATCCCTTGGTTCCACCCCCCGCCCACCTCTGATCACAATCCCTTGGTTCCACCCCCCCGCCCACCTCTGATCACAATCCCTTGGTTCCACCCCCCCGCCCACCTCTGATCACAATCCCTTGGTTCCACCCCCTGCCCACCTCTGATCAGAATCCCTTGGTTCCACCCACTGACCAGCTATGATCAGAATCCCTTTATTCCTCCCCCTACACACCAATAACAATAGTCCCCACAGTATCAATAGATCCCTAAAAGCAATAGATCCCCAAAGAGACAATAGATCCCCAGCAGCACTAGAGCCCCTCCAGCAAAAATAGACTGCCCCAGAAACAACAGACCCCCCATAGCATTATTAGACCCCATATAGCAATACTTGAAATCCCCCAGCAACAGTAAACCCCACCAGCAATAATAGACTCACCAGCAACAATAGGCCCTCCAGAAAAAATAGACCCCTCCAGCAACAGCAGAACCTCTCTTGCATTATTAGACCCCCCCCCCCCCCATCATCAATAGATTCCACCAGCATCAATAGATCTCCCAATAACAATAGATCCCCAGCAGCAAGATATCCCCCAGCAAAAATAGACCACCCCCAGCAGCAATAGATAGCTCAGTAACAACAGATCCTCCCTAGCACTAATAGACTCCCTCAGCAACAATAGTTTCCACCATCAATACCCCCTCACAGCATCAATAGATCTTTCAATAGATTCCCAGCAACAAAATACCCCCCCCCCCCCCTGAAAAATGGACCACCCCCAGCAGCAATAGACCCCTCAGTAACAATGGATTCTCCCCATCAACAATGGTTTCCACCATCCACAATAGCCCCCCCCCCCCACAGCATCAATAGATCTCCCAATAAAAAAGTCCCCCCCAACAACAATAGATCCCCAGCAAAAATAGACTACCCCCAGCAGCAATGGATCCTCCCCAGCAATGATATACTCCCCCAGCAACAATAGACCTCTGCTAGCAAAAATAAACCCTCCAGCAACCAGCAACAGTAGACCTCAACTATAGAAAACCTACCAGCATTTTGATATGGAAACAAGGGAAACCTATTAGCAAAAGTATGTGGTCATAGGACACACACCCCTGGCACGCCCCCTTAAAGGAGAATTATACCAAAAAAGATTGGTTAAACCCACAAGTGCTTTTTTTTTACCACTATTCCTTTATATTGGCTTTTGCAATTTACAAATGTAGAAATTTAGAAATTGGATGAAAGGTTTAGTGCTGGGAAACACTTTTGCGCCCCATCATTGGTGTCAATAGGAGGAATTGCACCCCATCACTGGTGTCAATGGAAGGAATTGCTCCCCATCATTGGTGTCAATGGAAGGAATTGCACCCCATCATTGGTGCCAATGGAAGGAATTGCACCCCATCATTGGTGTCAATGGAAGGAATTGTGCCGCATCAATGGTGTCAATGGAAGGAATTGTGCCGCATCAATGGTGTCAATGGAAGGAATTGTGCCGCATCAATGGTGTCAATGGAAGGAATTGTGCCGCATCAATGGTGTCAGTGGAAGGAATTGCACCCCATCACTGGTGCCAATGAAAGGAATTGCACCCCATCATTGGTGTCAATGGAAGGAATTGTGCCGCATCAATGGTGTCAATGGAAGGAATTGTGCCGCATCAATGGTGTCAATGGAGGGACTTGTGCCGCATCATTGGTGTCAATGGAAGGAATTGTGCCGCATCAATGGTGTCAATGGAAGGAATTGCGCCCCATCACTGGTGCCAATGGAAGGAATTGCGCCCCATCATTGGTGCCAATGGAAGGAATTGCACCCCATCACTGGTGCCAATGGAAGGAATTGCACCCCATCACTGGTGCCAATGGAAGGAATTGCACCCCATCACTGGTGCCAATGGAAGGAATTGCACCCCATCACTGGTGCCAATGGAAGGAATTGCGCCCCATCACTGGTGTCAGTGGGAGGAATTTTTTTTTTTTTTACTTACCAGAAATGCCTGTTGCTAGGCACATAATCCTAATCTTCCTCTTCCTCCTCCGCGGAGATCTTCTTTCTTCTCTCCTCGTCGCGTTGTCTTCTGGGTAATGGGTCGCGCTGTGTTCTGGGAACTGTGTGTTCCAGAACACAGCGCGTCCCATTCACAAAGCGCTGCGCGACTCGCGACTCGCGCATGCACAGTAGGAAACGGGCAGTGAAGCCGTAAGGCTCCACTGCCTGTTTCCCTTAGAAGGAATGGTGGCGCAGGACCCGAGAGCCGGACGGACGGGTTGGCCTCGGGCGGCCGACATCGCGGGCGCCTGGACAGGTAAGTCTGCTTATTAAGTCAGCAGCTGCAGTGTTTGCAGCTGCTGACTTTTAATAATTAATTTTAATATTTTTTTTTTAAACGGCCCTCCTCTTTAATGGAAGGAATTGTGCCCGGTTAGTGGTGTCAATGGAAAGAATTGTGCCCCACCTTTGGTGTCAGTTGAAGGAATTGTGCCCCACCTTTGGTGTCAGTTGAAGGAATTGTGCCCCACCTTTGGTGTCAGTTGAAGGAATTGTGCCCCATCGATGGTGTCAATGGAAGGAATTGCACCCCATCATTGATGTCAATGGAAGGAATTGCCCCGTCATGGTGTCGATAAAAGGAATTGTGCCCCTTTGATAGCGTCAGTTGGAGGAATATCCCCTATTGTTGGTGTCAATGGATGGAATAGTGCCCCAAAGGCCAGATAAAGCAAGCAAGAGTCCGTACCCAGCCCGGGGAGACTGATCTATGCCAGTGTTTGCTGATGTACAGGAGATTCTACAATTGTAACAACTAACTGCAACTGTAACACTCCAGAACTATGTGTGCAATAGATTATTTTCTCTGCAGGATTGTTACTTTGTTACAATTGATTCCACCTTAAAGTGATATGAAAGAAAATTGCATCATCTATGGCTTGCTTTATTGTTTTATTACTTGTACCTTTTCTTATACAGATTGTATGTTGAAATGTGTATCTCTGTGGGGCCGGGATATCTGCTAAACCTCTGGAATATAAAATATGTTCAATAAAAATGTATTGAAACAGAAAAGATAATCATGAAAGGATTTTTTATTTTTGAGGAATGGGAAAGTCTCTTGTGATGGCCCTAAGGATACGATAAGGTGAAGAAGGCCGGATCCTGAGAAGACATTATATACGTTCAGTAGAAAGTTACTCACATGTGACCGCTGAATCCCGTACACCCAGCGGACGTCACCTCCGGACAATACTAATATGGGCTTCCAGGCAAAGCAACTGAAGCGTCGGCTTTTTCTTTTTTTTTCTTTTTTTTTTTTTTAGGTTGAGAAATCACCACTGTTCCTGAATTCGATTCAGTTTTCAGCAGACTAAGGAAAATCCATGTGTGTTGGTTTAGGTTGCAAAATTAACCACTTTCAGACCGGACCAATTTGCTGGTCAAGACCAGACCACTTTTTGCGATTCGGCACTGCGTCGCTTTAACTGACAATTGCGCGTGTGCGACGTGGCTCCCAAACAAAATTGACGTCCTTTTTTTCCCACAAATAGAGCTTTCTTTTGGTGGTATTTGATCACCTCTGCGGTTTTTATTTTTTGCGCTATAAAGAAAAATAGAGCGACAATTTGAAAAAAACGCATTATTTTTTACTTTTGTTATAATAAATATCCCCCAAAAATATATAAAAAACATTTTTTTTCCTTCAGTTTAGGCCGATACGTATTCTTCTACATATTTTTGGTAAAAAAAATCGCAATAAGCGATTATTGATTGGTTTGCGCAAAAGTTATAGTGTTTACAAAATAGGGGATAGTTTTATAGCATTTTTATTAATAATTTTTTTATTATTTTTTTTTTACTAGTAATGGCGGCGATCAGCGATTTTTATTGTGACTGCGACATTGTGGGGGACCCATCGGCCATTTTTGACACATTTTTGGGACCATTGTCATTTATACAGCAATCAGTGCTATATAAATGCAGTGATTCCTGTGTAAATGACACTGGCAGTGAAGGGGTAACCTGTGGGTGGCAGTGTAGGGGTTAAGTGTTCCTAGGGGTGTGTTACTAACTGTGGGGGGGTTGGGCTTTCATTTAGTGAACACTGATCTCTGCTCCAATCACATGGAGCAGAGATCAGCATCACTAGTTGCTAGGCAGAATGGAGAAATGCTGTTTACTCGGCATTTCCTCCATTCGGCCGCCCCGTGAGACGATCGTGGGGATGCCCGCGGCGATCGAGTCCGCGGGTCCCGCGACCGGACTCACGGGGGTCCCCGACCAGCGCGGGAGCGCGCCGCCGGCGGCGCGCTCCCGATGGCAGGGCGGCATTGAATATTGGACGTACCTGTACGCCATATGCCTGCCCGTGCCATTCTGTCGACGTACATCGTCGTGCGCTGGTCGGGAAGTGGTTAAAATAACTATAAAAAACAATAATTTAATTGTATTTTTAATGTTGCAAAATTCTATTTTATATAAATAGTGGATATTGGCTTCTGATATGTTGTAAAAAAAAACTATTGCAAAAGGTAAAAAAACAAAAACAAAACAATAATACCAAATAAAGATGGATTTCAGGAAAGTATTTTCATAAGAAAAGGAACGTTTTATCCTCTACTAAATAAATCCCCTTAAAATGTTTTGTGCCTAGAGTCGTTGCCAGGGCCGTGTTTAATATTGATTGGGCAAAACTTTTCTTGGGCCCCCACCCCCCCCCCATGCAGTTTTGCTCTCCACCTGCTCTGAGATTTACAATAAATAGCAGCTAGACTCAAAATCAGTTTACTGAATCAGATCAGGCAGCTATTGCGATTGGTGCCAGAGGTTACAGTGTATCATTACCGCTCACTGATTAGTTGCTAGAGGTTACAGCACATGATTTCTGCTTATGGATTGTTGCTAGACATTACTGTGGCTATGATCTCAGGGGGGCATGATATACATATCAATGCCGCCAGTTGCCACTATTTACATATGAATGTAACCACTATTTACATATGAATGCCAGTAATTTACATGTAAACATAGGGTCTGCAGGTGAGTCACCTGTACTTAACAATAGGGCAGAGCTGGGCAGCATTAGTAGCAACACTTCACACTAAGATATTGGGACACAGCACGGGACTAAAACCTCGAGGGATGAGGGAATTTAAACCAGGATAGTAGGCGAGTATGAGGCAGCTGCTTTGGGCGCACAACAATGACAGGGCCCAGGGCAGCTACCCCTTTTGCCCTGCCTTAAAAACGGCCCTGGTCATTGCCAGTAGATACAAAAGGACACTTTGGGGTTGATTTACTAAAGACAAAAGACCGCTGCGTCCTAACAGATGAGACATCAGCTGTCAACGCCCCCCCCCCCCCCCCCCCCCTCGCCTGACAGCTAAACGAAAAAAAAAAACTGCTGGTAATAGAAAATTGGAAAAAAAACTGTGGGGGAGGGGGGATCCCCCCCCCCAATCCATACCAGGCCTTTTGGGTCTGATATGGATTTGAGGGGAACCCTGTGCCAAAATTAAAAAAAAAAAAAATGGCGTGGAATCTCCCCCAAAATCCTTATTAGACCCTTATTCATTCATGCAGCCTGGCAGTCCATTAAACGGCTCCTGAACCATACCAGACCACATGCCCTAAACATGTGGGGGGGTGCTATGTGGCGGTGAGGGCTCTCTTTTCCCTCCCCCACCCTTTCCTGGCCTGCCAGGCTGCATGCTCAGATAAGGGTCTGGTATGAATTTTGGGGGGACCCCGTGCCAAATTTAACAAAAAAAAAAAAATGGTGTGTGGTCTCTCCCAAAATCCATACCAGACCTAAGTTATCCATGCATGCAGCCTGGCAGGCCATGAAACGGCTCCAGAACAATACCAGGCCCACATGCCATCAACATGTGGGGGTGCTTTTGGGCATGGGGGCCACTCGCTTGTCCCCTCCCCTTTCTGGCCTGCCAGGCTGCATACTCAGATAAGGGCCTGGTTAGGATTGGGGGGGGGGGGCCCACTCTGTTATTTTTGTATTGGCAGAAATTGTATTGTATTACCTGCTTCTTTCTGCTGCCCCCCTGTGCTCTCCACCCCACCCCATACTCTTTGCTCCCTTGTGCTCTCTGCCTCCTCCATGCTCCCCAGTGCTCTCCACCTCCCTCCATGCTCTCTGCCGCCCCCCTATGCTCTCCATCTTCCTCCCATGCTCTCTGCTGCCCCCTGTGCTCTGCACCTCCCCCCATGCTCTCTGCTGCCCCCTGTGCTCTGCACATCCCCCCATGCTCTCTGATTCCCCTGTACTCTCGCCCCACCCCATGTTCTCCAAGTTCCCCCCTGTGCTCTACACCCCCCATGCTCTTTCCTGGCCCCCCCCTCGCCCCCACCCACCACAACCTCTGCCGGGTTCCCCCCCTTCTGCCGGGGGATCCATCAGGGTAGAGAGCAGGGAAGGGGCCGGTTAACATGTCATGGGCTGCTCAATCCAAAATGCCCGGGCCTATTTTTTTGTCCCAGTCCGGGCCTTTTAGGAGGCCATGTTAGAGATGGTATTTATGGGCAAAAGAGCTGCAAACAAGGCTACAGTGTTCACCACCAGCACCACCGAAGGGTTTCATCCGGCTTTACATCGAATAGCAACGTGGCTAGGTCGGCCAACTGCAGGAGTGGTTCATTTCTTGTTTGATTAGCACTTTTTCTAGAAGTTGCCACTTTGTTACATCACATTAAAAGTACCTACATGCTACACTCAGGTGATGCTGCCCTTTCTCCTCTTTTCGCCACACGCATAGTGCAGAATTTAGCCTTCTTCCACAGCGGCTTACCTCTGCATCCCCCATCCACATCTCACTTTCACCCCTCTTCTTCTTTAGTACCTCCCACACACTGTAGATGGCCCCACCTCTTTCACTTGCAGAGAGATCTTCCCGTGGTGGTGTCGGCATCCGGGCACCTGCATCTTATCCTGCACTCCAGTGGAAGTCGCCCAGGAGATCAGATCTGTGGGAGTCGTCGGGAGACAAACTGTCACTTGTAAACACAAAAGCCGAACTTCTGTGTTTACAAGAGATAGTGGTGAGCAGGGAGCCGAGGGCCTGAGCCAGAGGTGGTAGAACTGAGTTCCACCATGTTCCAGCTGAAAGAAAGCTGTGCATGCAATGCTACCCTAAAGTCAATGTTACCATAATAGCTTGAAATGCGTTCTTAACTTACATAGTTACATAGCTAAATAGTAGGTGAGGTTGAAAAAAGACACAAGCCCATCAAGTCCAACCTTAGACCAGTTGCGGCCAGTGGTCAAACCCAGCCTCGCTGTCTGCCGGTTCACCATCTAGGCGGTAGGCACATTGGGCAGCAGGGATCGGCAGGCACATCGAGCATCGGTGGACATCAGGCTGTGCTGGTCATTGGGCAGCGGCTCCTGTATCTTCTTCTCCTCGCTTACGCGGTGTGTCTCCTCCCCTTCTCCTAGTCGTCCAATAGAATCGCCTGTTCTTTCAGAAAATGGGGTTTACGTATATCGAGCCCACTTCCCGATTGGCCGAGAGGAGGATATTAATTCGCTGTTGCAACACACTTGGGTGGGCTCCAGATGTAATGCTCTGCGCCC
Organism: Lithobates pipiens; assembly: GCF_037356315.1. Classification (NCBI taxonomy): domain Eukaryota; kingdom Metazoa; phylum Chordata; class Amphibia; order Anura; family Ranidae; genus Lithobates; species Lithobates pipiens. Next base: position 241,624,613 of record NW_027507787.1, read on the forward strand.
CGAGCTCGCCCTATTTTGAAGCCTATTAGAGCCTCTGGCCTCAGGGGTCCCCCTAAATCAGGGTCCCCAGAGAGCCCCCCCATTTACATCAGGGTCCCCAGAGAGCCCCCCCATTTACATCAGGGTCCCCAGAGAGCCCCCCATTTACATCAGGGTCCCCAGAGAGCCTCACCGCCCCTTGGGGACCCCTGCAGAGACTCCCTGTCCCCCCTCTGTCTCCCTGTCCCCCCTCCCTCTCCATGTCTCCTCTCCCTGTCCTCCCTCTGTCTCCCTGTCCCCCCTCCCTTTCCCTGTCCCCTCTCCCTCTCCCTGTCTCCAGATTCGTGGCTGTAGCCCCAAAAGCCACCCCCCTAGCGACGCCACTGGACTCAGGTAAGCCACTTATTAGAACTATGCCAAACAGACGGCATGAGTTTCCCCAGCTGTAAAGGAACAGTATATTCCAAATATGAACCGCGCACAACTCTTCCAGGAGCTCCCCTCTCACTAAAATCATAGAGCGTTACAAAATCTCGAATTTGCAAAGAGCACTCCACAGTTAATTAAAGAGTCTCTCTTTTTTTTTTTTGTGTTTTTTTTTTTTCAAGTTCACCTTGCTTATGGTAATTTTAAGTTTTGCTCTCTGATGTTGAAAGGAGCCGATTGAAGTTTGTCCTTTTTTTTTTTAAGACCTTGTACTAATGAAACAAAGGACAAGGATGTAGAGAACGCACCCGATACGCCACTGAGTGCCTTGTGTGTGATCAATGAGTGAGGACACCCACCGGAATCAATGAGAATTCGTGTCCAGAGCAGTCGGACGGATTGGCTTTGGGGCGTAGAATTTCATATCAAAATAAATAAATAAATAGAAATGAAACAAATCCCTCGACTTTGGCTTTTCCTCCAATTCATTTTATGCGGATTTAGCTAGGAGCACAGCTTTGAATACGGGATACGTGGTTTCTGTATTCAATCAAAAAAAAAAAACTGCTTGCCCTGAGATCTCCAAAACAACCTTCATTGAATCTAAAATCATCTAACCAAAAAAATATAAAGCATTGTGGAAAGACCTGTAGCATTTACCCCCAAAAGAGCCGCTGTTTTCTTGGGTCCCCTGTGCCCAGTGCCCACCACTAGGGATGAGCTTCGTGTTCGAGTCGAACGCATGTTCGACTCGAACATCGGTCGTTCGTGCGTTCGCCGAATTCCGAACGTTTGGGCCGTTTGCGGCAAAATTCGTGTGGCCCACAATGCACTGCGATGGCGCAATGCATTGCTGTCTCACGATTGGCCAAGCATGCACTGTGACCCCGCATGCTTGGCCAATCGCAGCGCCAGTAGCGAGGAGAGCAATGGTTGGCCACAGGCATCCTGCCTGTGGCCAATCATAGCTCAGACTGTGTAGTGCACGCCCCACACTATATAAAGCTGCCTTTCAGGCGGCCTCGTGTAGTGTTTGTTAGCATCTGAAGCAGTGGGTGTTCTGTGTACCTTCAACACAGTTACACACCAATCGTTTTTGGCTGATTTACTATTTTGCTCTTGTGTAGTGGTTACTGTCTGTGCCCTGACCGCAGTATACACCACTATATTCACCTCACCTATATAGCTAGTGATCTAGCTTTAATAATAGAGCTTGCAGTCAGTAGTGTTAGTGCGTGCTGTTTGCGTGCTCTGTACCCAGTACATACCACTATATACACCTACAAAGCTGTTCTCTATTTGAGCCCGATTGTCATTTGCTGGAGTTATTGGAAGTTGTGTGTGCCTCCAGCACAGCATACATCTGTATATACCCCTTTAACTCTGATGTTTTCTTGTTATTGTCTGCGTGCCCTGACCGCAGTATACACCGTGATATTCACCTCACCTATATAGCTAGTGGTCCATCTTTAACAATAGAGCTTGCAGTCAGCAGTGTCACTCAGGAGATAGTGCGTGCTGTGTGCCTGCTCTGTACCCAGTACATACCGCTATTATCCACCTACATAGCTGTTCTCTATTTGGGCCCGATTGACATCTGCTGGAGTTATTGGAAGTTGTGTGTGCTTCCAGCACAGCACAGTATACATCTGTATATACCCCTTTAACTCTGCTGTTTTCTTGTTATTGTCTGCATGCCCTGACCGCAGTATACACCGTGATATTCACCTCACCTATATAGCTAGTGGTCCATCTTTAACAATAGAGCTTGCAGTCAGTAGTGTCACTCAGGAGATAGTGCGTGCTGTGTGCCTGCTCTGTACCCAGTACATACTGCTATTATCCACCTACATAGCTGTTCTCTATTTGGGCCCGATTGGCATCTGCTGGAGTTATTGGAAGTTGTGTGTGCTTCCAGCACAGCACAGTATACATCTGTATATACCCCTTTAACTCTGCTGTTCTATAAAAAAGGCATCTGCAGGAGTTAGTGGGTGTTGTGTGCCTCCAGCACAATATAAACTACCCAACTACTGTTTTACCCAACTCCCTTCAGGCCATTACCATGTCTGGAAGGCCAGCAAGGAGAGGCAGACAGGCGCGAGCCGATAAAAGAGGGCAAGCAGGCTCTGTGTCTAGAGACAACAGTGCTGGTCGGGGACGCGGTGCATTGTCATCAGCACGTGGCCATGGGACATGCTTGTCCTTCTTTTCTGCAGCTGGACATGTTGAACCGCAACATGCCAACGACTTGGTAGAGTGGATGACCAAGCCCTCTTCATCCTCCTCATCCTCTCTCACCCAGTCTCAGGGTAGTAGAAAAGCAGCTGCCAACACATCGTCTTCCCTCCTCTCAAAGTCATCATCAGTGACTCCTTCCCTAGACCCACCACGTCCTCCTGAGGATCTCCTGAACTCTTTGAGCACAGTGTTGGGTACATGCTCCAGGAGGATGCCCAGTGTTTGGTGGGCTCTGATGATGACACTCAGCTAGAGGAAGGCAGTAGCGTGAGCACAGAGAGAGGGGATGCTCAAGAAGGACAGCAATCTGGCAGTCATGTTCCACAAGCTGCAGCATACTGCCAGGTTTGCTACAGCGATGAAGAGGGAGGGGATGATGAGGGCACTGACTCCACGTGGGTGCCTGGAAGGAGGGAGGAGGAGGAGGAGGAGGAGGAGGCACATGTCCAACGAGGCAGGATGCCCTCCGGGGGCCAGCTTAGGGGCAGCACACCGACTGAATCACACCGCAGAGCTCCGCCTGCGCAGAGCGCTTCCTCTGCGCAGAGCGCTTCCTCTGCGCGTTATTCTAAAAGTTCTTTGGTGTGGGCATTTTTTGAGACGAGTGCATCAGATCGCACCGCTGCTATTTGCAACATATGTCTCAAGCGTATCTCACGTGGCCAAAACATCAGCCGCTTGGGCACCACATGCTTGACCAGACATATGTTGACCTGCCATGCAGCTCGTTGGCAAGCATACCTCAAAGACCCACACCAAAGAACAAAGCGGACCTCTCCTTGCTCCTCATCAGCTGGCATCTCCAACCCCACTAGACCTTCAGTCCTCTCTGAAACCTGCTCTGAGAGGAATGAAGGTGTAGAATTAGGTGTGTCACAGCCAAGTGCTTCCGGGAACTCTGCTAGTGGTACATCCACGTCCGATTATAGCAGACAAATGTCCCTGCCCCAGCTGCTGGACCGGCGGAAGAAATTTACTCCCAGCCATCCACATGCCCAGCGGTTGAATGCTAGCTTGGCTAAATTGCTAGCACTTCAACTGCTGCCTTTTCAGTTGGTAGACTCGGCCCCCTTCCGTGAGTTTGTACAATGTGCGGTTCCTCAGTGGCAGGTCCCCAAACGCCACTTTTTCTCACGGAAGGCAATTCCGGCTCTCTACCGGCATGTGGAAGGCAATGTCCTTGCCTCGCTGGACAGGGCGGTCAGCGGTAAGGTGCATATTACCGCTGACTCATGGTCCAGCAGGCATGGACAGGGACGTTACCTGTCTTTCACGGCCCATTGGGTCACTCTTCTGGCTGCTGGGAAGGATGCAGGACAAGGTGCAGTAGTATTGGAGGTTGTTCCGCCACCACGCCTCCAAAATGCTACTATTGGTTGTGACACACCTCTCTCCTCCACCCCCTCCTCTTCTTCTTCCTCCATGGCCTCTTCCAGTGCTCTGTCCTCAGAACCAGCGGTGCTCCGTAGGCGTTGCAGGGGCTACGCAAGTACGCAGGCAAAACGATGCCATGCCGTGCTTGCGCTGGTTTGTTTGGGGGACAGGAGCCACACTGGGGCGGATGTTTTGTCAGCTCTGCAGGGGCAGGCCGAGAGGTGGTTGACGCCACGCCAGCTTAAGCCAGGAATGGTGGTTTGCGACAATGGCACCAACCTCCTCTCCGCCCTCCGACAGGGACAACTGACCCATGTGCCCTGTGTAGCTCACGTCCTTAACCTGGTGGTGCAGCGGTTCTTGGGCAGGTACCCCGGCTTACAGGATGTCCTGAAACAGGCCAGGAGAGTCTGTGTGCATTTCCGCCGATCATTTAATGCCTGTGCTCGGCTGGCTGAGCTCCAAAAGGAGTTGAACCTGCCCAAGAACCGCCTTATATGTGACATGCCCACCAGATGGAACTCAACATTGGCCATGCTGCAGCGGCTGCACATGCAGCAGAGGGCCATCAATGAGTACCTGTGCGACTACGGCACCAGGACAGGGTCAGGAGAGCTTGGTTTTTTCTCACCACGCCAGTGGGGCATGATCAGGGATGCATGCACTGTCCTGTCACCGTTTGAGGAGGCCACAAGGATGGTGAGCAGTGACAGTGCATGCATCAGTGACACTATACCTCTTGTCCACCTCTTGGAGCATACGCTGCGTGGAATAATGGACAGGGCACTTGAGGCAGAACAGAGGCAGGAAGAGGACTTCCTTGCCTCTCAAGGCCCCCTTTATCCAGACAGTGTTCCTGCTGTGCCACCCATCACACAGGAAGAGGGTGAGGAGGAGGAAGAGGAGGAGGAGGATGATTGTGTCAGCATGGAGGTGGAGGCTGGCACTCAGCATCAGCAGCAGCAGTCTTATAGGGATGATTTACAGTCCCAAGAAACACGTGGACTTGTACGTGGCTGGGAGGAGGTAGCTGCGGATCATGTTGTCCTTAGTGACCCAGAGGACTCCGGACCGAATGCCTCAGCTAACCTACGCTGCATGGCCTCCCTGATCCTGCAAAGCCTGCGGAAGGATCCTCGTATTCTTCGGATCAAGGAGAGGGACCATTACTGGCTGGCCACTCTCCTTGATCCACGGTACAAGGGTAAGGTTGCCGACCTTATCTTGCCATCGCAGAGGGAGCAGAGGATGAGACATCTCCGGGAGGCCTTGCAGAAAGCTCTGTGCAACGCGTTCCCAGAGACTGGGAGGTCACAAACTCCTGGTCCTGGACAACGTGTTGCTGAGGCATCAGTCAGAAGGAGCGGTGGAGAAGGTGGCCGTCTGACTGATGCTTTCAGACAATTTTTTAGTCCGCAGCCCCAAGGTATGATTGGTTCCAGCACCCATCGCCAGCGTCTAATTTACATGGTGCAGGAATACCTAGGGGCAAGGTCAGACTTGGACACCTTTCCCACTGAAAATCCTCTGGCTTACTGGGTCTTGAGGATGGATCACTGGTCAGAGCTTGCACAGTATGCAATTGAGCTACTGGCCTGTCCTGCATCCAGCGTTCTTTCGGAACGCACCTTCAGTGCTGCTGGTGGCTTTGTTACCGATCACAGGGTGCGCCTGTCCACCGAATCAGTTGATCGACTGACCTTCATCAAGATGAATCAGTCTTGGATCACCCACAGCTACCAAGCACCTGAAGCTGATGTAACCGAATATTTTTTTTTGAAATACCACATCCCTTCAAGACTGCCTATGCTGATGCTGAGTGACTGTCCTGTTATGTTGATTGTCTATCCTCTTCCTCCTCCGCTGATATGTTGGAAGAACATTTTTGGTTCTGGGTGATGCCAGCAGCCCAATTTTTCTGCCCCTGTTTAACAGGGGCGTTTAAGTACAATTTTTGATGCAATGCTTTGCAGCAGGGCTAATTCCTGCAAAAAAACTAGAGTGTATGGCAGAGGTTGCAGTGTGATGGCACCAGTGCCTAAGGCCCAATTTTTCTGCCCCTGTTTAACAGGGACATGTAATTACAATTCTTGATATAATATTTCACAGGAGGGCCCGTTCCTGTGCCCACCCAGAGTAACTGTGAGGACTTATAGTGTTGTGGCACCAGCACCACAACCACCAAAGGTCAATTTTTCTACCACTGTTCAACAATGGCATGTAATTACAATTCTTGATATAATCGTTCACAGCAGGGCGCTCCAGCGGCCACCAAGAGTCACTTTGAGGGCTTACAATGTTGTTGCAAAACCAACACCTTGTTCCGCCATTTCTGCAGAGCATATAGGGCAGGCCCCTACTTTCAAACATCCAACTTACAAACATCTCCTACTTGCAAACAGAAGGAGACAACAGCAAGTGAGATGAAAAAAGATGGACGACAAAACAAATTATACAGGGGTGATAACCCTTCCCTATGTTTTCCAAAAAGCTTAAAAATATTTTTTTTGACTGGAGCTACACTTTAAAAATGTACGGTACCAGTTGAAAATTACAAACAGATTCAACTTAACACAACAAACCTACACAGTCCCAGTCTTGTTTGCACCGCCTGTATACTGCTGTTCTGAGTATATAGGGCCTGGGGGCCACACGCATTTCCTTTTTTTAATATGGGTACGGGGTTCCCCTTAATATGCGTACAAGACCCAAATAGGCTGGTAATGGGCAGGGAGGGCTACCCATGCCATTTTTCTGAATGATTTTCAACCATATTGCAGGAACCAGATATAACATTAAAACCGCAAGCAGTTTTAAATGGTGTTATTTCCGTTTAATGTCATTTTGTGCAGGGACTGTTCTAAACACGGGAAACACGTGGCACTTCACAGGCATACTACAGACACCCACCAGGCACCATATTTAAAGGAATATTTCACTTTTTTTTTTTCACTTTAATCGTCATTAAAATCAGTACTCCCACCAAAACGGTAGTTTTTAAAAGTTTTTTTTGCAGTGACCCATGTCCCCTGAGGCAGGAGGCAGGTCGCCAAACCCTTTTTAGGACACTATCTTGCATATTAGCCGTTAAAATTAGCACTTTCCAATTCGAACGTTCGAGTCCCATAGACTTCAATGGGGTTCTAACGTTCGTACCGAACGCGGGGGTCGTTCGCAAGTTCTGGTGCGAACCGAACCGGGGGGTGTTCGGCTCATCCCTACCCACCACTCTCCACCAGCACCAGAGTGAGATAGAGAGAGGCAATACTGTGCAAAAGGTTTAGGCAGGTGTGAAGAAATGTTGTAAAGTAAGAATGTTTCCAAATCCAAAATATATATTTTAATTCGTTTTTATTTTTTAATCAATTAACTAAATGAAGAGAAGAGAAGTCCAAATCCGATCAATATTTGGGGTGACCCTCCCCCCCCCCCTTTGCCTTCTTCTTGGTAGACTTGCGCACAGTTCTTGAAGGAACTCGGCAGGTAGGTTCTTCTATGTACATCTCGGTGAACTAAGCACAGATCTTCTGTGGATGTCGGCTGCCTCAAAACCTTCTGTTTCTTCGTGTCATCTCAGACAGACTCCATGATGGTGAGATCAGGGCTCTGTGGGGGATCAAACCATCACTTCCAGGACTCCTTGTTCTTCTTTACACTGAAGGTAGATCTTAATGACTGGCTGGATTTTTTTGTGGTGGGTGTATTGCTGCAGAATAAATCTTGGGGCCAGTCACGTGCCTCCCTTATCAGTGCATATGATAGGCACAAGTGGCTGCGTTTGATGGGCACAGTGGCTGCGTATGATGGGCACAAGTGGTTACATTTGATGGGCACAAGTGACTGCATATGATGGGCACAAGTGCCTGTGTTTGGGCACAGTGACTGCGCTTGGGCACAGGTTGCTGCATTTGATGGGCACAAGTGGCTGCATATGATGGGCACAATTGACTGCATTTGATGGGCACAAGTGGCTGCATATGATGGGCACAAGTGGCTGCATATGATGGGCACAAGTGGCTGCATATGATGGGCACAGTGGCTGCATTTGATGGACACAAGTGGCTGCATATAATGGACACAAGTGACTGCATTTGACAGCACAAGTGGCTGCATATGATGGGCACAGTGGCTGCATTTGATGGACACAAGTGGCTGCATATAATGGACACAAGTGACTGCATTTGACAGCACAAGTGGCTGCATATAATCGACACAAGTGACTGCATTTGACAGCACAAGTGGCTGCATTTGATGGGCACAAGTGGCTGCATTTGATGGTCACAAGTGGCTGCGTTTGATGGGCACAAAGTGGCTGTATACGATGGGCACAAGTGGCTGCATATCAAAGGCACAAATGGCTGCATATGATGGGCACAAATGGCTGCATATGATGGGCACACATGGCTGCATATGATGGGCACAATGGCTGCATATGATGGGCACAGTGGCTGCATATGATGGGCACAGTGGCTGCATATGATGGGCACAGTGGCTGCATATGATGGGCACACATGGCTGCATATGATGAGCACAGTGGCTGCAACTGATGGGCACAGTGGCTACGTTTGATGGGCACAAGTGGCTGTATATAATGGGTACAAGTGGCTGCATATGATGGGCACAAGTGACTGCATATGATGGGCACAAGTGCCTGTGTTTGATGGGCACAGTGACTGTGTTTGATGGGCACAAGTAGCTGCATTTGATGGGCACAAGTGGCTGCATATAATGGGCACAAGTGGCTGCATTTGATGGCACAAGTGACTGCATATGATGGGCACAAGTGGCTGCATTTTATGGTCACAAGTGGCTGTATATGATGAGCACAATGGCTGCATTTGATGGGCACAGTGAGGCTGCAATTTGATGGGGGGGGGGTTCAGTATTTTTCAGTTTGTTTGTGCCCCCCTCAAAAATTTTGAGCACCAGCCGCCACTGTCCCTGATGGTATGGCATGATGGAGGAAGAATCTGCCAGTATTTTTCAGCATTGAGAATACCATTGATTGGGCAACGTTGAGGAGCCTAGACACAGTGGTTGGGCATTGTTGAGGAGAGTAGATGCAGTGTTTGTGTAACGTTGAGGAGCATAGACGCAGCGATTGGGTAACATTGGGGAGTGTGGAGGCAGTGGTCAGGTAAAGTTGAGGACCATAGATGCAGTGGTTGGGTAACATTGGGGAATGTGGAGGCAGTGGTCAGGTAAAGTTGAGGACCGTAGATGCAGTGGTTGGGTAACATTGGGGAATGTGGAGGCAGTGGTCAGGTAAAGTTGAGGACCATAGATGCAGTGGTTGGGTAACATTGGGGAATGTGGAGGCAGTGGTCAGGTAAAGTTGAGGACCATAGATGCAGTGGTTGGGTAACATTGGGGAGTGTGGAGGCAGTGGTCAGGTAAAGTTGAGGACCATAGATGCAGTGGTTGGGTAACATTGGGGAATGTGGAGGCAGTGGTCAGGTAAAGTTGAGGACCATAGATGCAGTGGTTGGGTAACATTGGGGAATGTGGAGGCAGTGGTCAGGTAAAGTTGAGGACCATAGATGCAGTGGTTGGGTAACATTGGGGAGTGTGGAGGCAGTGGTCAGGTAAAGTTGAGGACCATAGATGCAGTGGTTGGGTAACATTGGGGAGTGTGGAGGCAGTGGTCAGGTAAAGTTGAGGACCATAGATGCAGTGGTTGGGTAACATTGGGGAGTGCGGAGGCAGTGGTCAGGTAAAGTTGAGGACCATAGATGCAGTGGTTGGGTAACATTGGGGAGTGTGGAGGCAGTGGTCAGGTAAAGTTGAGGACCATAGATGCAGTGGTTGGGTAACATTGGGGAGTGTGGAGGCAGTGGTCAGGTAAAGTTGAGGACCATAGATGCAGTGGTTGGGTAACATTGGGGAGTGTGGAGGCAGTGGTCAGGTAAAGTTGAGGACCATAGATGCAGTGGTTGGGTAACATTGGGGAGTGTGGAGGCAGTGGTCAGGTAAAGTTGAGGACCATAGATGCAGTGGTTGGGTAATGTTGAGGAACGTAGATAACAGCGGTCAGGGAATGCTGAGGACCGTAGACGCAGTAGTTGACCAAAGAAATTTAATGCAGCAGATGAAGGACACATCATGCTTCCTTCTCTTCCACATCGGAAGATGGCCAGCAGTGTCATCAGCACAGAACTGGTGGAAACCAGTGGGACTCAGGTACCCCATCTACTGTCTGGAGAAGTCTGCGTGGAGGTGGTCTTCATTGAAGAATTGAAGCCAAAAAGCCATACCTCCAATGTGGAAACAAGGGTAAACGACTCAACTATGTAGGAAAACATAGGAACTGTGGGGCAGGAAAAGGGCAGCAGGTACTCTGGACTGATGAGTATAATGTGAAATATTTGTCTATAGCAGGAGGCAGTTTATTGGGGGGGGGGGGGGGCTGGAGAGAGGTACAATAATGAGTGTCTAAAGCCAACTGTGAAGCATGGTGGAGGAATCCTTGCAAGTCTGGGCTGCATTTCTGGAAATGGAGTTGGAGACCTGGTCAGGATCAGTGGTGAGAAATACAATCATATAAACAAAGTTGGATGTGAAAAAAAAAAGAAAAAACATTTACCTAATCAATGTGAAAAAATTCAATGAACATTCTATGACACCAAACATCCCAAAAAATATGAACAATATTTAGTAGTCCTTACCGATATTCACTTTGTGTCTCCCCCTGTGATTTCTACCTCACCACCATGGCAAATAAGGGCTCTTACCAAAAAAAAAGTGAACCCCAAATACTGAGATCACTTGTATTCTTTAAACATATGGGTCTCGTAAGTAGCAGCAGATGACATTAACCAGCAGCAAAACTTCACCGCAGAATCAAAAAGCATATACTGCCACAAACCATATACTAAAACAAAATGCTCCATTATAGTGCAGATGACTGAAAACAACACTTTGTTTATTGATGTAGCGCCCTCCTAAGGTAGTGCAGACTTTTATGTCAATTTAGTTAGCTCATCTGTAATCAGTGGAGCAGCAGTTAAATGTTTAGATCTGCACAGTGTCTCACAGGCTGTTGCTCTGATTACTTCCCCCTGTATTCTAGAGGATTCCAGAATTATAGTGGGAGGAAGAATGGAGCAAGCAACCTGAATATTTAAGGAACTCCAGCCAATCCCTGGGGAGGTGTGCCCAGAAGGTGTTGGAAGAGCCCATAAATAATCTGGTGCCTCCTGAGGCAGGGGCAGAAGAGTTTCTGGGTCCAGTCCTGCTGGAGGAGACCCTTGTGCTTTCTGAAGGTGTCATCTAGAAGACATTGGGGTCCCAGCTGAGGCTTCAGCTTGGGGGGGCCTGTTTGCAAAAGCACAGTCCTGGAATTTGCTTGGGTCTGGAGAAGCTCATTGGAGAGTACCAGGAGGAAGTTGGGGCTAAAGTGGTGTGAGTTTGTGTCTCCCTCACTGATAAGGCCAAGTGGATATCAGAACTGATCCAGGTGATGGACTGTGACTGTGTGCAGCTTTATTCGGGTCCATTGGGACAAGTCCTAGTCTCCTGCCAGCTCTAGAGATTCTGTTTAGTTCTTCAGTTCTGCTTTCTCAACCCATCTAGATTCTATGTCCAAATAAAACCCCCCTAAATAAAACCCCCAAAAAGACACACCTAAGGCTATGTTCACCGGGAGCTCCCTAGGGGGTGCGCTACATTAATAAGCAGGACTAGCACTCGGAAACACGTGTAGAAACGGTAGGAGCTCCTTCCAGCTTGACAATATGGCGATGCCCTGAAATGCGTAGCCACACCCCATGTCTTCATCCTCACACACCCCCATCTGAGCTGGCCGAAGCAATCCGGAAGCTGTCAAGTCTTATCCAGGAGAGCTTGCATTTCAGCCTAACAGCTTGACAGCTTTCCTCCACCTCCAACCAGCACCTCTGCATTCACCGGCCACCTGACAATCTTTGCCCAGGACAATCACTCCACAGAGGACTCCATCCTGCCTCGCTGAGCTTCATTTACATGCAGCAAGTGCAATATTTCTTTTACCCTTTGCTTTTAATAAACGGCATACACTTAGATGGTGGCACCCTCTCTTGCTTGCTTTTGGTATGTGCATTAGGCACACCCAGGACCTGGTCCATGGGAGCGGTGTCTACCTCCAACATTGACTGACATTTGAACTCCAACTTTTCACAGAGCCCCCTCCTTTACCGAGGGGTCTAGCAGCACCACCGTCTTTAACCCATTGTACATACAGTATGTAGTAACAGGCAATGTATCTCTTCACTAGGGATGAGCCGAACACCCCCCGGTTCGGTTCGCACCAGAACTTGCGAACGACCCCCGCGTTCGAAACGAACGTTAGAACCCCATTGAAGTCTATGGGACTCGAACGTTCGAATTGGAAAGTGCTAATTTTAACGGCTAATATGCAAGATAGTGTCCTAAAAAGGGTTTGGCGACCTGCCTCCTGCCCCAGGGGACATGGGTCACTGCAAAAAAAGTTTCAAAAACTACCGTTTTGGCGGGAGCACTGATTTTAATGACGATTAAAGTGAAAAAAAAAGTGAAATATTCCTTTAAATATGGTGCCTGGGGGGTGTCTGTAGTATGCCTGTGAAGTGCCACGTGTTTCCCGTGTTTAGAACAGTCCCTGCACAAAATGACATTAAACGGAAATAACACCATTTAAAACTGCTTGCGGTTTTAATGTTATATCTGGTTCCTGCAATATGGTTGAAAATCATTGAGAAACATGGCATGGGTAGCCCTCCCTGCCCATTACCAGCCTATTTGGGTCTTGTACGCATATTAAGGGGAACCCCGTACCCATATTAAAAAAAGGAAATGCGTGTGGCCCCCAGGCCCTATATACTCAGAACAGCAGTATACAGGCGGTGCAAACAAGACAGGGACTGTGTAGGTTTGTTGTGTTAAGTTGAATCTGTTTGTCATTTTCAACCGGTACATTTTTAAAGTGTAGCTCCAGTCAAAAAAACTATCTTTAAGCTTTTTGGAAAACATAGGGAAGGGTTATCACCCCTGTATAATTTGTTTTGTCGTCCATCTTTTTTCATCTCACTTGCTGCTGTCTCCTTGCGTTTGCAAGTAGGAGATGTTTGTAAGTAGTGATGGCCGAACGGTTCGCCCGGCGGTCGTTTCGCGGCGAATTTCCGACTTTCGCCGTCCGCGGGTTCGAACGCCTTTTTCCGTCGTTCGCCCCGGCGGACTTACGTGTTTAATGTATACAAGAACTTTAACCTTTCGTGACACGTTTATCATGTGTTACAGGACAACCAATTGAGACATGACAGCTCATGGACACTTGGACATTCCCCCTAACCTATAAATACACCCGATCCGGTGGCCATTTTACATTCTTTCTTCTGTCACTGTAGGGAAAGGATCCTGTGTGGAGTAGGGACAGAGAAAACGCTAGCTATTTGGTACACAAAAGTTCTTTTCAGGACTGGTATAGGTGTTAGGTCAGCAGCCTGAGTTTCTTTTGTCAGTTTAGATAAAGGGACAGAGCGCTGTATGCTGCTATTTTAGGGACAGCTCAGCCAGATTAGTCTTTCTTCATCATCATCATCATCATCATCATTAGCTGTTACTATCAGGTCCACAAAAGAGCTGTTCCAGCTAATCGTTCCAGCCTACTCTTTTTTGCCAATTTGTATAGGGACAGGCAGGAAGCAGTGTGTCAGGCAGTGAGGATAATTTTAAAGACTTGCTGTTACTATTAGTTCCACAAAGGTTCTTTTCAGGACTGGTATCAGTGGTACGGTAATAGGCTTGTACACGTATAATATTCTTTCTTCCAAATATAGAAAGAATATTATACTTGACTGCTGCCCTTCTGCTGCAGTCTGCTAATCATTCACAACTCACTTGTTCCACAAAAGTTCTTATAAGGACTGGTAACTTGGTCTGTCTAGGGTGCTACGGTACATAGGCTTGGGTGCGGTACAGTCTGCTGTTCTGTAAGGACCGCTATCGGTCCACAATAGATAGGGTTGCCGTGCACTACTGCTGACCGCTGCCCTATACTGCAGCAGTCCTTCAGCGGTATAGGGACTGACGCACAGTCTGCTAAACACTAATACACAACCTGCTTGGTCCACAAAAGTTCTTATAAGGACTGGTAACTTGGTATAGGGTGCTACGGTACATAGGCCTGAGTGCGTTACAGTCTGCTGTTCTGTAAGGACCGCTATCGGTCCACAATACATAGGGTTGACGTGCACTACTGCTGACCGCTGCCCTATACTGCAGCAGTCCTTCAGCGGTATAGGGACTGACGCACAGTCTGCTAAACACTAACACACAACCTGCTTGGTCCACAAAAGTTCTTATAAGGACTGGTAACTTGGTATAGGGTGCTACGGTACATAGGCCTGAGTGCGTTACAGTCTGCTGTTCTGTAAGGACCGCTATCGGTCCACAATACATAGGGTTGCCGTGCACTACTGCTGACCGCTGCCCTATACTGCAGCAGTCCTTCATTGGTATAGGGACTGACGTACAGTCTGCTAATCACTAACACACAACCTGCTTGGTCCACAAAAGTTCTTATAAGGACTGGTAACTTGGTATAGGGTGCTACGGTACATAGGCCTGAGTGCGTTACAGTCTGCTGTTCTGTAAGGACCGCTATCGGTCCACAATACATAGGGTTGCCGTGCACTACTGCTGACCGCTGCCCTATACTGCAGCAGTCCTTCATTGGTATAGGGACTGACGTACAGTCTGCTAATCACTAACACACAACCTGCTTGGTCCACAAAAGTTCTTATAAGGACTGGTAACTTGGTATAGGGTGCTACGGTACATAGGCCTGAGTGCGTTACAGTCTGCTGTTCTGTAAGGACCGCTATCGGTCCACAATACATAGGGTTGCCGTGCACTACTGCTGACCGCTGCCCTATACTGCAGCAGTCCTTCAGCGGTATAGGGACTGACGCACAGTCTGCTAAACACTAACACACAACCTGCTTGGTCCACAAAAGTTCTTATAAGGACTGGTAACTTGGTATAGGGTGCTACGGTACATAGGCCTGAGTGCAGTACAGTCTGCTGTTCTGTAAGGACCGCTATCGGTCCACAATACATAGGGTTGCCGTGCACTACTGCTGACCGCTGCCCTATACTGCAGCAGTCCTTCATTGGTATAGGGACTGACGTACAGTCTGCTAATCACTAACACACAACCTGCTTGGTCCACAAAAGTTCTTATAAGGACTGGTAACTTGGTATAGGGTGCTACGGTACATAGGCCTGAGTGCGTTACAGTCTGCTGTTCTGTAAGGACCGCTATCGGTCCACAATACATAGGGTTGCCGTGCACTACTGCTGACCGCTGCCCTATACTGCAGCAGTCCTTCATTGGTATAGGGACTGACGTACAGTCTGCTAATCACTAACACACAACCTGCTTGGTCCACAAAAGTTTTTATAAGGACTGGTAACTTGGTATAGGGTGCTACGGTACATAGGCCTGAGTGCAGTACAGTCTGCTGTTCTGTAAGGACCGCTATCGGTCCACAATACATAGGGTTGACGTGCACTACTGCTGACCGCTGCCCTATACTGCAGCAGTCCTTCATTGGTATAGGGACTGACGTACAGTCTGCTAATCACTAACACACAACCTGCTTGGTCCACAAAAGTTCTTATAAGGACTGGTAACTTGGTATAGGGTGCTACGGTACATAGGCCTGAGTGCGTTACAGTCTGCTGTTCTGTAAGGACCGCTATCGGTCCACAATACATAGGGTTGCCGTGCACTACTGCTGACCGCTGCCCTATACTGCAGCAGTCCTTCATTGGTATAGGGACTGACGTACAGTCTGCTAATCACTAACACACAACCTGCTTGTTCCACAAAAGTTCTTATAAGGACTGGTAACTTGGTATAGGGTGCTACGGTACATAGGCTTGAGTGCGGTACAGTCTGCTGTTCTGTAAGGACCGCTATCGGTCCACAATAGATAGGGTTGACGTGCACCACTGCTGACCGCTGCCCTATACTGCAGCAGTCCTTCAGCGGTATAGGGACTGACGCACAGTCTGCTAATCACTAACACACAACCTGCTTGGTCCACAAAAGTTCTTATAAGGACTGGTAACTTGGTATAGGGTGCTACGGTACATAGGCCTGAGTGCGTTACAGTCTGCTGTTCTGTAAGGACCGCTATCGGTCCACAATACATAGGGTTGCCGTGCACTACTGCTGACCGCTGCCCTATACTGCAGCAGTCCTTCAGCGGTATAGGGACTGACGCACAGTCTGCTAAACACTAACACACAACCTGCTTGGTCCACAAAAGTTTTTATAAGGACTGGTAACTTGGTATAGGGTGCTACGGTACATAGGCCTGAGTGCAGTACAGTCTGCTGTTCTGTAAGGACCGCTATCGGTCCACAATACATAGGGTTGCCGTGCACTACTGCTGACCGCTGCCCTATACTGCAGCAGTCCTTCATTGGTATAGGGACTGACGTACAGTCTGCTAATCACTAACACACAACCTGCTTGGTCCACAAAAGTTCTTATAAGGACTGGTAACTTGGTATAGGGTGCTACGGTACATAGGCCTGAGTGCGTTACAGTCTGCTGTTCTGTAAGGACCGCTATCGGTCCACAATACATAGGGTTGCCGTGCACTACTGCTGACCGCTGCCCTATACTGCAGCAGTCCTTCATTGGTATAGGGACTGACGTACAGTCTGCTAATCACTAACACACAACCTGCTTGGTCCACAAAAGTTCTTATAAGGACTGGTAACTTGGTATAGGGTGCTACGGTACATAGGCCTGAGTGCGTTACAGTCTGCTGTTCTGTAAGGACCGCTATCGGTCCACAATACATAGGGTTGCCGTGCACTACTGCTGACCGCTGCCCTATACTGCAGCAGTCCTTCATTGGTATAGGGACTGACGTACAGTCTGCTAATCACTAACACACAACCTGCTTGGTCCACAAAAGTTCTTATAAGGACTGGTAACTTGGTATAGGGTGCTACGGTACATAGGCCTGAGTGCGTTACAGTCTGCTGTTCTGTAAGGACCGCTATCGGTCCACAATACATAGGGTTGCCGTGCACTACTGCTGACCGCTGCCCTATACTGCAGCAGTCCTTCATTGGTATAGGGACTGACGTACAGTCTGCTAATCACTAACACACAACCTGCTTGGTCCACAAAAGTTCTTATAAGGACTGGTAACTTGGTATAGGGTGCTACGGTACATAGGCCTGAGTGCGTTACAGTCTGCTGTTCTGTAAGGACCGCTATCGGTCCACAATACATAGGGTTGCCGTGCACTACTGCTGACCGCTGCCCTATACTGCAGCAGTCCTTCATTGGTATAGGGACTGACGTACAGTCTGCTAATCACTAACACACAACCTGCTTGGTCCACAAAAGTTCTTATAAGGACTGGTAACTTGGTATAGGGTGCTACGGTACATAGGCCTGAGTGCGTTACAGTCTGCTGTTCTGTAAGGACCGCTATCGGTCCACAATACATAGGGTTGCCGTGCACTACTGCTGACCGCTGCCCTATACTGCAGCAGTCCTTCATTGGTATAGGGACTGACGTACAGTCTGCTAATCACTAACACACAACCTGCTTGGTCCACAAAAGTTCTTATAAGGACTGGTAACTTGGTATAGGGTGCTACGGTACATAGGCCTGAGTGCGTTACAGTCTGCTGTTCTGTAAGGACCGCTATCGGTCCACAATACATAGGGTTGCCGTGCACTACTGCTGACCGCTGCCCTATACTGCAGCAGTCCTTCATTGGTATAGGGACTGACGTACAGTCTGCTAATCACTAACACACAACCTGCTTGGTCCACAAAAGTTCTTATAAGGACTGGTAACTTGGTATAGGGTGCTACGGTACATAGGCCTGAGTGCGTTACAGTCTGCTGTTCTGTAAGGACCGCTATCGGTCCACAATACATAGGGTTGCCGTGCACTACTGCTGACCGCTGCCCTATACTGCAGCAGTCCTTCATTGGTATA
This sequence comes from Lithobates pipiens, assembly GCF_037356315.1. Classification (NCBI taxonomy): domain Eukaryota; kingdom Metazoa; phylum Chordata; class Amphibia; order Anura; family Ranidae; genus Lithobates; species Lithobates pipiens. The sequence continues at coordinate 241,642,627 of NW_027507787.1, forward strand.
GGGACTGACGTACAGTCTGCTAATCACTAACACACAACCTGCTTGGTCCACAAAAGTTCTTATAAGGACTGGTAACTTGGTATAGGGTGCTACGGTACATAGGCCTGAGTGCGTTACAGTCTGCTGTTCTGTAAGGACCGCTATCGGTCCACAATACATAGGGTTGCCGTGCACTACTGCTGACCGCTGCCCTATACTGCAGCAGTCCTTCATTGGTATAGGGACTGACGTACAGTCTGCTAATCACTAACACACAACCTGCTTGTTCCACAAAAGTTCTTATAAGGACTGGTAACTTGGTATAGGGTGCTACGGTACATAGGCTTGAGTGCGGTACAGTCTGCTGTTCTGTAAGGACCGCTATCGGTCCACAATAGATAGGGTTGACGTGCACCACTGCTGACCGCTGCCCTATACTGCAGCAGTCCTTCAGCGGTATAGGGACTGACGTACAGTCTGCTAAACACTAATACACAACCTGCTTGGTCCACAAAAGTTCTTATAAGGACTGGTAACTTGGTATAGGGTGCTACGGTACATAGGCTTGAGTGCGGTACAGTCTGCTGTTCTGTAAGGACCGCTATAGGTCCACAATAGATAGGGTTGACGTGCACCACTGCTGACCGCTGCCCTATACTGCAGCAGTCCTTCAGCGGTATAGGGACTGACGTACAGTCTGCTAAACACTAATACACAACCTGCTTGGTCCACAAAAGTTCTTATAAGGACTGGTAACTTGGTATAGGGTGCTACGGTACATAGGCTTGAGTGCGGTACAGTCTGCTGTTCTGTAAGGACCGCTATAGGTCCACAATAGATAGGGTTGACGTGCACCACTGCTGACCGCTCACCTATACTGCAGCAGTCCTTCAGCGGTATAGGGACTAAGAGTTTTGTCACAGGGTCATTTAAAAAATGACATGCAGAGGAAGAGGCAGGCCCTTCCGCAGGGGTGGTAGGGGTAGGGCAGGAGCAACAGGCTTGAGCCAAAGTGGGAAGTTGCAGAAGGTGCGTTCAATTACTTTAAAGGATGCACCAGACTTGGTTGAGTGGCTCGCTCAGCCTTACTCTTCTGCACCCTCCTCATCCTCTCGATCTGCACCCTCTTCTTCACTCTCTGCTATGTGCACCCCCAAAGACACTACCACCAACAACACGACCACCACCACCACCACCACATACCTTCCGCTTGAGTCACTGGAATTATTTTCCGATCCATATCAAGAGGACATTTCTGATGCGCAGCCACTCTTGGTATTGGATCAGGAAGAGGAGGTAGCAACAAGCGCTACTCAGCAGTCTGACGCCAGTACCCAGATCAGCCCAAGGAGGAGGTTGGTCCCCGGTGTTGCTGCCTACTCTACTTATAGCGGTGGGGAAGGTGACGTTGATGATGACGTGTCTAGTGATGTCACGTGGGTGCCCACAAGAGAGGAAGAGGAGGGGAGTTCAGAGGGAGATATGGACCAGCAGATAGGGAGGAGAAGCAGCAATGACTTACATTGCACAGCAGGGACAAAGCAGACTGCAAATGTATCAGGAGCGAGTCATCGACCATGTACGGTCACATCTGGCGCTCCCAGGACACCGGCACATGGCTCCGCAGTGTGGGCTTTTTTTAACGTGTCCGCTGCTGACAATAGCGTTGCCATCTGCAATCTTTGCAGTCAACGCGTTAGTCGCGGTAAGCCCAATACTCACCTAGGGACGACCGCCTTAAGAAGGCACATGAGCAGCCATCACCGAGCCCAGTGGGAGCAACGGAACACACAAAGCCACACTGCAGGCTCTCACCGTCCAGCCTCGTCTTCTACTTCTCCTTCTCCTCTCTCCTCACAATTGTCCTCCACTCCACCTTCCATCACGCCAAGCTCACATTTTTCTGCAAAAAGGCAGGCTTCCGTGGGCCTAATGTTTGAGCGTAAAAAAATGATGACGCCGGATAACCCTCTTGCCCAACGGTTGGCGGCTGGCTTGTCAGAACTCATAGCCCGCCAACTACTGCCATATAAACTGGTGGACTCGGAGGCCTTTCGCAAATTTGTGGCCATTGGAACACCACAATGGAAGGTCCCAGGAAGGAAGTATTTCTCAGAGAAGGGCATCCCAGAGCTATATGGCCATGTTCAGCGGCAAGTGAATGTATCTCTGGCACACAGTGTCGGTGCCAAGATACATCTGACCACAGACACGTGGTCTAGCAAACACGGGCAGGGAAGGTATATCAGTTTTACTGCCCACTGGGTGAACCTTCTGACGGCCGTCAAGCATGTAACCCGTGGCACCCGTGTAGATTTGGTTTTACCGCCACGGATTGCATGCAGGCCTGACTCTTCTTCTCCTCCTCCTACTCCATCCTCCTCCCTCTCCTCCTCAGCTGCCTCCTCCTTTTCCGCTGCTAGCGTCTCTTCCACTGCACCGCCCAAGCTCCCCAGAACCTATTCCACATGCCAGGTGAGACGTTGCCATGCCGTGCTGCGTCTGTTGTGCCTGGAAGCAAAGAGCCACACTGGCCCGGCACTCCTTTCAGCTTTGCGTTCACAGGCAGATGAGTGGCTAACACCGCTCAATTTGACAGTTGGTAAAGTGGTGTGTGACAACGGTGCCAATCTGCTTAGCGCATTGAAACAGGGCAAAATCACGCACGTGCCGTGCATGGCACACGTCTTAAACTTGGTCGTGCAGCGATTCCTTGTCAAATACCCTGGGGTCCAGGACATCTTGCGGCAGGCAAGGAAAATCTCGGCCCATTTCAGAAGATCTTACACGGCCATGGCTCGCCTTGCTGACATTCAGCGGCGACACCATCTGCCGGTCAGACGTCTTATTTGCGATTGCCCGACGCGATGGAACTCAACCTTCTATATGCTTGATAGGCTGCTCCAGCAGAAACGTGCAGTTAACGTCTACCTGTATGAACTCTGCAAAAGAAACGGTTCTGGGGAGCTGGGTTTTTTTTCACCGCGCCAGTGGCTGCTCATGCGCGACACATGCAGACTTCTGCGGCCATTTGAGGAGATCACCAAACTGGTCAGTCGCAGCCATGGCGCCATCAGTGACATGGTACCTTATGCCTTCTTTCTGGAGCGTGCATTGCGTCGTGTCATTGATCAGGCTGTGGAGGAGCAGGAGCGGGAAGATGAGGAAGTCGCAATGCTGGATGAATTCCCAGGGGGGGCTACTCTATCTGAGACAAGTCAACAACAGGAGTCTGATGAGGAGTCAGAGGAGGATGGTGCCGGGGCGGATGAGCAGGAGCAAGAAGAGCATGCTTTAAACCTTTCTGGGATCCCTGTTGTGCGAGGATGGGGAGAGGAGAATGAAGAGGACGACATTATCCTGGATGATGAGCAGGAGCCAGGCCACCACACCGCTTCCACTTTAGTGCAAATGGGGGCCTTCATGCTCCAGTGTTTTAATAGGGACCCCCGTATAAAAAGCATGAGGGTCAAGGACCAGTACTGGGTGGCAACGTACTTAGACCCCCGGTACAAACACAAAATGGCGGAAATGTTACCGCCGTCGCAGAGGGCTGTCAGAATGCAGCACTTCCAGGCCTTGCTTCGAGAAATGCTGCATTCTGCTTTTGCGTGCGCTGGCAGAGGAGCAATTCCCACTCCCAGAGAAGGATTTGCGGGTACCAATCCAACAGCGCCTGCAAGAAGAGGCCGGTTTGAAGATGTGTTGGTGACTTCGGATATGAGGTCATTCTTTCAGCCGACCCATCGACAGGTGTCATCCGGATCCAGCATCAGGGAACGCCTAGACCGTCAGGTGTCCGACTACATTGGGTTAACGGCCGATGTGGACGCTCTGAGGAGTGATGAACCCCTAGACTACTGGGTGGGCAGGCTTGACCTCTGGCCAGAGCTTGCCCAATTTGCAATCGAACTGTTGGCTTGCCCCTCATCCAGTGTCCTGTCCGAAAGGACGTTCAGCGCAGCAGGGGGGATTGTGACCGATAAGCGTACTCGCCTAGCTCACCACAGTGTTAACTACCTCACATTTCTAAAAATGAATGAGGCATGGATCTCGGAGGAATTCAACACATGTGATCAGTAGACCATGTATATGTCTATAAACAATTTTTGGAATCAAGCACACAGACCTTCTTAATTCATTTGGCTCACTTCCCTGACCCAAAAAAGCACACCGTACTATATGCCCCTACCCTCCTCTTTGAAGAGGTTGAGCGGTGTCATATTTCTACTGGGGCTGCTTATTATGAGGGGTTCCCACCATCCCTGTGCTGTGCTGACTTCCTCCTGGGTGTTCTTATTATGAGGGGCTCCCACCATCCCTGTGCTGTGCTGACTTCCTCCTGGGGGTTCTTATTATGAGGGGATCACACCATCCCTGTGCTGTGCTGACTTCCTCCTGGGGCTGCTTACGGTGCTGCTGTCAGCGCTGTATGTCACGGAGCTGCTGTCAGCGCTGTATGTCACGGAGCTGCTGTCAGCGCTGTATGTCACGGAGCTGCTGTCAGCGCTGTATGTCACGGAGCTGCTGTCAGCGCTGTATGTCACGGAGCTGCTGTCAGCGCTGTATGTCACGGAGCTGCTGTCAGCGCTGTATGTCACGGTGCTGCTGTCAGCGCTGTATGTCACGGAGCTGCTGTCAGCGCTGTATGTCACGGAGCTGCTGTCAGTGCTGTATGTCACGGAGCTGCTGTCAGCGCTGTATGTCACGGAGCTGCTGTCAGCGCTGTATGTCACGGAGCTGCTGTCAGCGCTGTATGTCACGGTGCTGCTGTCAGCGCTGTATGTCACGGAGCTGCTGTCAGCGCTGTATGTCACGGAGCTGCTGTCAGTGCTGTATGTCACGGAGCTGCTGTCAGCGCTGTATGTCACGGAGCTGCTGTCAGCGCTGTATGTCACGGAGCTGCTGTCAGCGCTGTATGTCACGGTGCTGCTGTCAGCGCTGTATGTCACGGAGCTGCTGTCAGCGCTGTATGTCACGGAGCTGCTGTCAGCGCTGTATGTCACGGAGCTGCTGTCAGCGCTGTATGTCACGGAGCTGCTGTCAGCGCTGTATGTCACGGAGCTGCTGTCAGCGCTGTATGTCACGGTGCTGATGTCAGTGCTCTGTATTACGGTGCTGCTGTCAGTGCTCTGTATCTCCTGCACCCTCTTGTTTGCCTACCCTGGTCCCTGACCTTCCCTCTCCTCCATTGCCTTCATTAGCTCCATAGTCCTGAATTGTCAGAACAATTTCCCAAATAAAAAAAAAATGCTTGTAGTTATCGATCCCAAATTCACCTCATACATGTATTATGCTATTGTCCAGGTGGTGGGACTACGTGCTACCCCCTAATAATTACCCCGTGGCCGCAAATTCGACCTAAAGGTTTGCGAAATTCGCCTCCCATTGAAGTCAATGGAGCCCGCGGCGAACGGTCGTTTTCGCGAACGTTTGTGCCCGTTCGCGTTTCGCGTTCGCGAAACGTCCCGTCGGAAGTTCGTCCATCACTATTTGTAAGTTGGATGTTTGAAAGTAGGGGCCTGCCCTATATTATAGCGGTATGTACTGGGTACAGAGCACGCAGACAGCACGCACTATCTCCTAACACTACTGACTGCAAGCTCTATTATTAACCACTTGTTAGCCCAATGTTTGCATAAAGTGAAAGATGAAGTTATGCTGAGTAAATAGATATCAAACATGTCACTCTTCAAAATTGCACATGCCCGTGGAATGGCGCCAAACGTCGCTACTTAAAAAATCCCCATAGGCGACGCTTTAAATTTTTTTTTACTGGTTACATGTTTTGAGTTGCAGAGGAGGTCTAGGACTAGAATTATTGCTGTCGCTCTAACATTCTCGGCGATACCTCACATGTGTGGCACATGCGAGCACATGGGGACATGGGCGCTTTAATTTTTATTTTATTTTTTTATTGTTCATTTTACTTTATTTTAGTTTGACATTTTTTTTCCCAAAAATATATTTTTGATCACTTTTATTCCTATTACAAGAAATGTAAACATCCCTTGTAATAGGAATATGGGGTGACAGGTCCTCTTTACAGTGAAATCTGGGGGGTCAATATGACCCCACATCTCACCTCTAGGCTGGGAAGCCTGAAATAAAAAATAAAAAAAAGATTCCTGCTTTGATCGTACTGGCGAGTTGGTAGAAGCACCGGAGGGCGGTGAGGGGTGGGGGGCGTCTATGGCTGGGTATTTCAGGGTATCACCGAGTATGGCTGGGTATCTCTGAGTATGGCTGGGTATGGCAATTTATGGCAGGGTATTACAGAGTATTGGCGGGGTATTGGCGGGGTACTACAGAGTAATAGCAGGGTACTGCAGAGTATTGGGGGGTACTGCAGAGTATTGGGGGGTACTGCAGAGTAATGGGGGTTACTGCAGAGTAATGGGGGGTACTGCAGAGTAATGGCAGGGTACTGCACTGCAGAGTAATGGCGGGGTACTGCAGAGTAATGGCGGGGTACTGCAGAGTAATGGCAGGGTACTGCACTGCAGAGTAATGGCGGGGTACTGCACTGCAGAGTAATGGCGGGGTACTGCAGAGTAATGGCGGGGTACTGCAGAGTAATGGCGGGGTACTGCAGAGTAATGGCGGGGTACTGCACTGCAGAGTAATGGCAGGGTACTGCACTGCAGAGTAATGGCGGGGTACTGCACTGCAGAGTAATGGCGGGGTACTGCAGAGTAATGGCGGGGTACTGCAGAGTAATGGCGGGGTACTGCAGAGTAATGGCGGGGTACTGCAGAGTAATGGCGGGGTACTGCAGAGTAATGGCGGGGTACTGCAGAGTAATGGCAGGGTACTGCACTGCAGAGTAATGGCGGGGTACTGCAGAGTAATGGCGGGGTACTGCAGAGTAATGGCAGGGTACTGCACTGCAGAGTAATGGCGGGGTACTGCACTGCAGAGTAATGGCGGGGTACTGCAGAGTAATGGCGGGGTACTGCAGAGTAATGGCGGGGTACTGCAGAGTAATGGCGGGGTACTGCAGAGTAATGGCGGGGTACTGCACTGCAGAGTAATGGCAGGGTACTGCACTGCAGAGTAATGGCGGGGTACTGCACTGCAGAGTAATGGCGGGGTACTGCAGAGTAATGGCGGGGTACTGCAGAGTAATGGCGGGGTACTGCAGAGTAATGGCGGGGTACTGCAGAGTAATGGCGGGGTACTGCAGAGTAATGGCGGGGTACTGCAGAGTAATGGCGGGGTACTGCAGAGTAATGGCGGGGTACTGCAGAGTAATGGCGGGGTACTGCAGAGTAATGGCAGGGTACTGCAGAGTATGCACTGGTATTGCAGAGTATTGGCAGGGAATTGAGGGGTTAAATTCGGTGAGCAGCGATGTGGGCACTGCAGATGCAGCCCACATCGCTGCTGACACCGATCTCTTTCCCCTCCGCTGTACCGATCGGTACAGAAAGGGGAGGGAGGAACAGGCGTCATAACATGACGCCGGTTTGTTTCCAAGTGATCACTCCGTCATTTGACGAAGCGATCACGTGGTAAACGGCCGCTATGAGCCCAGGGGGCCCCGTGATCCCAGGGGGCGCGCGAGAGCGGAATTCTGGGAGGACGTTAATTAACGGCCTCTCTGAGTTAAACAACCCCCCTGAAGCCGTTAATCGGCAATGGGCAGTTGTTAAGTGGTTAAAGCTAGATCACTAGCTATATAGGTGAGGTGAATATAGTGGTGTATACTGCGGTCAGGGCACAGACAACAACCACTACACAGCAGCAAGATAGGAAATCAGCCAAAAACAATTGGTGTGTACTGTGTTGAAGGTACACAGAACACCCACTGCTTCAGATGCAAAGTAACACACTACAGGAGGCCGCCTTAAAGGCGGCCTTATATAGTGTGGGACATGCACTACACAGCCTGAGCTATGATTGGCCACAGGCAGGATGCCTGTGGCCAATCATGGCTCTCCTCGCTGCCGGCGCTGCGATTGGCCAAGCATGCGGGGTCACAGTGCATGCTTGGCCAATCATCGGGCAGCAATGCACTGCGCCAACGCAGTGCATTGTGGTCCGCGCGCGTCACTCGAATTTTGACGCGAACGGCCAAAACGTTCGGAATTCGCCGAACGCTCGAACAGCCAATGTTCGAGTCGAACGTACGTTCGACTCGAACACGAAGCTCATCCCTACTCTTCACCGCTTGGTCCGGTTGCAGAAGGTGTAAGGATGTCACCTCAGTGTGCTGAGCATAGGATGGAGCAAAAGCGCCCTGACGTCATCACGCTGCATGTAGCATTACACTTGCCGACCGCTTTATTTAGGTACACCTGTTCAATTGCTTGGTAACACAAATTGCTAATCAGCCAATCACTTGGCAGCAACTCAATTCATTTCGGCATCTAGACGCAGTGAATATGACTTGCTGAAGTTCAAATCGAGCATCAGAATGGGGAAGAAAGGGGATTTAAGTTACTTTGAACGTGGCATGGGTGCCAGACGGGCTAATGTGAGTACTTCAAAAACTGCAGCAGAAGACCACACCAGGTGCCACTCCTGTCAGCTTTAAAAGGAAACTGAGACTAAAATTTGCGCACCAAAATTGGACAATAGAAGATTGGAAAAAACGTTGCCTGGTCTGATGAGTCTTGATTTCTGCTGCGACATTCAGATGGTGGGATCAGAATTTGGCGCATGGATCCATTCTGCCTTGCAACACCGGTTCAGGCTGGGGGTGGTGGTGTAATGGTGTGGGGGCTATTTTCTTGGCCTACTTTGGGCCCCTTAATACCAATTGAGTATTTTTGCTGACCATGTCCATCCCTTTATGACTACAGTGTCCCCATCTTCTGATGGCTCCTTCCAGCAGGATAATGCACCATGTCACAAAGCTCCGATCATCTCACCACTGGACAATGAGGTCCCTGTCCTCCAATGGCCTCCACACTCACCACATCTCATCCAATAGAGCACCTTTGGGATGTGGTGGAAGATTGGCATCATGGTGTCCCCATCTTCTGATGGCTCCTTCCAGCAGGATAATGCACCATGTCACAAAGCTCCAATCATCTCACCACTGGACAATGAGGTCCCTGTCCTCCAATGGCCTCCACACTCACCACATCTCATCCAATAGAGCACCTTTGGGATGTGGTAGAAGATTGGCATCATGGTGTCCCCATCTTCTGATGGCTTCTTCCAGCAGGATAATGCCCCATGTCACAAAGCTCCAATCATCTCACCACTGGACAATGAGGTCACTGTCGTCCAATGGCCTCCACACTCACCACATCTCATCCAATAGAGCACCTTTGGGATGTGGTGATTGGCGTGATGGTCTGATGAGTCTTGATTTCAGCTGCAACATTCAGATGGTGGGGTCAGAATTTGGCGAAAACATCATGAAAACATGGATTCATGCTGCCTTGTATCACCGACCCTGGCTGGTGGTGGTGTAATGGTGTGGGGGGTATTTTCTTGGCCTACTTTGGGCCCCTTAGTACCAATTGAGTATTGTTGCTGACCATGTCCATCCCTTTATGACTACAGTGTCCCCATCTTCTGATGGCTCCTTCCAGCAGGATAATACACCATGTCACAAAGCTCCAATCATCTCACCACTGGACAATGAGGTCCCTGTCCTCCAATGGCCTCCACACTCACCACATCTCATCCAATAGAGCACCTTTGGGATGTGGTGGAAGATTGGCATCATGGATGTGCAGCCGACAAATCTGCAGCAACTGTGTGATGTCATCATGTCACTATGGAGCAAAATCTCTGAGGAACGTTTCCAACACCTTGTTGTATCTATGCCACGAAGAATGAAGGCAGTTCTGAAGGCAAAAGGGGGTCCAACCCGCAACTAGCAAGGTGTACCTAATAAAGTGGCCGGTGAGTCTACAGTATATCTTGTATCAAGATATTTTATGCAGGCAGCATCCTGGTCTTTTTTTCACAGCCCTTATTGGCTTATTGCACAGAGCGCAGGATTTCATTATTGTAACATCAACATTTGTGCCTGCGGTATGAGAATATGGAAAATACATTCTTGCATTTAATGCCTTCAGCTTCCAGTCTCCTCAATTAACCTGCCCTGAGCAGCGCCAACGTTCCTCTCCGAAAAAAAAAAAAAAAAGATAAGCCAATGTAGGTTGGCCGAGTCCCTCTGGTAGAAGTAAAACCAACAGGATCAATCGGCCTTTGTTTGGACAGTGAAATCCGGCTCGCGCATTGCCTGAATCCCTTGGACAGCGCCGGAGCGTTGGGCAACCATGTGAGCTCCTCTTCCAGGTTCTGAGTTTTGTTGGACTTTTTCAATGCCGGCTTTTGGCACGCGGCTTCGGGACTTCAATTCCTTCACCGACAGCAGATTTTTTTTTTTTCTCTAGTTTGATTGGGAATATTAAGACCGAAATGGCTCTTCTTCTAAATATAGCCAAGCTGTTACAGAACCCGACCGGCCATATGAAATTTCTGCACGCTCGTCTTTTTTATTTTTTTCCGCTTTTTATCTTCCTGGAAGCCGCGTTCTGCCTTATCTGCTGTACGGAACGGTTTGAGTTTTTTATCTTTTTTTTCTCCTTTGAGGAGCATTTGGGTTTGTGCTGGATTTGTTGGGTCTGGTTCTTCCGTGTTTGTTCCAAAAGTAAGAAAATACTTTTTTTTTCTTTTTTTTTTTTTCTTTTGAAGTTGGACACTTTATAAGAAATTCTGGCAGGGATCACAAAGGACGGGATTTTTTAAAGGGCCTCTCGTATTTTTAAGTGATAATGAATCCTCTGTGTTTTTTTTTAACCACTTGCTTGTCTGGGGTGAGTTTAACATTTTTCACACACGTTAAAATCAGCATTTTTTATTTTTTTTGCTAGAAAATAACTTGGAACCCCTAAACGTTAACCACTTAAAGAGGAAGTAAACCCTGATGTGTTTACTTCTTCTTTGATTCCCTGCAAAGGTAAAGCATAATGGACTACTATGCATCGCATCGCATCGCATAGTAGTCCATTATGTGTCACTTACCTGACACAGGAACCAGCGAAGTCACCGTTGTCCCCTGTAGTTCCGAGCGTCCATCTTCTTGGTGGGCCTCCGTGGGTCTCGCTGCTCCAGCGCCGTGATTCGCCGGAGCAGCGATGACGTCACTCCCGCGCATGCGCACGGGAGCCAACACTCGCGGCATATCGCAGCGTCCTGCGGCATATCGCCGCGATCTGCGGCTTACCCAGTGCACCTGCGCGCCGCTGTCTACGGCGCATGCGCCATAGACAGCGGTGGCTGTCTTCAGGTAAATATCTCCTAAACCGTATAGGTTTAGGAGATATTTCTTGGACCTACAGGTAAGCCTTAATCTAGGCTTACCTGTAGGTCAAAGTGGTTTGTAAGGGTTTACAACCACTTTAACCCTAAGTAGACGTGCCTGTAGCTTGCCTGTTGCAACCGGGGAGCTGGAGAAAGAGAATCGGGCAGCAGGTGGCCGTTTGCCATAGAGCTGACTGAGGACCAAATGGTCCCTGGTCATCTTTATGACCTTCGGAGGCTAGGTGCGATGTAATGACGTCACTTCCGGCTCTGGCAGATGTAAACGCTGCCATTTTTATTTTTTATTTTTTTTTAGCTGGAAAGACTGAGATTGCTTTTTTTATTATCTCCGGCTTTCCAGCTAAAAGAAATGGCAGCGTTTACATCTGCCAGCGCCGGAAGTGACGTCATTACGTCGCCCCCAGCCTCTGAAGGTCATAAAGATGACCAGGGACCATCTGGTCCTCACTCAGCTCTAAAGGAGAGATCTGGCGACTTATAGATAGGGATGGACTTTATGTTAGGGTCGAACATGAGTTCAACCCAAACATTGGTAGAGACATAGTTTATAGTCTCTAGTCCCTAGCCCATGGTCCATATTTCAGAGTCTCTAGTAATATATAGTCTATAGACCATAGGCGCTAGTCAATAGTACACAGTCCAGAGCCCATAGGCACTAGTTCATTGTACATCATCCTTTGTACTTAGCCCATAGTACAAAGTTCATAATGCATAGTTCATAGTCTCTAGATCCTAGCCCATAGTCTCTAGTTCATAGTATATAGTCCATAGCCCATAGGCCCTAGTCCTTCGTACATAGTTCTTCATACATAGCCCATAGTACATAGTCCATAATGTATAGTTCATAGTCTGTAGTCCCTAGCCAATAGTCCATATTTCAGAGTCTCTAGTAGTACATAGCCCATAGGTGCTAGTCCATAGTATACAGTCCAGAGCCCATAGGCATTAGTCCATTGTACATCGTCCTTTGTACTTAGCCCATAGTACAAAGTTCATAATGCATAGTTCATAGTCTCTAGCCCATAGCCTATATTTCATAGTCTCTAGTTCATATTATATAGCCCATAGGCCCTAGTCCTTCGTACATAGTTCTTCATACATAGCCTATAGTACATAGTCCATAATGTATAGTTCATAGTCTCTAGTTCCTAGCCCATAGTCCATATTTCAGAGTCTCTAGTAATACATAGTCCATAGACCATAGGCGCTAGTCAATAGTACACAGTCCAGAGCCCATAGGCACTAGTTCATTGTACATCGTCCTTTGTACTTAGCCCATAGTACAAAGTTCATAATGCATAGTTCATAGTCTCTAGTTCCTAGGCCATAATCTATATTTCATAGTCTCTAGTTCATAGTACTGTATATAGTCCATAGCCCATAGGCCCTAGTCCTTCGTACATAGCCCATAGTACATAGTCCATAATGTATAGTTCATAGTCTCTAGTCCCTAGCCAATAGTCCATATTTCAGAGTCTCTAGCAGTACATAGTCCATAGCCCATAGGCGCTAGTCCATAGTACAAAGTCCAGAGCCCATAGGCACTAGTCCATTGTACATCGTCCTTTGTACTTAGCCCATAGTACAAAGTTCATAATGCATAGTTCATAGTCTCTAGTCCCTAGCCCATAGTCTATATTTCATAGTCTCTGATTCATAGTATATAGTCCATAGCCCATAGTACAGGGGTGTCCAAACTACGGCCCTCCAGTTGTTCAGGAACTACAATCCCCATCATGCCTAGTCATGTCTTTGAATGTCAGAGTTTTACAATGCCTCATGGGATGTGTAGTTCTGCAACAGCTGGAGGGCCGTAGTTTGGACACCCCTGCCATAGTACATAGTCCTTAATGTATAGTTCACAGTCTCTAGTCCCTAGCCAATAGACCATATTTCAGAGTCTCTAGTAGTACATAGTCCATAGCCCATAGGCTCTAGTCCATAGTACACAGTCCTTTGTACATAGTCCAGAGCCCATAGTCCCTAGTCCAGAGTTCATAATATCTAGTCCCTAGTCCATAGTACATAGTCTCCAGTCTATAGTCCATTTCAAGAGCGAACAAGAGAGGGTGGCTACATCCCTACATACAGGGGGACAGTGGAGAATGAACGTAGCCACCCTCCAACGGGAAGTCAGATCACAGCAGCAAAAAATAGATAAAAATGAATTAGGAGATTTGGAGGAGGCTGAGAAATGGAGAACGGACCTTTCTGAGTGAATACAGACTGGAATAGAATTCATATGCTGTAAGTAGAACCCGAGGTCACATATCATCTCTTTCTATTTCAATCACAGTAGGAGATGAGAATGTTCTGTGTCTGGATTGTAATGTTACTAAACTTAGGCGCCGTTTAAAACTTTGTCACATGCTCAAGGTAAATAATAAAAATAAAAAATAAAACACAAAAAAAAACTTTAATGGAGATAAAGGAAAATCGACAGAGTTCTTCCAACAATTGGGGCAAAGAAAATAATACAAATAGGAATAAAGATATCATAGCAGCCGTTCTACATTGACCTCAAGCTTCCCTCCAGACAAAAGGCTTACAGTTGTAAAACCTACATTAGTGTGAACACTTAAAAGGTAACTCCACTTTTGTGTGTGTGTGTGTATATATATATATATATATATATATATATACATACACTCACTGACCACTTTATTAGGTCCTCCTTGTCAGTAGCGGGTTGGACCCCCTTTTGCATTCATTCTTGGTGGCGTAGATACAACAAGGTGTTGGAAACGTTCCTCGGAGATTTTCCTCCATAGTGACATGATAACATCACACAGTTACTGCAGATTTGTTGGCTGCACATCCATGAGGCCAATCTTCCGTTCAACCACATCCCAAAGGTGCTCTATTGGATGAGATCTGGTGAGTGTGGAGGCCATTGGAGGACAGGGACCTCATTGTCCAGTGGTGAGATGATTGGAGCTTTGTGACATGGGGCATTATCCTGTTGGAAGGAGCCATCAGAAGATGGGGACACCATGATGCCAATCTTCCACCACATCCCAAAGGTTCTCTATTGGATGAGATGTGGTGAGTGTGGAGGCCATTGGAGGACAGGGACCTCATTGTCCAGTGGTGAGATGATTGGAGCTTTGTGACATGGGGCATTATCCTGCTGGAAGGAGCCATCAGAAGATGGGGACACCATGATGCCAATCTTCCACCACATCCCAAAGGTTCTCTATTGGATGAGATGTGGTGAGTGTGGAGGCCATTGGAGGACAGGGACCTCATTGTCCAGTGGTGAGATGATTGGAGCTTTGTGACATGGGGCATTATCCTGTTGGAAGGAGCCATCAGAAGATGGGGACACTGTAGTCATAAAGGGATGGACATGGTCAGCGACAATACTCAGGTAGGTCGTGGTGATTAAACCATGCTCAATTGGTACTAAGGGGCCCAAAGTGTGCCAAGAAAATACCCCCCACACCATTACTACCCCACCACCAGCCTGAACCAGTGATAGAAGGCAGGATGGATCCATGCGCCAAATTCTGACCCCACCATCTGGATGTCGGAGCTGAAATTCAGACTCATCAGACCAGGCAACGTTTTTCCAATCTTCTATTGTCCAATTTTGGTGATCCTGTGCCAATTGTAGCCTCAGTTTCCTGTTCTTTGCTGACAGGAGTGGCACCCGGTGTGGTCTTCTGCTGCTTCAAGGTGTGATGTGTTGTGCATTCAGAGATGGTATTTTGAATACCTTATGCATTATTTAATGATTGGTTATTTCAGTCACTGTTGCCTTTCTATCATCTGGAACCAGTCTGCCCCATTCCCCTCTGACATCAACAAGGCATTTTCCTCCACACAACTACCTCTCACTGGATATTTTCTCTTTTTCCCAACCATTCTTTGTACATCCGAGAGATCTGGTCATGTGTGAAAATCCCAGAAATACTCAGACCGTCTGCCACCAACAACCCATGCCACGTTCAGAGTCACTTAAATCCCCTTTCTTCCCTCATTCTGATGCTTGGTTTGAACTTCAGAAAGTTGTCTTCACCTAGTCTATATATCTAAATGCATTGAGTTGCTGCTGTGTGATTATCTGATTAGCAGTTTGTGTTACCAAGCAATTTAACAGGTGTACCTAATAAATAAAGTGGCTGGTGTGTGTGTGTACATATGTATGTATGTATGTATGTATGTATGTATGTATATATATATATATATATATATATATATATATATATATATATATATATATATATATATATATATATATATATATATATATATATATATATATATATATATATATATATACACTCACCAGCCACTTTATTAGGTACACCTATATATATATATATATATTGTATAGCATTTGCTACACAAACCATATTGTCATTTAATGTTATTGAAAATGTATTTTCCAATCTGCAGTCTCTGTAGTTTTCTGGAAAATCCAATATGGCATCTTGTTGGCGTTCTGTACACAGATGGTATACAGAACTTCCCCCGAAAATGTAATTTCCTGCTTGTGTGATTGGTTCACTGATTTTACCAGAAGTCTGCACTAAGATACAAGTTATAGTCATCCCCTGCAATTGGAATTTCAATTTTGGTGAGATACTGAAAACATTCACAGATAAGCAAATTGGCGGTACATAAGTCCAACTTAAAGTTGGCATATAGAGGGAGAGGGGTGTTGTTTGTTACTTTATTTCAATGTCAAACTCAGCTTCAGCTCAGTCCATGCCCATTAGTCACGCCCCTCTGACCCGTTTCACCCATATTGGGCTTAAGCCTATATCTCTACGATTAAGTCCAATCTGGGTGAAGCTTGTCAGGGGGGCGTGGAGTGAGCTGAAGTCATTACTTTTGAATTTGATGCAGTTGACATTAGCGGTGTGGCTCGAGTTTGATATTGAGGTGTGTGCATGGAGTGGGACATGCTACATTTGGGATCTGTGGAAGAATCCTTCCCTCCCCCACCTCTATCAATGAGCCTTCCCTCCCCAACTCCATCAATGAGCCTTCCCTCCCCACCTCCATCAATGAGCCTTTCTTCCCCACCTCCATCAATGAGCCTTTCTTCCCCACCTCCATCAATGAGCCTTCCCTCCCCACCTCCATCAATGAGCCTTCCCTCCCCAACTCCATCAATGAGCCTTCCCTCCCCACCTCCATCAATGAGCCTTCCCTCCCCACCTCCATCAATGAGCCTTCCCTCCCCACCTCCATCAATGAGCCTTTCCTCCCCACCTCCATCAATGAGCCTTTCCTCCCCACCTCCATCAATGAACTATCCCCCCACCTCCATCAATGAGCCTTCCCTCCCCACCTCCATCAATGAGCCTTCCCTCCCCACCTCCATCAATGAGCCTTCCCTCCCCACCTCCATCATTAAGCCTTCCCTCCCCACCTCCATCAATGAGCCTTCCCTCCCCACCTCCATCAATGAGCCTTCCCTCCCCACCTCCATCAATGAGCCTCCCCCTCCACCTCCATCAATGAGTCTTCACTCCTCTCCTCCATCAATGAGCTTTCCTTATCCACCTCCATGAATGAGCCTTCACTCCCCCACCTTCTTCAATGAGCCTTCTCTCCCCACCTCCATCTTTAAGCCTTCCCACCCCACCTCCATCAATAAGCCTTCCCTCTCCAGCGCCATCAATGAACCTTCCCTCTCCACCCCCATCATTGAGCCTTTCCCCACCTCCATCAATGATCCTTTCCTTCCCCAGCTCAATCAATAAACCTTCCCCTCCTCACCGCCATTAATGAGCCTTCCCTCCCCAATTCCATCAATGAGCCCCCCCCCCCCACACACCTCCATCAATGAGCTATCCCCCCACCTCCATCAATGAGCCTTCACTCTGCCACCTCCATCAATGAGCCTTCCCTCTCCACCTCCATCAATGACCCCCCCCCCCCCACACCTCCATCAATGAGCTATCCCCCCCCACTCCATCAATGAGCCTTCACTCTGCCACCTCCATCAATGAGCCCCCCACCTCCATCAATTAACTCCCCCACCTCCATCAATGAACTCCCCCACCTCCATCAATGAACTCCCCCCACCTCCATCAATGAACTCCCCCCACCTCCATCAATGAGCATTCCCTCCCCTTATCCATCGGTGAGCCTTGGCCATCCATGACCCTGTCACCGGTTGGCCGTTTCTTCTTTCTTTAACAACTTTTGGTCAGTCCTGACCGGGAACATCCCTCAGGATGTTCCCGGGTCAGGCTGTTTCTTCTTCCTTGGACCACTTTTGGTCGGTCCAGACTAGGAACATCCCACAGGAGCTGCAGTTTTGGAGTTGCTCTGACCTAGTCCTTGTAAAAGTCCCTCAAATCCCTACACTTGTCCACTCTTTCTGCTTTCATCACATCAACAGGGACGACGTGTTCACTTACTGCCTAATATAATCCCACACACTTTCAGATGTCATTGTCACCAGATAATCAATGTTATTTCCTTTACCTCTGAGTGATCAGAATGTTCTGGCTGATCGGTGTATACGTCTCCTGCAGAGGTTTCTGAAAACCAATAGCAAACCATTTATAATTAGTTGCCAAAGTGAAAATGGTGTGCTGATTAGTGCAGTGACCATAGACGATACGCCTGCGTTCTTTTTATGTGTTTCTCGAGTCTTTTTTTTTTTTTTTTTTTTCATTTTCTTTGAGGGATTTTCTGTTTTTCCTGGAAAGCCGCATGGAGCTGTAATGAAAGTTATAACTGAGAAATACGGGTTTTATACAAAGGGGCGGCAGGTAGAAGGCTACAAATTTATATCATTTGCTTACATACCTACTTCTCTGCCTGCATGATATAATTTACTGTGTGCATGATCATTATCATACAAATGGTGCCGGCTTCTCGGGTTTAGTCTTAAATTGTGGGTGACATATGTGTATTGTGATTAGGGAGAGATTATTATGTTTTATTACTTTTTTGGGTGCTGTCAGATCTCTATAAGGACTCTGAATAGGCACTCTCCATTCAGAACCGCAAATGTATGTAAAATGCCACTGAACTCCGACAATCAACATTGACTATTTTTAATCCTTATGCTGCTAGCATTAGTAAATATAGAGGAAGGTATACAGTATTATATTTACTTTCAAGTAGGGCAAAAAGGATGGGACTATAGCGGTGCAAGAATCAAACCGAGAAATAATATTATGATAAAAATCCTCAAAATTTATTAACAAAATTATCTTAAAAAGTCATTTTTAAAAAACATATAAGCTTAAACTCATAAATGTGGTCCGTGAACTTTTTAGCGCGGCATACAGTTGAATCCCGACATGTTTCGCCCCTATGTACTGGGCTTCTTCAGGGGGATGCTATCCGCTTGGGGTCTCAGCCTTCTAATAAGCAAAAATATACAAATAGGATACAAGCTCTTCAAAATTTATTAACAAAATGATCTTAAAAAGTCATGTTTAAAAAACATATAAGCTTAAACCCATAAATGTGGTCCGTCAATGAGCCTTCCCTCCCCACATCCATCAATGAGCCTTCCCTCCCCACCTCAATCATTGAGCCATCCCTCCACACATCCATCAATGAGCCTTCCCTGCACACCTCCATCAATAAGCGTCCCCTCCCCACCTCCATCAATGAGCCTTCCCTCCCCACCTCCATCAATGAGCCTTCCCTCCCCACCTCTATCGATGATCCTTCTCTCCCCCACCTTAATCAACGAGCCTTACCCACTCACCTCCATCAATGAGTTTTCCCTCCCTACCTCCATCAATGAGCCTACTCCTCCACCTCCATCAATGAGTCTTCACTCCTTACCTCCATCAATGAGCTTTCCCCCCTCACCTCCATCAAGGAGCTTTCCTTATCCACCTCCATGAATGAGCCTTCACTCCCCCACCTTCTTCAATGAGCCTTCTCTCCCAACCTCCATCTTTAAGCCTTCCCACCCCACCTCCATCAATAAGCCTTCCCTCTCCAGCGCCATCAATGAACCTTCCCTCTCCACCCCCATCATTGAGCCTTTCCCCACCTCCATCAATGATCCTTTCCTTCCCCACCTCAATCAATAAACCTTCCCCTCCTCACCGCCATTAATGAGCCTTCCCTCCCCAATTCCGTCAAGGAGACTTCCCTCCCCACCTCCATCAATGAGCCTTCACTCTGCCACCTCCATCAATGAGCCTTCCCTCTCCACCTCCATCAATGAGCCCCCCCCCCACACCTCCATCAATGAGCTATCCCCCCACCTCCATCAATGAGCCTTCACTCTGCCACCTCCATCAATGAGCCTTCCCTCCCCACCTCCATCAATGAGCCCCCCCCCCCACACCTCCATCAATGAGCTATCCCCCCACCTCCATCAATGAGCCTTCCCTCTCCACCTCCATCAATGAGCCCCCCCCCACACCTCCATCAATGAGCTATCCCCCCACCTCCATCAATGAGCTATCCCCCCACCTCCATCAATGAGCCTTCACTCTGCCACCTCCATCAATGAACTCCCCCCACCTCCATCAATGAACTCCCCCCACCTCCATCAATGAACTCCCCCCACCTCCATCAATGAGCATTCCCTCCCCTTATCCATCGGTGAGCCTTGGCCATCCATGACCCTGTCACCGGTTGGCCGTTTCTTCTTTCTTGGACAACTTTTGGTCGGTCCAGACTGGGAACATCCCACAGGAGCTGCAGTTTTGGAGTTGCTCTGACCTAGTCCTTGTAAAAGTCCCTCAAATCCCTACACTTGTCCACTCTTTCTGCTTTCATCACATCAACAGGGACGACGTGTTCACTTACTGCCTAATATATCCCACACACTTTCAGATGTCATTGTCACCAGATAATCAATGTTATTTCCTTTACCTCTGAGTGATCAGAATGTTCTGGCTGATCGGTGTATACGTCTCCTGCAGAGGTTTCTGAAAACCAATAGCAAACCATTTATAATTAGTTGCCAAAGTGAAAATGGTGTGCTGATTAGTGCAGTGACCATAGACGATACGCCTGCGTTCTTTTTATGTGTTTCTCGAGTCTTTTTTTTTATAGCGGTGCAAGAATCAAACCGAGAAATAATATTATGATAAAAATCCTCAAAATTTATTAACAAAATTATCTTAAAAAGTCATGTTAAAAAATATATAAGCTTAAACCCATAAATGTGGTCCGTGAACTATTTAGCACACCATACAGTTTAATCACGACATGTTTCATCCCTATGTACTGGGCTTCTTCAGGGGATGCTATCTGCTTGGGGTCTCAACATTCTAATAAGCAAAAATATACAAATAGCATACACACGCTTCAAAATTTATTAACAAAATTATCTTAAAAAGTCATGTTAAAAAACATATAAGCTTAAACCCATAAATGTGGTCCGTGAACTTTTTAGAGCGACATAGAGTTGAATCCCGACATGTTTCGTCCCTATGTACTGGGCTTCTTCAGGGGATACTATCCGCTTGGGGTCTCAGCCTTCTAATAAGCAAAAAAATACAAATAGGATGCAAACTTTTCAAAATTTATTAACAAAATTATCTTAAAAAGTCATGTTAAAAAACATATAAGCTTAAACCCCTTCTTCAGGGGATGCTATCCACTTAGGGCAGGAATCTTCAAACTACGGCTCTCCAGCTGTTACAGAACTACACATCCCATGAGGCATTGTAAAACTCCGACATTCACAGACATGACTAGACATGATGGGAATTGTAGTTCCTGAACAACTGGAGGGCGTAGTTTGAAGACCCCTGGCTTGGGGTCTCAGCCTTCTAATAAGCAAAAATATACAACTAGGATATGCATAAATTATCTGTGTAATTATACATGAAAGAATACAAAAAATGTTTTCTTTGTAGTAATTATGGTATTCTATTTGTATATTTTTGCTTATTAGAAGGCTGAGACCCCAAGCGGATAGCATCCCCTGAGCCCCGTTCAGTGTTTTCAGCCCAAATTTTTGGCTGAATTTTTGGCTCCATAGAGAGCTGGTCACAATCTTCTGACATGCGAATTGAATGATGGGAAACCCGCATTCAATTCGCATAGGTGTGAACCCAGCCTCAGGGATGATATGGATGTGCGGTCAAAGGTGGACCTCTCCTCACTTCCCTTCCTTCCTGAACCAGCACTCCCAGGGGGTGGATGTTTAGGATTTGAACCCTTTCCAGAGAGCCTGAGCGACACACAAAGTGGGTTTTTTGGGTCACCAAAAAGAAAACTGAACCTCCACCATGTTTCACAGTAGGTACAGTTAAATATTTTTTTTCTTTGAAAGCTTAATTTTTTTGGTTTTGTGAACATAGAGCTCATATGAGTTGCCATAAATCTCCGGTTTTGTCTGATCTTATTCTCCCAGAAGAATTGAGGTTCGTCCATGTGCATTTTTAGAAAATTCCAGTCTGGCCCATTTATGTGTTTCTTTTAAAAGTGGAGTCCTCCTGGACCTTTTTACTTTGAGCTCATTGTTACCAGGACCATTTTTAAGTCAGGGCAAAAGGGGAAGCTGCCCTGGGCCCCATCATTGTAGTTGGGGCCCAAAGCAGCTGCCTCATACTTGCCAACTATCCCAGTTTAAATTCCCTTGTCCCTTGAAGTTTTAGTCCCGTGCTGTGTCCCAATATCTCAGTGTGAACTTCTGCTGCTGCTGCGGCCCAGCTCTGCCCTATTGCTATGTACAGATGACTCGCCTGCAGACCCTGTGTTTACATGTAAATAACCTGCGTTGATATGTAAATATTGGCGTCATTAATATGTAAATAGTCGTGCACCGCGGCATTGATATTTAAATAGAGACGGCATTTATATGTAGATCATGTCCCCCTGAGGTCACATCCACCATCACTTCTGCTGAATGCTGCCCACTGGGGAGGTAAAGGAGCATGCTTGAAAGTCCCACCTACAATTGTGGTCATTAAGCTTAACATCACATTCCTCAAAAGTAAGCAAATTGGAGGAGTAACCCTTCTTCAAAATAACATGATGCCATAGCACCCTGAATTTTGGTAACCTTTAGCAACCAAGCAGTGAGCAGTAATGTTGTGCACTAACCTCTTGCAACCAATCAGTGAGCAGTAGTAATGTGCAGTAATCCCTAACAACCAATTAGTGAGTGGTATAGATGCTTAGTAACCTTTAGCATTCAATCAGTGAGCAGTATTGGTGTACAGTAATCTCGAGCAACAAATCAACAAGCAGAAGTCATGCGCTGTAACCTCTAGAAAATAACAGCGAGCCATAATGTGTGCTGTGACCTCTAGCAACCAGTCAGTGAGCGGTAATGGTACACTGTAACCTCTGGCAACCAATCGCTGACTGATCTGATTCAGTAAACTGATTTTGAGCCTAGCTGCTATTTATTGTATGTCTCAAAGCATGAGGAGAGCGAAATTGCATGGAAGAGGGGGGCCCAAGGAAATGTTTGCCCCGGGTCCAGTCAATATTAAAGACCCAAAAAAGTCAACAGCTGGTGTGAGCAGACACTGATGTATCTTGACCTTGGTGTTCAGATTGCATCTCTCTTTGCACTATCCTTCTGTTCAGTCTGGGGTAAAATATCCACTTGCTGCCACATCCATGGAGGTTGGCTAGAGAGACAGGAATGTGCTGATATAGCTGGCACTAACACCAAGGGCGTAGGTATAGGGGGTCGCAATTGTGACCTGACCCCATGCATCGGGGGGGCCTGTGTGGGAGAGGGATGGGAGGGGCGACATATAGAGGAAGCCTTCCCCTCCATTTTCCTCCTGCAGCTGCCAAAAAGGAACAATGGAGTCAATAATTTCCTCTACATCACATGTGTCAAACACAAGGCACAAGGGCCAAATCCGGGCAACGAGGCCATTTCATGTGGTTCTTGCAGCTCTCCTGCTACCCCCTTGTCTCTGCCTCCACTTCGTCTTAGCAGTTGCAGCAGAGAGGAGGAGAGAATTCCTCCTACAGATCCTGCGCCTCTCTGTAGTGCAGCTGTAGCACCCCCCCCCCCCCATCTTCACCTCCCCTGGTCTCAGCGTTCAGCAGACACCTCCAGCTGACTCCAGCAATCCTCTGATCCTCCTCCAGACCCTGTACATTCTGCTTCCCAGCCCCGCCCTCAACTTCTTCCCAGCAGCAGCACAAGCCAAAGAGGTACACAGTGATGTAATGGAGGGCATGGGACTCTGATGAAAGGGGAGGGGGGGTTCTCTGGACATCTAGTCTTACGGGTACAACCAGCACCCCCCCGCCATCTTCACCTCCCCTGGTCTCAGCGTTCAGCAGACACCTGCAGCTGACTCCAGGCCTCCTCTGATCCTCCTCCAGACCCTGTACATTCTGCTTCCCAGCCCCCACCCTCAACTTCTTCCCAGCAGCAGCACAAGCCAAGGGGGTACCCAGTGATGTAATGGAGGGCATGGGACTCTGATGTAAGGGGACGGGGGGTTCTCTGGACATCTAGTCTTCAACCAGCATCGAAATTCCGATGTGGCCCACGATAAAATTGAGTTTGACACCCCTGCTCTACATGCTGCCCGGCCGCCACTTCTTTCCACCTCCTGCTGTGGGCTCTTGTGTGCTCCCCTCATCCCCCGCAGCTCTGCTGGGTTCTCTGCTGCTGCGGGGGATCTGCAGGGGGATCTGTCAGGATGGAGAGTGATTAAGGGGCCGGTAAATGTGTCATTTACCGGCCCCTTCCTTATCATAATAAATAGTGTCAGTGATCTGTACCAATCATGCATAGTAAACTGTGTTTCCTATGCTTTAGTTTGTGAATGAACAGGAAGCCTCTGTACAGAGCTATTCCTGTCCTCTGTGCCAATCACTGACGCTGTTCATTCATAACTGAGGCATAGCAAACTGTTTCCTATGCTTTAGTTTGTGAATGAACAGGAAGCCTCTGTACAGAGCTATTCCTGTCCTCTGTGCCAATCACTGACGCTGTTCATTCATAACTGAGGCATAGTAAACTGTTTCCTATGCTTTAGTTTGTAAATGAACAGGAAGCCTCTGTACAGAGCTATTCCTGTCCACTCATTCTGTGCTAAAAAGAAAAAATAATGCAGCGCTTAAAAAAGAAACTATGTTCATCAATATAGACAATGATGTGATAACCACACATTGGACACCCAGGGAGGTTGGAATCAGCTCACACGGTACAACCAAAATGACAAAAAAAGGTTCCACATATATGTGATAAGGTTTCAAATCTTTTAATTAAAATGAGTGAAAAATTGAACACTCGCATGTCAATCAAGGATTAATAACCTAAGATGGCACAATGGTGATATCGGCATTTCATCCGACGCGTTTCGTCTAAATAGACGTCATCTGTGCAGCTGAGGCTCCGGAGATGGAGACTGTGGACTTTGTCCTCAATCTCCTTTCTCTGTCTCAAAGGAAAAACATCAGAGGTCTGTTTAGACCCTTGATATTTCACCAAAGCCCCCCCCCCCCGCCCCCTCCCCCTAATGAGTCTCCTAAAAAATTGTAAAAAAAATAATAAAACGGTAAAAACATAAATTTATAAAATATAATGGTAAAAAAAAAAAATAAAAAAAAAAATTGTGACACCGATGATTGCACTTGCAACCGAACTCTGGCATTCCACTACCGTGGGGGGGGGGACGGGGGGGACGGGGGGGACCTCGGCCAGGGGTCAGGTTCTAGTTACGTCTCTGACTACGGGGATCTGTAGTCCATGTGTGTATTTGTGGCTTCTCTTTTGGTCCTTCATGTAATGGAAGGTCGAGTTCTGCAGAAATAGCTTCATCTAGCCATCCCTTGGATCCCTACAGACATGAATCTGGAATCATATAGAATATATATGTGACCTATTGCACCAATCACTAAGTAACATGCCATAAAGATGCCGGGGCTTCCTTCCTACCATCCCCCCCAGAGGGAAGCCACGGCTCGCATACTGACACCTCATTATCCTGCTTGTTGCGTTTGCTACATGTAAGAGAGCCCATCTGTATGCGGATATCGTCTGTCACTGCCGTGTATTTTCATATATTTCCAGCATTGTCTGGTAAATACGGTGTACATTTATGGGTTGACATGGAGTTCTTTATGGCTTAATTAAAAGCCACACGTGGCAATGATGGGCCGTTACCCATAGCAACCAGACAGATTTACAAAGTTATAGTACCGTAAGTCCAGTAACAAGTTATTTCTGCCCTTGGCTTTATAACAGCGGTCTTCAAATTGCGGCCCTTTGCTTGACTTTATCCAGCCCTTAGAGCACTATTCCCCCCCCCCCCCCCACCCAACCGACACCAACAATGAGGCACCATTCCTTCTGCTGACATCAACTGTGGGATGTTATTTTTGCCATTGATACCAATGATGGGGCACTATTCCTCCCTCTGATATCATGGTTTGTGTACTATCCCTCCTACTGATATCAATGATGGGGCCCTTTTTCCTCTACTAATACTACTGATGGGGCACTATTCCTTCCATTGACTACAATGATGGGGCACTATTCCTCCCACTGACACCAATGATGGGGCACTATCCTTCCCCCGATACTAATGATGGGGCACTATTTCTTGCACTGATACCAATGACGGGGCACTATTCCTCCCTCTGATACCAATGATGGGGCACTATTCCTCCCACTGACACCAATGATGGGGCCCTATTCCTCCCACTGACACCAATTATTGGAACACTATTCCTTCCACTGACACCAATGATGGGGCACTATTCCTCCCACTGACACCAATGATGGGGCCCTATTCCTCCCACTGACACCAATTATTGGAACACTATTCCTTCCACTGACACCAATGATGGGGCACTATTCCTTCCACTGACACCAATGATGGGGCACTATTCCTCCCACTGACACCAATGATGGGGCACTATTCCTTCCAGTGATACCAATGATGGGACACTATTCCTCCCACTGACACCAATGATGGGGCACTATTCCTTCCACTGACACCAATGACGGGACACTATTCCTCCCACTGACACCAATGATGGGGCACTATTCCTCCCACTGACACCAATGATGGGACGCTATTCCTCCCACTGACACCAATGATGGGGCACTATTCCTCCCACTGACACCAATGATGGGGCACTATTCCTCCCACTTACACCAATGATGGGGCACTATTCCTCCGACTGACACCAATGATGGAGCACTCTTCCTCCCACTGACACCAATGACGGGGCACTATTCCTCCCACTGACACCAATGATGGGGCACTATTCCTTCAACTGATACCAATGATGGAGCACTATTACTCCCTCTGATACCAATGATGGGGCACTATTCCTCCCACTGACACTAATTATTGGAACACTATTCCACTGACACCAATGATGGGGCACTATTCCTCCTACTGACACCAATGATGGGGCACTATTCCTCCCACTGATACCAATGATGTTGCACTATTCCTAACCCCGATACTAATGATGGGGCACTATTTCTTGCACTGACACCAATGATGGGGCACTATTCCTCCCACTGACACCAATGATGGGGCCCTATTCCTCCCACTGACACCAATGACGGGATACTAACCCTCTTCCTACTGTGGATAGGCATTATGTCATTTTTACGCCCACTGACCACAGTCTGGTGCACCTAAAGTCCGGCCATTTGTTTAGAAATTGCGGAGACTCCTGCTTTATAAGATAAAGGCCTCGGGGGAACAAGCTAAGGCTGGCTGACTATTGATTAGAAGATGTCGGGCGCGGTCACCTGCCCACCCTGGATTATTTCAGCAGACCTGCCAGCGGTCCTCATGTGAGTCTCACTGCAGTGCACAAGATGTCGTTCGGATCCCTCTTCCCTTATTTAATGTGAGTTGGAAGCTCTCCCAGTGCACTGAGAAGCGGCTCTGCCTGTGGATTTCATTATCACCTAGAATCACATTAGATACGGCTTCATAATCACAAGAAAGGATGGAAATAAAGGGGCATCACTTGCGTTTTATTGAGCTGCAGCTTAAATTTGATGGGGTACCATGGATGTGTCCAAAGCCCCAGTCCTAGACGGTGCATACAGGACTACATGGAGGAGGATACGTCATGTTCCTGTTGAAGGTAATGGAATTTATTTCACCAAGTATCATTCATGCCGCGCACGCGCGATCGGACTATCCAGCGGATCAGAGTCCGCCGCCCGATCCGCCCATGTGTGGACTTAGAAAGAAATCTTGACTCAAAATTGTCCGCCAGACTCGGCAGTCCGGCGGACAATCGGCCCGTCTGTGTGCTAGTCCGCCGGACTTCTGAAATGAACGGACTTGCCCCCACACACGGAGTAAAGTCCATTCGTTTTGAACGTGACTCCAGGTAGACGGGACTAGCGCGGGAAGTCAATGTCGCCGCCTCCATCGGCTAGATTGACACCTCGTTAGCCCACGTTATCTGGTATGGATTTAAAGAAGGGGAACCCCTACGCCGAAAAAACGGCGTGGGGGTTCCCCCTCAAAGTCAATACCAGACCCTTATCCAAGCACGCAGCCCGGCCGGTCAGTAAAAGGGGAGGGGACAAGCAAGCGCCCCCCCCCCCCCTCCAAAGTCTATACCAGACCCTTATCCAAGCACGCAGCCCGGCCAGTCAGGAAAAGGGGTGGGGACGAGCAAGCGCCCCCCCCAAGTCTATACCAGACCCTTATCCAAGCATGCAGCCCAGCCGGTCAGTAAAAGGGGAGGGGACAAGCAAGCGCCCCCCCCCCCCCCCCCCAAGTCTA
Source organism: Lithobates pipiens (assembly GCF_037356315.1). Lineage (NCBI taxonomy): Eukaryota > Metazoa > Chordata > Amphibia > Anura > Ranidae > Lithobates > Lithobates pipiens. The sequence continues at coordinate 241,670,547 of NW_027507787.1, forward strand.
TACCAGACCCTTATCCAAGCACGCAGCCCGGCCGGTCAGGAAAAGGGGTGGGGACGAGCAAGCGCCCCCCCATCCTGAGCTGTACCAGGCCTATCTAGCCTATCTAACTAGCTAGCCTGAATATTTGTCATGCCCCAACCAATCCCTGGATAAGAGTGTCCAGAAGGGGGCTGGAAAGGTGTTAAATATTCCTAAAGTAGAGTTCCAGTCCCCCAAGTAAAATTTTTTTTTTTTTAAATGCCGCAGTCATTTGTTAAACTTTATCTGGCACATTTAGCTAGTGCCTATAGTGTATTCCGGTCAATTTCAGTTTAAAACAAAGAGACTACCTTGATCTCGGAAGCTGGCAGGGTCCATGTGCGCTGTAGGGCATCTGAAGCAGTCTGGTATCTATGTCCGGGACTATCTGCCGATCTGGCGCCTGCGCAGTAATGTCACCGCGCGGTGCTCCGTCCTCCTGACACGATGCCGTAGCAGCGGTCTGGAAATAACGCGAGATTTCGGGCAACAGGCGACTCCTGGGATACATGACGACGCTACCCCAGGAACCCTTGCGAATCGCCTAGTGACGTAATGTGTGTGAAAAGTATAAGCTGAGGGCATGCAGCACAGACAAAGTTCAGAAAGTGGGTGGAACTCCGCTTTAAGCACAAGAAAGCTGGCTTCTCTCCATCCACCCTGACGATTTCAGAGACTGAGAGGCTGCTGGCTTTAGGTAGCCCATGGACTAGGTACCCGTTTAGAGGCCTCATCAGTGACGGGGCTGAGGGGCCTAGATCAGCCTTTCTCAACCTCTTCAGCACAGAGGAACCCTTGAAATAACTTTCTGGTCTCAGGGAACACCTGCTAAAAATTTCCTATATCTACATCTCATGATACATTAGTGTGATGATCTTCTTATAATCCAGTCTGATCTGTACTAATCAGACTCAATCTTGTATATATTGTATATTGTCTCATGCTGTTGTGTACTATTTGCTGTGATCGTTTGGGGTGTGACTGTATTCTATTCTTCTATTGTGGTTGTCTGCCTCAAATATTATGGGATGTGTAAGAAGAATTCTTCTTATACTTGTGGTCTCTGGGAAGAGTTATCCCGTTCTGGATAGATAAAATTATCAGCGGTGTCAGAAGGAACTTATTTGGGAGGCAGAACTTGCTCATTGCTCAAGGAACCCCTAGCAACCTCTGGAGGAACCCTAAGGGGCACCATGGAACCCTGGCTGAGAAAGCCTGGCCTGGATGGACCTTGTTAGCAGTTGATTGCAGGACCTCACCACAGGGGATCTGGTGTGGAGAAGGATTGTCTCACTCACTGGTCTGTGTCCAGAGGAAGCTGGATGGTAACTGTGACAGACCTAGCCGGGACAGGGGCTTTTGGAGAGGATTAAATACTGGCCTCTTGAATTCTGATTATGGGCCCTGGATTTTAAAGCGGAGGTCCACCCTAAAGTGGACCTTCCGCTCATCGGAACCCTCCCCCCCTCCGGCGCCACAATTGTCACCTTTCAGGGGGGAGGGGGGTGCAGATACCTGTACAGTACAGGTATCTGCACCCACTTCCGGGATAGCTCTCTGCGGAAAGGGGCGTAGATTACGCCCCTTTCCGCAAGTGCCCGCCCCTTTCCGCAAGTGCCCCGCTGCCTGCTGGGAAACACACAGATCCCAGAGGCAGCGGGGACCGTCCTTATTGCGCAGCGCAACTCGCGCATGCGCAGTAGGGAACCGGGAAATGAAGCCGAAAGGCTCCATTTCCTGATTCCCATACCCAAGATGGCGGCGGCAGGACCCGAGAGACGATCTAGAGATCGGCTTCAGGTGACGACATCGCGGGCGCGCTGGACAGGTAAGTGTCACTATTTTAAAAGTCAGCAGCTGCAGTATTTGTAGCTGCTGGCTTTTTAAAAAAAAAAAAAAACGCGGAGTCCCGGCGGACTCCCGCTTTAAGGGAACAATACTCTTTGCGAGGTGAATGAGAAATCCAGTCTGATCTGTACTAATTGGACGCAATCTTGTATATATGTATATATTGTATATTGTCTCATGCTGTTGTGTACTATTTGCTGTGATTGTTTGGGGTGTGACTGTATTCTATTCTTCTATTGTGGCTGTCTGCCTCAAATATTATGGGATGTGTAAGTGTGTTTGCTGTGAGGAAAGAGGGAGGGGGGATTCCTCCAGCAGCCCCCCTACGGATAAGACTGTTTACTGAGGAAAAGTTGAACACACCTGACCTGTGTGTCCTTTGCCATTGGACAGTTTACCCCGCCCCTGTTTTCCAAGGGTGGGGGGAAAGAGTCTCTGATTATTTTATCTTTTGTGTCCATGAGTGATAATAAATGAGTTTGTTGTTTGCCACTACAAGACTGGTGTTGTCCGGTGACTGGGTGGGCTAAAGGGTCTTGGATAGTGCTGGTTCTGGACAGAGGAAGCATAGACGGCAGACAGAGACCTGTTTGAGGACAGGGGTTCTTCACAGTAACAGCTGTCCTGGAGACTTGTGAGCAAAGACCCTAAATTGATCCCTGTGTAGAGCTGGGCCAAACACCCCCCGATTAGGGTTCCCACCAGAACATTGGACCCGAGCCACAAACTTTATTAAAATCGAATGCCCAGTACACACGATCGCACTTTCCACCAACAAAACCGTGGAATTTTTGTTTGAAGGTTGTTGGCTCAAACTTCTCTTGCATACACACGGTCACACAAATGTTGGCCAACAATTCTGAACACGGTGACGTAGGACGAGCCGAGAAAACGGAAGTTCAATAGCCGGTGCGGCTCCTACTGGTTGATTCAGAGCATGCGTGAACTTTTGTGCGACGGTCTTGTGTACACACGATCGTACTTTCCACCAACAAAACCGTGGATTTTTGTTCGAAGGTTGTTGGCTCAAACTTGTCTTGCTTACACACGGTCACACAAATGTTGGCCAACATTTCCGAACGTGGGAACGCGGTGACGTACAACGCGTACGACGAGCCGAGAAAACGGAAGTTTAGTAGCCGGTGCGGCTCCTTCTGCTTGATTCAGAGCATGCGTGAACTTTTGTGCGACGGTCTTGTGTACACACGATCAGACTTTCCACCAACAAAACCGTGGATTTTTGTTCGAAGGTTGTTGGCTCAAACTTGTCTTTCATACACACGGTCACACAAATGTTGGCCAACATTTTTCCGAACGTGGGAACGCGGTGACGTACAACACGTAGGACGAGCCGAGAAACAGGAAGTTCAATAGCCGGTGCGGCTCCTACTGCTTGATTCAGAGCATGCGTGAACTTTTGTGCGACGGTCTTGTGTACACACGATCGGACTTTCCGACAACAAGTTTTGTTGGCAGAAAATTTGAGAACCTGCTCTCAAACATTTGTTTAGCGGAAAGTCCGACAAGTCCAAGCATACACGCGGTCGGACTTTCCGACAACAAGCTCACATCCAACATTTCCCGTCTGCTTGCGTGTATGCGGCATTAGGGACTCGAACTTGAAAAATCGAAAGTCCCCATTTCGAAGGCTTTTATGCAACTTATTGACCATAAAAAGGGTATGGAGGCACAGGTAGGGCATTTCCCATTAAGCTCAACTACACTGCCGAGTGCATGAGGCCATGAGCATCATGGGGAAATGAAGTTCCAAAACTTCTGGGGTGCTAAGGTTGGCCATCACTGTTTTACCCCCTTCCTGACCAGGCCATTTTTTTGCCATACCGCACTGCGTTGCTTTAACTGGCAATTGCGCGGTCGTGCGATGCTTTACCCCCCAAAAAAATTGTGTTTTTTTCCCCCCACCAATAGAGCTTTCTTTAGGTTTTATTTGATAACCTCTGCAGTTGTTATTTTTTTACGCTATAAACATAAAAAGACAGACAATTTTAAAAAATATATATATATGCTATAAAACATTCTCAATAAAAATCGAATTTCTTCCTCGATTTAGGCCAATTTGTATTCTGCTACATATTTTTGCTAAAAAAAAAAAAAAAGATCCCAAAAAGTGTATATTGATTGGTTTGCGCAAAAGTTATAACGTCTACAAACTATGGGATAGATTTATGGACTTTTTATTTATTTTTTATTGTTTTTACTAGCAATTTTTAGCGGGACTGCGAAATTGCGTCAAACAAATCTGACACTAAGTCACACTTTTTGGGGACCAGTGACACCAATACAGTGATCAGTGCTAAAAAAAAAAAAAAATTGCACTGACACTGTACAAATGACACTGGCAGGCAGGGGCATTGCTAGGTGGCAAAAGGCCTGAACGGGGGGGGGGGGGGGGGTTGTGTTGTACTCGACTTTTTTTTGGCTGGGCCGTGACACTGACGGTAGTGACTTACATACAGTAACCTACCTACACTGACGCTAGTGACCTACCTACACTGATGCTAGTGACCTACCTACACTGATGCTAGTGACCTACCTACACTGACGCTAGTGACCTACCTACACTGACGCTAGTGACCTACCTACACTGACGCTAGTGACCTACCTACACTGACAATAGTGACCGCCCTACACTGACAATAGTGACCTACCTACACTGACAATAGTGACCGCCCTACACTGACAATAGTGACCTACCTACACTCACCTGCCTGACCTACATACACTGGACATATACATGCACTGACCTACATACACTAACGGTAGTGACCTACCTACACTGACTGACCTAAACTGACATTACCACACTGACCTACCTATACTGACAATACCACACACTGACCTACCTACACTGACCTTATTACACACTGACCTGTCACAGCAGCCAGTCCGAGGAGGAGAGGAGAGCGGATCGCCCGAGCGCCAAGCGGGGATGTGGCGCGGCAGCCGCTTTGTAATTCCCGCCTTCTGGAGCCAACAGCGCCTATGATGGACGTCGCACGTCCCGCGGTCCCGGCATTGGACCAGTGGGACATCCATCATAGACGTGCAGGCTCTAGAAGGCGGGACCTGCTCTGGCACTCGGCCACACTCGGCCACGCTCGGCGGCACTCGGGATCAGATTGGTCCCGGCGCTCGCCACATCGCTCGGGGCTAACAATGAAGACCCAGCGGAGCTAAAACTCGGGGCTTTAGGGGATCTCATTCGGGGCTTCAGCCCCCCTAGCCACCCCCTCCCGACGCCCCTGCTGGCAGGAAAGGGGTTAACATCAGCGGCAATCAAAGGGTTAACTGTGTTCCCTGGGAGTGTTCTCTTACTGTGTGGTGGATGGACTGGCTGACTCGAGGAAGAGACACATCTATGTTCCTGATTAGCAGTAATCCCAGATGACTCTCTTCCTGTCTGACAGAACAACGGTCTGCCTTGTTTACTTAGGCAGGCCGCCGTTCTATCTCTCCAGAGAGCGATAGCGGGTGGCCGGCAGCCATCGCGGCTGCTGGACCTGCTCATTGGCTCCCGCTGTGTCCAATCACAGCACCCGCCCCAGAGCCGTGCACGAGAATCACGTACAGGTACGTGATTTTACGCTTAAGGGCCGCCCTGCGTGTGTGGGGCGGTCATTAAGTGGTTAATGATGCTTAATGTGAAACAATAGAAATGAACAATTCCTTTAAATATAGTGCCTGGGGGGTCCCCTTAGTTTGCCTATAAAGTGGCGCATCTGTACCATGTATAGAACATGCTGCAGCAAAACTGATGTTTTATAAAGAAAAAAAAATTGCATTTAAATTACCGGCCATAGAAAAATGTTGAAAAAAAAGGTGTGGGGGGGCCCCCCAAAATCCATACCAGACCCTTATCCGAGTATGCAGCCCGGCAGGTTAGGAAAAGGAGGGGGATGAGCGAGCGCCCCCCCTCCTGAACCATACCAGGCCACATGCCCCCCCTCCCCAAAACACATATTTTTACATACTGTCCCTGGTTTTACTGAGGCTGGCAACCCTGATGGGGCCCCCTAGTGGCCTGGGGCCCTCGGGCAGTGCCCGAGTGGCCAAATGGTCAGTCCGCCCCTGGCTCCTACGGTGAATGGGGAATGAAATGTTCACCTCTGGGTGATGGAGACCAAGAAGTAAAAGGTAAGGAGCAGCAGCCAGATCTGGAGAGGTGGTGATGACCGGTGACGGAGGTTCCTTTCGAGTGGTTGATGGGTGGCTGTATGGTCTATATTCCAGTTGAAGAAAGTAAAGTGTAATGCGTGTAAAAGAGTTGGGGGAGGAAAATCTGTGTTCTCTATGTTACTTCCCTCAGAATGACTCTGTAGTCAGTGCCGGGACAGGCAAGTGGAAAGATGTTATCTTTCCAGTGTGGGACCCGGCGTAATGATTTTCAAGCAAGGTCATCACACTAATGCCCCGTACACACGATCTGACTTTTCCGACAACAAAACCATGGAATTATGTTCGAAGGTTTGGCTCCAACTTGTCTTGCATACACACGGTCACGCAAATGTTGGCCAACAATTACCAACACGGGAACGCGGTGACGTACAAGACGTACAAGAAAAAGGAAGTTCAATAGCCAGTGAGGCTCCTTCTGCTTTATTCCGAGCATTCGTGGAACTTTTGTGCGTCGGACTTGTGTACACACGATCGGAAATTCAGACAACAAAGTTTTGTTGGTGGAAAATTTGAGAAAATGCTAGCCAACATTTGTTGGCAGAAAGTCCGACAACAAATGTCCGATGGAGTGTACACACGGTCGGACTTTCAGCCAACAAGCTCACATCCAACATTTGTTGTCGGAAAATCTGATCGTGTGTACGGGGCATAACACTTATCGTATTTATTGGCATATAACACGCGCCGGCGTATAACACGCACCCCAAGTTTAGGAGGGAATTTTAAGGAAAACATCTTTTAGGAGGGAAACGTAAGGAAAAAAAACTTACATTTAAATGCCCATCAATGCAGCCTTATCAGTGTCCATCTGAAGCCTTGTCAGTGTCATTTGCAGCCTTGTCATGCAGCCTGTCCATCATTGCAGCCTTGTCCTGCAGCCTGTCCTCATTGCAGCCTTGTCCTACAGCCTGTCCATCATTGCAGCCTTGTCATGCAGCCTGTCCATCATTGCAGCCTTGTCATGCAGCCTGTCCATCATTGCAGCCTGTCTATCACTGCAGCCTTGTGCATTGTCCCCTTGTCAGTGTTAATTGCAGATTTTATTTTTAAAAATGGCGCCGCCAAGATGTCCTGTGTATCTTGATGGCGCCCGGTAGTTCTCGGCGGCTTTCGGCCGCTCTCGGCCATTCTCGGTGGTTTTCCGAGAAGGATCGAAGGTGTCCGAAAACCGCCGAGAATGGCCGAAGGCGGCCGAAAGCCGCGAGAAGAGCCAAAGGTGGCTGAAAGCCGCCCAGAGGCTCAAAATCGCTCAGAAATCGCGGAGGATCGGCGTATAACACACACCCGCGATTTCCCCCTGATTTTAAGGGGAGAAAAGTGCATGTTATACGCCGATAAATGCGGTATGTAAAGTAAAAACATAAACCTGACAAAATGTGGTTCTCCTTGATGCCAGCACACATATATCTCCAGTCACAATAATAATTGTGTCCCAACCACGACACTACCTGCCTGGAGTTTGCATGTTCTCCCTGTGCCTGTGTGCGATTCCTCCGGGTACTCCGGTTTCCTCCCACACTCCAAAGACATGCAGGTAGGTTAATTGGCTTCTGTCCAAAATTGGCCCCTAGTATATGAATGAGGACCTTGGATTGTGGGTGTGCAATGCACAGGGATGGGGATAGACACTCACTCAGGTTGAACTGGATGGACTAGCGTCTTTATTCAACCTTACTAACTATGAAACTATGAATAATACATCTCCGTTTCCAGGAATTGTCTTGTGCCGGAGTGATGATCTACACAAATTTGATTTTTAACATCATAATTTTTCTTTTGATCCCAGCTCTTTTTTTTTTCCTCCTCACATGGCTTTGTTTCTAGAAAGGTTATCCAACAAAGCCCTTGGTGGACCTCCCGAGCCACGACAAATGCCTCATCAGTCTCTTAATTAAAATGGCTTTGATCAAAAGTAGCTCATCTGAGGCCTTTAAACTACTCGGTTGGTTGTATGGTAATCTTTTTTTTTTTTAAATTTTTCCTACCTGCAGAAGTTATCAATCAAACGTGCCACAGAGAAATGACTGGTGCGATGGGATACTTCTTACTTATTCTGCGCTTCTTTCACAGTCCATCAACCAGAACCTCAGCTGCATTCCAGTCCTGGGGAAAAAAAAAAAAAAACAGTGTTAATTACTTTGCAATGTAAAACGTGCGTTCTCATTATATTACACTCTAACGAAAGAATATTTTTCAATATCATTAAATGTAATTGGTGCTTCACTGGTGATGAGTATTTTTCAGATTAAACATATCACGGTCCATAATTATTCTAAAGATCCTGAGAGTGTGAAGCAGCTCGCTAGTTCAGCTATGCGTTTTACATGTGTTTATTGAAGATATTGAATGCAAAGTGAAAAAGAAAAAATGCTACTTTTCGTGCTGCATTCATTCAACAAATAAAGTAACCAATGTTTGACAGTAAGGAGTTGACTTTTGGCCCACGGGACAGTTAGAGCTGATTAGCCCGGTACTTAAAGTACCTCTAAACCCACTGATGGCACTTAACATCATTTGTTAGTTACTTTTAAGTACAGCTCATCATCCAGGGGTAATTATCTTCTTTATTCTCATTGTAAGGCTTTTTAACCAACTTGTGCCCACAGTGAGCACAGAATTCCTTTTCTGATGGACTTCTGGTTTGTATGTGTTGCAGCAACGCCCTTCTATAACTTTCTACTGATGTGCCGACAGCAAGCTAAAGTTACCTCCCGTGATTCCACTTGTATTATGTTCCAGTGGAGGTATGCCATGGGAGAGTGATTGACCTTGCAGATCAACTGTATTCATAGGAACATCAAGCTGCCTGGAGAGGATCTTCTAGCCTTTACCTTTGACTGGTCCATAATTTCCTTTCTGATCTTCTCAGGCAACTCTCTCATTTCTTTGAATGAAGTCTACCTCCCTTAAATCCCCCATGTATTATGTTCCAGTGGAGGTATGCCATGGGGAAGTGATCGACCCTGCAGATCAACTGTAGTCACAGGAATATCAAGCTGCCTGGAGAGGGTCTTCTAGCCTTTACCTTTGACTGGTCCATAATTTCCTTTCTGATTTACTCAGGCAACTCTCTAATTTCTTTGAATGAAGTCTACCTCCCTTAATCCCCCATGTATTATGTTCCAGTGGAGGTATGTCATGGGGGAGTGATCGACCTTGCAGATCAACTGTCGTCACAGGAACATCAAGCTCCCTGGAGAGGATCTTCTAGCCTTTACCTTTGACTGGTCCATAATTTCCTTTCTGATCTTCTCAGGCAACTCTCTAATTTCTTTGAATGAAGTCTACCTCCCTTAAATCCCCCATGTATTATGTTCCAGTGGAGGTATGTCATGGGGGAGTGATCGACCTTGCAGATCAACTGTCATCACAGGAACATCAAGCTGCCTGGAGAGGGTCTTCTAGCCTTTACCTTTGACTGGTCCAAAATTTCCTTTCTGATCTTCTCAGGCAACTCTCTCATTTCTTTGGATGAAGTCTACCTCCCATAATCCCCCATGTACTATGTTCCAGTGGAGGTATGCCATGGGGGAGTGATTGACCTTGCAGATCAACTGTAGTCACAGGAACATCAAGCTGCCTGGAGAGGATCTTCTAGCCTTTACCTTTGACTGGTCCATAATTTCCTTTCTGATCTTCTCAGGCAACTCTCTCATTTCTTTGGATGAAGTCTACCTCCCATAATCCCCCATGTATTATGTTCCAGTGGAGGTATGCCATGGGGGAGTGATTGACCTTGCAGATCAACTGTAGTCACAGGAACATCAAGCTGCCTGGAGAGGATCTTCTAGCCTTTACCTTTGACTGGTCCATAATTTACTTTCTGATCTTCTCAGGCAACTCTCTCATTTCTTTGGATGAAGTCTACCTCCCTTAATGCCCCATGTATTATGTTCCAGTGGAGGTATGCCATGGGGGAGTGATTGACCTTGCAGATCAACTGTAGTCACAGGAACATCAAGCTGCCTGGAGAGGGTCTTCTAGCCTTTACCTTTGACTGGTCCAAAATTTCCTTTCTGATCTTCTCAGGAAACTTTCTAATTTCTTTGGATGAAGTCTACCTCCCTTAATCCCCCATGTATTATGTTCCAGTGGAGGTATGCCATGGGGGAGTGATCGACCTTCCAGATCAACTGTAGTCACAGGAACATCAAGATGCATGGAGAGGATCTTCTAGCCTTTACCTTTGACTGGTCCATAATTTACTTTCTGATCTTCTCAGGCAACTCTCTCATTTCTTTGCATGAAGTCTACCTCCCTTAATGCCCCATGTATTATGTTCCAGTGGAGGTATGTCATGGGGGAGTGATCGACCTTGCAGATCAACTGTAGTCACAGGAACATCAAGCTGCCTGGAGAGGGTCTTCTAGCCTTTACCTTTGACTGGTCCATAATTTCCTTTCTGATCTTCTCAGGCAACTCTCTCATTTCTTTGGATGAAGTCTACCTCCCTTAATCCCCCATGTATTATGTTCCAGTGGAGGTATGTCATGGGGGAGTGATCGACCTTGCAGATCAACTGTAGTCACAGGAACATCAAGCTGCCTGGAGAGGGTCTTCTAGCCTTTACCTTTGACTGGTCCATAATTTCCTTTCTGATCTTCTCAGGCAACTCTCTAATTTCTTTGGATGAAGTCTACCTCCCATAATCTTCCATGTATTATGTCCCAGTGGAGGCATGCCATTGGGGAGTGATGGGCCTAGCAGATCAGCTGAAGTCACAGGAACATCAGGCTTCTCGGAAATGGTCTTCTAGCCTTTACCTTTGACAAGCTGGTCCATATTTTCTTACTGATCTCCACAGACAACTCTCTCCTTTCTTTAGCTCAGGATTTCTCAACTGGGGTTCCATGGAACCCTAGGGTTCCTTGAGAGGTTACCAGGGGTTCCTTGAGCAATGACTGCTCAGATAAGTTCCCACTGACCATCACACTAATGTATCATGAGTTGTAGATATAGTCATTATTAGCAGGGGTTCCCTGGGACCGGAAAGTTATTTCAAGGGTTCCCCCTGTGTTCAAAAGGTTGAGAAAGGCTCCTTTAGCTAAAGTATACCTCTTACGATTCTCCATGTATTATGTGCCAGAGGAGGTATGCTATAATGGAGTGATTGCCATAGCAAATCAAATGTAGTCACAGCAACATCAAGCTGCTTGTAGATGGTCTACTAGACTTTACCTTTGACTGGTCTATAATTTTCTGTCTCATATCCTCAGAAAATTCTCTCCCTTCCGTTCTCCGTGTATTATGCTTCAGTCCAGTGGATCAATGCCATAGGGGAGTAATTGACATAGAAGATCAACTGTAGTCACAGGAACATCCAGCTGCTTGGAGGTGGTCTTCTAGCCTTTACCTTTGACAAGCTGGTCTATAATTTTATTTCTGATCTCCTTAAACAACTCTCTCCTTTCTTTGGACAGAGTTTGTCTCCCATAATTCCCTATGTATTATGTCTCAGTGGAGGCATGCCATTGGGGAGTGATGGACCTAGCAGATCAGCTGTAGTCACAGGAACATTGGGCTTCTCGGAAATGGCCTTCTAGCCTTTACCTTTGACAAGCTGGTCCATATTTATTAAGTGATCTCCTCAGACAACTCTCTCCTTTTTTTTAGTCTACCTTTTACGATTCTCCACGTATTATGTCCCAGTGGAGGCATGCCATAGGGGAGTGATTGCCATAGCAGATCAAATGTAGGGATGAGCCGAACACCCCCCCAGTTTGGTTCACACCAGAACTTGTGAACAGGCAAAAAATTTGTGCGAATGCGCGAACACCGTTAAAGTCTATGGGACATGAACATTAAAAATCAATAGTGCTCATTTTAAAGGCTTATATGCAAGTGTTTGGGGACCCGGGTCCTGCCCCGGGGGACATGTATCAATGCAAAAAAAAGTTTTAAAAATCTCATTTTTTTTTCAGGAGCAGTTATTTTAGTAATGCTTAAAGTGAAACAATAAAAATGAAATATTCCTTTAAGTATTGTGCCTGGGGGAGTGTCCTCAGTATGCCTGTAACGTAGCGCATTTTTTCCATGTTTAGAACAGTGCAGAAGCAAGATGAAAAAGGAAAAAATGTAATTTAAAATTGCTCGCGGCTGTAATGAATTGTCAGATCCCGGCAATATAGATAAAAATGATTGAAAAAAATGGGTTCCCCCCCAGGCCATTACCAGGCCCTTCACGTCTGGTAGGGTTATTAAGGGGAACCCTGTGCCAAAATAAAAAAAAAATGGCGTAGGGCCCCCCCAAAATCCACACCAGGCCCCTCAGGTCTGGTATGGATATTGAGGAGAACCCTGCACCAAAATAAAAAAAATGGCATATGGGTCCCCCCCAAAATCCATGCCAGACCCTTATCTGAGCACGCAACCTGGCAGGCTGCAGGAAAAGGAGGGGGATGAGAGCGCCTCCCCTCCTGAATCGTACCAGGCCACATGCCCTCAACATGGGAAAGGGGCTTTGGGGTTCCCCCCAAAGCACCTTGTCTCCATGTTGATGAGGCCAAGGGCCTCATCCCCACAACCCTTGCCCGGTGTGGGTCTGTGGGCGAAGGGCTTATCGGAATATGGAAGCCCCCTTTAACAAGAGGACCCCCTGGTCCCGCCCCCCCCATCTGAATGGATATTGGGCACATTGTACCCCTACACATTCACCAAAAAAAGTGTCAAAATGGTAAAAATTACAGTGGACAATTTGGGATGTCCATTCATCTTCGATCACAGCATCCGATGACCCGAGAAAAAAACTGAAAAAACTCCGCCTCCATGGAAGGCTCCCACTGACTGCAGACTTTCTGCATTGACAGCTGTTATATACCTGAGGGCGGGGCCACTCGGTGACGTAAACGGGTGACCCTACTCCCTTCATGTGACGTCACATCATGACAGAGGGGGCAGGGTCACCCGTTTACATCACTCTCAGCTATACAACAGTTAATGCAGAAAGCCTGCAGTCAGCAGGAGCCTCCCATGGAGGCGGGTTTTTTCCATTTTTTTTCTCGGGTCTTTGGACGCTGTGATCAAAGATGAATGGACATCGCAGGACACTTTTTTTTTTTTTTTAATAAAGGCTCGTACACACTATAAGAAAATCGGGCGAATACTTTCATTTAAAGAATTTTCGTATAGTGTGTACACAACTTTCGAAAAGCCGATTCTGAGTTTTCGTAAGAAAATTCGCAAAGTGACAAACTCCCAAAAAAATTCTCGTGGGGGAACAGAATGAACTATTTTTGTTTAGTGTTTACTGTTTTCGTACGTTTTTCATACAAGAAAAAACAGAAAAGCAAGACTGTGCATGATCATAAACAAGAAACAAAAAATAAATAAAAATGTTTTGTTCATCGGTTCATATTTGCTGTGAAACATTGATAAAAATAGGACGAACGTTCACCCAATTTTCTTATAGTATGTACCCCACTAGTGTTTGGGACAGGGTCAAAAGGTGGAAGATGAAAGGTTAGGATCAGTATTTTTTTTGGACAGGATTTTTTTTTTTTTAATTAGTTTAATTAGTTTTAATTCGTAACATTCTCAGTTAAGTGGTGTACACACTAGGGCTGTTGGAACTAATCGTAGCATCGATGCATCGCGATTCAACCATACACGATGCAGCATTGATACTACAACTGGAATAATCGATGTTTGGATGACGTCATCCTCGCGTTATGCCCCTCCTCCGAGACTGAATGGAGTCGAAAGCCACCAAAGAGCTGTGGGAGTAAGCCGTGCCAGCTTTTCCCGCTTCCGGCCTCCCACTGACATCATGCCCTGCGTCGAGGAGCAACGATGTGTGCACGTTAGCGGGGACATGTTGCGCCGGTGGCTGCAGCAGCTCCGAGGAGGAGCCGCGGTATATCCAGCCAGGTCTGAGGAGGTGTGGCGGATGAGGCAGAGCCAGGTGAGGGGGGCGCAGGAGGACACCGAGGGGGGTGGACGTGGTAAGGGAGATGCCAGACTGCCCTTTCCAAGCTGACCAATACCACGCCCCCCCCACCACTAACCTATCACCATATAATACTGTTTCATTACTATAACGCTCCCCTGCCCAGTGTCACCAGATATATATATATATATATATATATATATATATATATATATATATATATATATATATATATATATATATATATAGTGTTTGGGGGTTCTAAGTAATTTTCTAGCAAAAAGTAAATAAAAATTATTTTAACTTGTAAACACCAAGTTTGAAAAATAGGCTTGGTCTTTAAGTGATTAACCAAAGATATGGAGCAGAATACATTTTGGCCAAAATTTATGAAGTCATTTGATTTTATTAGATATGTTTTATAACAGAAAGTAGAAAATATTGGGGTGGGGGGGGGGGGTTCATATTTTTTCTTCTTTTTTTTTAAATTTAATTATAAAAAAACAAAACAAATACAAAACACCAAGTCTGAAAAATAGACCAGGGCCTCAAGTGGTTAAAGAATAAACAGACAGCTGCCTCCCGGGAGTTCTTCTTCATTATTCGTTTTAGAATAAAAGTTATTAAGTTTGCTTATTCATGTCTTACCTTCTCGCCTTGTTTTTTTTTTTATTATTTTTTTTTTTGCTTTGTCCCACCATGCATATCAGTACAATGCAGTCTATAAAAAGAACAATTAAGGGGTTTTGTTTTTTTTTCTTTATTCATTCTCACTGTAAAAAATCACAAGTTGAAATGATGAATTATGCCGGATCCAACCTCTTCAAGTAAAATTTTATTTTATTTTTTTTGTTTTTGTGAGAGATTTTGTGAAACATTTGATGTATGCGGTGCCCTGACAGTTCCTCGGCTTGTTTAATAATTTTTTAATGCTGTTTACAATTCATGCATTCCGCGTTAGGAACGGGAATATTCATGAAATTTCAAGAAAAGGCGATGACAGAATAAAAACCCAAATGCATGTCGTTTAAATTAATCAACACAGAAATAATGCAAAAAAAAAAAAAAGGTGGAATTGTGTAAATAATGCTCTCCTGTAGTTATATAGAAATAGGAAAAAAAAAATAAAAATAAAACACGCATTTAATATATCCTACGCATTCCCGGGACTCATTAAACATGCATTATATTGCTGTTTAGCTGTTAACATCTAACATGATCCTTTTCTTTCGAACGGATAAAATAAAGGACCGGGGCGATCAGTTATTGTTCATACATCAATAAGGAAATATGTGAGTGGCAGCGCATGGCTTAAACCATCTTTTTATTTTTTTTATTTTTTTTATTTATTTTTTTGTAGCAAAGCTATTAAATAAACAAATACAATTAAAATAAATTAAAGAATAGAAGAACACTTTTGCAGTTTGGTTGTGCTATTTTTCCAGTAATTAAAAAAAAACAAAAAACAAAAAACTTTGCCAGGCATCGATTATATTTAAATTATAAGCAGTTTTTTTTTATTGTGCCTCCGATCATCATTGCAGATCATTGTTCCTGGGCAGCTCTGTACACTGTGTAGCTATCAAATTTATTAAATTTAAATTTATTTCAAAATTATTAAATTTATATTTATTAAATTTATATTTTTTGCATTAGACATCTACTGGTGATTAGGTAGCATTGCAGTGCAGGTCTCCGCAATGCACACTTGTTCCCTAATCCAGAAAGGTTAAATAGGCTGCTTGGCAGTCAGTCTGGGTCCCGTCAACAGGTCTGTCTGTCTTCTCATGCCTGAGATCCCCTGTAGGGTTGCCACCTTTTCTTCAAGCCAAACCCGAACACTATACATTTATACATTGATACATTTGGATACCCCAAGGAGAGTAGTAATGTAGCGCACAGAGCGTGCCTTGGCAAACAGTGGGTATGGCCAAATTGCTCTTGCTGACATTATCACCCCACCCTTCAGTCAAACCTGCCCCCAAACAGCTGCCTGCAGCTCCCGCATGGCAACAGATTTGTGTATGACTATCTCGGTTACTTGGGGAGCCACAGCCTAGTCTGAATAATGTGTCCAGGTTTCAGGTGGACTGAAACCCAGACGCATGATTCAAAACCCAAACTGTCCGGGTGAATCCTGGACAGGTGGCAACCCTAGATCCCTGGTGCCCAATATGCAGCCTGCTGGCCCTCTATGTTAAGCCTGTGGGCTATTGGACACCATACAGGCAGCCGGGTATAGGGGTAAGTATAAATCTTACCCCTATACACAGTATCTCACAAAAGTGAGTACACCCCTCACATTTCTGTAAATATTTTCTTCTCTCTTTTCATGTGACAACACTGAAGAAATGACACTTGTCTACAATGTAAAGTAGTGAGTGTACAGCTTGTATAACAGTGTAAATTTGCTGTCCCCTCAAAATAACTCAACACACAGCCATTAATGTCTAAACCGCTGGAAACAAAAGTGAGTACACCCCTAAGCGAAAATGTCCAAATTGGGCCCAATTAGCCATTCCCCCCCCCCCCTGGTGTCATGTGACTCGTTAGTATTACAAGGTCTCAGGTGTGAATGGGGAGCAGGTGTGTTAAATTTGGTGTTATCGCTCTCACTCTCTCATACTGGTCACTGGAAGTTCAAAATGGCACCTCATGGCAATGAACTCTCTGGGGATCTGAAAAAAAAAAAAAAGAATTTTTGCTCTACATAAAGATGGCCTAGGCCAGTGATGGCGAACCTTGGCACCCCAGATGTTTTGGAACTACATTTCCCATGATGCTCAAATACACTGCAGAGTGCATGAGCATCATGGGAAATGTAGTTCTAAAACATCTGGGGTGCCAAGGTTCACCATCACTGGCCTAGGCTATAAGAAGATTGCAGAGACCCTGAAACTGAGCTGCAGCACGGTGGCTAAGACCAACTCATGGAGCTTGCCGCGGGCGCGCGCGCCTGCTGGCCCCCTCTTAAAGGGCAACGTACAGGTACGTGATTCTGCCTGTACAAGCCCTTCTGCCGACGTATATCGGTGTGAGGCGGTCAGCAAGCGGTTATACTATATAAAAAAATAAATAAATGCATGTACCGCTAAAGTGTTTGGGTTTGACTTGAAGAAAAGGTGGCGACCCTAGGCTCCACCCACAAACCTCAGTGAGAGTATGATTGGGCCTGCAAGGCTTTGTTTGAGGTGCTTGGTTGGTTAATATTAGCAATGCGTCAAACATCATAAAGACCTTGTTCGCTTTGCATTGCGGAATCAGAAATTGCAGCTCTGCCCCTTCTGTAGCTGTATTGTAGGATAATATTAGATAATTTCTAAAGCCCCCCCTTTTTTTTTTTTATATAAAATATTTAGGTTTTAGTGTTTCTTAAAAATAAAACATCATTTCATCATTTTTCACATGCTACAGCAGTAAACAGTAACAGGAATTATGGCGCACACCAGGCGGGTTCATTAAAATTTGCAATTGGGCAATTTACAAAATTGCACCCATGCTGTGCCCAAGTTCTGCCATAGAAAATCTCTGCAGTTAGCACAAAGGCCGTGTGGATACAAGTGCGCTTCGTTATGTAATGTCCACATTTG
Organism: Lithobates pipiens; assembly: GCF_037356315.1. Taxonomy (NCBI): domain Eukaryota; kingdom Metazoa; phylum Chordata; class Amphibia; order Anura; family Ranidae; genus Lithobates; species Lithobates pipiens. Next base: position 241,688,085 of record NW_027507787.1, read on the forward strand.
GTGTTTCGTTCCCAGATTCCATCACTCGTAGCACCACTGACTACGGGGTGGGGGAGGGGGAACTTTTCAGAACTGAAACACTTCAATGTTGGTTTCCTATTTAGTGGTTTAGTGTAGAGAATGTCAACCTTTTTATAGTTGTGGCACCCTTTATATGTACGCAACGTCTGGAGGCACCCAGGCCTAAAATGAAGAAAATGTAAATGTTACTTATCGATGCAGGGCAAGGGACAAGGGGTGGGCAGAGGAGCCGGCTGCACTGGGCACTGTGGTATCATGTAAGGTGGAGGGGGGCACCAGAAGGGGGCAGGGCAGGACTTAGGGTGCTGGGGGCCCCTGGGCTTGAGTCACTTTCTGGCCCTGCCTTCTATACATTACCGTATTTATCGGTGTATAACATGTGCCGACCTATAACACGCACCCCAAGTTTAGGAGGGAATTTTAAGGAAAAAAACTTTTAGGAGGGAAGTTTAAGGAACAAACTTACATTTAAATGCCCATCAATGAAGCCTTATCAGTGTCCATCTGTAGCCTTGTCATTGCAGTCTTGAAGTTTAAAAATGGTGTATCTCAGTGGCTCTCGCGGCTCTCGGGTCCTCTCAGCGGCTCTCTGGTCCTCTCGGTGGCTCTTGGGTCTTCTCGGTGGCTCTTGGGTCCTCTTGGCGGCTCTCAGGTCCTCTCAGTGGCTCTTAGGTCTTCTTGGTGGCTCTTGGGTCCTCTCGGCGGCTTTCGGGTCCTCTCGAGTCCTAGCGGTGGCTCTCGGGTCCTCTCGGTGGCTCTTGGGTTCTCTCGGCAGCTCTTGGGTCCTCTCAGTGACTCTCAGGTCCTTTTTGGTGTCTCACAGGTCCTCTCAGCAGCTCTCAGTTGCTCTCGGTCCTCTCGGTGGCTCTTGGGTTCTCTCGGCAGCTCTTGGGTCCTCTCAGCGGCTCTCAGTTGCTCTCGGGTCCTCTCGGCAGCTCTCGGGTCCTCTCGGCGGCTCTCGGATCCTCTTGCAGCCCCGAGCGGAGCCGAGAGTAGCCGAGTGTACTCGGCTCAGTCACGCTTAGTCCCTGTGTTATGTCCATTATAGAGCGGGACTGGGCGTGACTGTGAGCGAAGCCGAGCCGAGTACACTCAGCTATGTATCTTGGCGGGGCTCCGTATTGGGCGGGGCCCATGGGCTTGAGCCCAGTCAAGCCCAATGGTAAATCCAGCCCTGGGTGGGGGGATTTGTTTTGAGGGGGTTGGAGAGTGACAGAGGATAATGCTGCATACATACAGCTGGACTTTTCGCCAGCAAAGGTCACACGGAACGGATCCGCTGGACAATTCAACCGTGGGCTTTATCGGACCTTTGCTGTCGAAAAATCAGACGGACTTTAGATTTAGAACGTGTTTTTTTCTGTCAGCAAGGTTTTCAGCAGTGTGGGCAGATTTATACTGGGAGGACGAGGGATTTATGCTTGGGGTAAGCATGCAGATTGGTGCTCGTTTTTTTTTTTTTTTTTGGTGGGAGGTTTTTGCTGACTTATAATGCTCATAAACCTTGGGGTGGAGGGGGGGGGGGGGGTACAGTTTAGTATGATTGCCCTGGGCTCTAGATTACCATGTCCCGGCACTGTATTGATGGGAAACCTGATCCTTGGAATAATGATGCACACAATCACCTTGATGAAATTAAAGCTGAATTCCAGGAATTCAGCAACTTTGCGAAAAGTGCAGGCACACTATGAGTTAAGTCCAATTAGGTGCATGTCACTTCCGGGATTTATCTCTCAGGTTTATTGCACTCCAGGCTGTAAAAGGAGAAAAGCATGCAGAGCAGCCATGCCCCTCCTTCTCCTCTGCTGCCCATTCCTCCTTTGTTGCCCATTCATAGAAGCCTTTGCATTTTCTGAATGAGTTCACATAATACAAAGGCTTCTGTGAATGGGCAGAAGGAAGGGAGGGGCGAGCATAGCAATTTCAGTGACTCTGCTCTTGAAGGAACTGAGACCACAATGAGCAGTGTTGGAGCTCTAGAAGTTATCTTCCTGGAGCACAATAAACCTGCCAGATGGGAATAATAGAGTTAATCCTAGGAGGAAGCAGGCATCTCGTTAGACTTAAAGTGATATTTAAGTCTCATTTTGTTGTTGTTTGTTGTTATACTTACCTGCTCTGTGCAGTTCGTTTTGCACAGAGCAGCCCAAATCCTCCTCTTCTCGGGCCCCTTTCCAGCACTCCTGGACCCTCTCCCCTGCCGTGGTTCGTCCTCTCTCTCCTCATTGGCTCACTGGCTTTGACAGTAGTGGAAGCCAATGGTGCCCCGCTTCTGTCTCAGCCAATGGAGAGGGAGAGTCCCGGACAGCCAAGACTCTCGTGGAACATCGCTGAAACGAGAGGAGGCTCAGGTAAGTATTAGGGAGGCTGCTGCACACAGAAGGTTTTAGATCTGTCAGGGCTGGGCTCAGCCCTTCCTGCCCTGAGCTGGCCGCTCAGCTATCGGCTAATTGCCAGCTCCTATCTCTCCACAGTTTTTCAGCTGTTGATGATATCCTGCTCGTCAGTCCTGCCTACTTAAATCGTTGAGCCCAGTGGATCGCTGCCTTCGCCTTGGTCAACATGACAGAGACTATCTCCTGCGATCCTGTTCAGGTCTTGCTTTTCTGACATCCCTTCTGATTCCAGATCCTGCTTGCTGTTCCACTACATCAGGGATATGCAATTAGCGGACCTCCAGCTGTTGCAAAACTACAAGTCCCATCATGCCTCTGCCTCTGGGTGTCATGCTTGTGGCTGTCAGAGTCTTGCTATGCCTCATGGGACTTGTAGTTCTGCAACAGCTGGAGGTCTGCTAATTGCATATCCCTGCACTACATTGATCCCTGACTTCTGGCTTGGCTGACTATTCATTCCGGTTACTGAACTTTGGCTGTTTTGACTACGTTTGTTCTTATTACTTTTATTATTAAACAAGTGTGATTTAACTGTACTTCTGTCTCGGCCTGATTTCATGGTTTCTGACAAGATCTTAATGCATAGAATGCATTAGGATATAAAAAACCTGACTTTGAAACCTTCTAAACTCATGGTATGCCTGCAATTTTTACAAAGTAGCTGAATTCCTGGAACTTAGCTTTGACTTTACATCAGGGGTTTCACCTTCACCTTAGAGTTTCCCCCCTTCACCTCAGATTTGCCCCCTTAACCCCAGAAACCCCCCCCCGTCACATGAGAGATCCCTATATCACATAAGAGGTCCGCCATTCACCTCAGAGGTTCCCCATAACTTCAGAATTCTCCCCCTAGCATATAAGAGGTCCCCCATCAAACCAAAATCTCTCTATGCCATCATAGTCCACCCATTACATAAGAGGTCCCCACATCACAGAATCCTCTATTCAGAAGCCCCACCCCTTCCAGCAGAGTCCCCCCCCCCCCATCACCAAATAAGCTCTGCCATCACTGAGTCCCATCATCATCAAACCCATCTTTCCATCATGGTCCTACATTTCAGCTCCAGCAGCCTTGCAGAGAATGGTAGGAGAAACAGGTCTAGACAGAGGCACACTTCTGTCCTCTGATGAATGCTGGGGGTGCTGTGATGCATGGCACGGGCAGGCCAAAGCAACAAATGATGCCATGCGATCTGGTCCGAGAGCTTAATTGACTGTTATGGTGCTGGTGGTTGGCTCATCCACACCATTGACTCATCCACACCATTGACTCATCCACACCATCATCAAACCCATCTTTCCATCATGGTCCTACATGACAGCTCCAGCAGCTTTGCAGAGGATGGTAGGACAAACAGGTCTGGACAGAGGCACACTTCTGTCCACTGATGATTGCTGGGGGGGGGGGGGGGGGGGCTGGGGGGGGTTGGCTGTGATGCGTGGCACAGGCAGGCCAAAGCAACAAACAACGCCATGCAATCTGGCCCGAGAGCTTCATTGACTGTTATGGTGCTGGTGGTTGGCTCATCCACACCGTTGACTCACCCACTCCACCATCAAACCCATCTTTCCATCATGGTCCTACATTACAGCTACAGCAGCTTTGCAGAGAATGGTAGGAGAAACAGGTCTGGACAGAGGCACACTTCTGTCCTCTGATGAATGCTGGAGGGGGAGGGGAGGGTGGGCTGTGATATATGGCACAGGCAGGCCAAAGCAACGAATGACACCATGCAGTCTGGCCCGAGAGCTACATTGACTGTTATGGTGCTGGTGGTTGGCTCATCCACACTGTTGACTCATCCACACCATCATCAAACCCATCTTTCCATCATGGTACTACATTACAGCTCCAGCAGCTTTGCAGAGGATGGTAGGAGAAACAGGTCTGGACAGAGGCACACTTCTGTCCTCTGATGAATGCTGGGGGGGGGGGGGGGGTGATGCATGGCATGGGCTGGCCAAAGTAACAAATGAAGCCATTCGATCTGGCCCAAGAGCTTTATTGACTGTTTTATGGTGCTGGTGGTTGGCTCATCCACACCATTGACTCATCCACTCCACCATCAAACCCATCTTTCCATCATGGTCCTACATTACAGCTTTGCAGAGGATGGTAGGAGAAACAGGTCTGGACAGACGCACACTTCTGACCTCTGATGAATGCTGGGGGGGGGGGGATTGGCTGTGATGAATGGCACAAGCAGGCCAAAGCAACAAATGATGCCATGCGATCTGGCCCGAGAGCTTCATTGACTGTTATGGTGCTGGTGGTTGGCTCATCCGCACTGTTGACTCATCCACACCATTGACTCATCCACTCCACCATCAAACCCATCTTTCCAGCAGGGTCCTACATTACAGCTTTGCAGAGGATGGTAGGAGAAACAGGTCTGGACAGAGGCACATTTCTGTCCTCTGAATGCTGGGGGGGTTGGCTGTGATGCATGGCACAGGCAGGCCAAAGCAACAAATGACGCCATGCAATCTGGCCCGAGAGCTTCATTGACTGTGGTTGGCTCATCCATACCATTGACTCATCCACTCCTAGGCCATGAATGGTGCTAATCCAGAGCAAACTGTGTCCCTTTGCTCAAGGCACCTCAGGAGAACACAAATGGCACCCTCCCAGGGCGTGCCGCGGCACCCTGGTTCGAAAACATTGACTTAGCATATTCACGCCCAATAGAACACCACCTATTATAAGATGTTTTATGTTATTTTGTGATAGTCCGTGCTATGTCTACGGCCGTGGCGATTTATGTGCCGCTTTTTGAGGAGAACCTTCGCTTACCGCAAGCCGTATCCTTTGAGTAAGAGACAGGGCAAGTACCGGATGCCACCGATATATCAATATACCACCAAAGCATTACAGGGAAATCAGTCAGACCTTCATTGAGGCTGATTTATGTATATACTCGGCTCTCGCAGTATATAAGCTGTAGCATCTGTAGAAGGGTTAGGGGAAGAAAAAAAAAAAGTCAGAATTGCCGCCGTGGAGAATCTTGGCAGACAAGAATTGGAATGTCTAAGGCCTTCAGCATGCATCCCGAGCCAACAGAGCCGGGGCGAGAGTGGGAGTCAGGCTGACAGTATGTTGGCCGGGATGAATCCTTCCAGCTGATAGTTATTGTCAGTCCGAGAGAAGCGCGGCACCATAGGCGTTCGCTGAGTGCTCGCAGATTGACGTTTGTAATATAGAAGCGTGCAAGTTGAGGCTGTAATCTGTAAAAATAAATGCTCAGCAGTTAGATCATGTACATGACAATCGGAGAGGAAGTGTGAGGCTCAGATTAATATTTTGCCACCAGTCACCGGTTAAATTATTGTGTATATATATATATATATATATATATATATATATATATATATATATATATATATATATATATATAAATTAATTGTATGTTCCCCTTAAAGCGTTGGGTGGCGCTACTAGACATGTGCGGTCCTTTCGGTTTCCGAATTAAAAATTCGGACACTTTTTTTGGTAATTATAGCAATATTATAAATTACAATAGTAACGAATTTAAAACAAATCCGAAATAACAAATCCAAATTTTTCGGATTAATTTTTATTTTTTTTCTAATTGAATTTGGATTTCCAAATATAATAAAATAGAAAAGAAATTAAACTAAAATAATAGAATAGAATACAGTAAGAGTAAAACAGAACAGAATAGAAAATAAAAGAATGGAAACAAAAAAACAATAGAAAAAAAAAATAGAATAGAAAATAAAAGAATAGAAAAAAATAGAATAGAAAAAAAAAGGGATAGAATAGACAAGAATATAATAGAAAAGAGTAAAACAGAACAGAATAGAAAATAAAATAATAATAATAAAAAAAAAAAACAGAAAAGAAAAAAGAATAGAAAAAAATTGAATAGAAAATAAAAGAATAGAAAAAAAAAATACAATAGAAAAAGAAAGGGATAGAATAGAAAAGAATATAATGCGAGATTGAAAGCTTGCCGAGGGACGAGCCGGGGCTTCTCCTTCCCGAACAGGAAGTGGGTCCTGAGACCCGATTGGCCGGGAGTCCTCAGGTCTCAGTACCAGCTTCCTGATTCGCCGGGGGGGGGGGGGGGGCAAATCAGGAAGACGATAGTGAATATTAATTTGCCATTGTCATACAACTGGGTGGGCTCGGAGCGCAGTGCTCTGTGCCCCAAGCCCACCCTTTTTTTTTAAGCTAATTAGAGTCTCAGGCTCTAATCCATGCGCCCGACCCCTAATCTTCATTGCTGGACACATGGATTTCAATGGGGTTTTTTTTAAGCACTTGATTAAACCCGAGGCTCTAATTAGCTTAAAAAAAAGGGTGGGCTTGGGGCACAGAGCACTGCGCCCCGAGCCCACCCAGTTGTGTGATTATGGTCTGTGAATGTAGGCGCAGGAAGAATCGTCACGCCAACATGGCGTCTTCCTCAGGATTGTGCAGCGGGACCGTGCAAGCTAAGGGGCCACCTTAAAACCAGAAACTGGACCAGCAGTCAGGGGAACCGGGTGGATCTGGGCAAGCTCCTAAGGTAAGGCCTCTGATCACCGCCTCCTTCCCGTTCCGTCTCCTGCGGGGGGGGAGGTTGTTGGTGTTGCAAGTGAGGGGGGGCAAGTTTGTTTGTCACCCCCCCCCCCCCCCAAATATTGAGCACCAGCTGCCACTGATCAAACGCCACTGAAAAGTGGTCAACCATGGATCACTTTAGACGTTGGCAAATGATATCCACCGGTCTGAACGGAGCCTTATAGACACGCTAATGAAATATCCAACATTTTTATTCTTCCATTTAATTTGCAACATCAGCCCATGAAAACTTGTTTGCGGAATGTCATCGCTTTCTAAATATTCTTTGTTCACAGGAAAGGAGTTGCTTATTCGGAAATAAAAGTGAAAATGAGCTTCTAATTAATACAGTCCTGTAAACTGCGGCTTCATCCTGTAATGTGGTGTAATAAAGACGAGTCTTCGGGGAGCCGAGAATCACAGCGCACTTTGCAGTGTCTTCACACTAAATATTGTGTGCACGCTCTGAGCTCTCGTGGTTCATCTCTTTATTAGGTAACCAGAACCCAAAAGCGACCTACCCATGAAGAGCACCAACCTATATGGTCAGGAGTCATTTTAGAATTGCTGGTTGGGAGTGCAGAGTCGCCCAAAAGCTTGTTGTAGACGTGCCTCAGGGTTAGGAGACAATCGATTCGATGGAGACGATCGAAGGGAATTTCCGAAAGTACATATTTTATCAGTAGATAACCCAAAGATCAGCCTGTATCCTGTTTATTTCTTCCTATTGACCATCAATCTAAGTGACGTGGTCAGGGGGGTCAGGCTCAGAGACCAGTAGTAGTAGCAGTAGAGAGGCTCCCACTGACCAGCCGGATAGGTATGCAAGCAACTTACCCTGGTGGATGATACAGGCTGCCCTAAGGTGTAGGATCTAAGCACTTACCGGTAGTCACCAAAGCTGCTGATGGTGGGGATGGATTTTGCTGCATGCTAGTTATAGGTTGGGGTCCTCAGGATCAGGGCCACCTTTAACATTGATTGGACCCTGGGCAAAACTTTTCTTGGGCCCCCCCCCCCATGCAGTTTTGCTCTCCACCTGCTCTGAGACATACAATAAATAGCAGCTAGACTCAAAATCAGTTTACTGAATCAAATCAGGCAGCTATTGCGATTGGTTGCCAGAGGTTACAGTGTCATCATTACCACTCACTGACTGGTTGCTAGAGGTTACAGCACATGATTTCTGCTTGTTTATTGGTTGCTAGAGATTACTATGGATATGACCTCAGGGGGTTCATGATATACATATCAATGCTGTTGGCTGCCCCTATTTACATACAAATGCCGGTAATTTACATGTAAACACAGGGTCTGCGGGTGAGTCATCTGTACACAACAATAGGTCAGAGCTGGGCAGCATTAGTAGCAGCACTTCACACTGAGATATTGGGACACAGCATAGGACTAAAACCCTCAAAGGACGAGGGAATTTAAACCAGGATAGTTGGCAAGTATGAGGCAGCTGCTTTGGGCCCCACAACAATGACAGGGCCCAGGGCAGCTGCCCCTTTTGCCCTGCCTTAAAAAAACGGCCCTGCTCAGGATCATCCCACCGGGAGATGAGCAAGCCGGGGTCCAGTAGCAGATAAAGCAGGTAGGGATCCAGAAGAAACATAGTAAACAAAGCAAAGGTAGGTAGCAAGTGGTCACAATTTGGGATCAAGCAGAAGTGTAGTCGAGGAACAATCCAAAGGTCGGTAACGAGTGGGAGTGAAGATACAGATGGCAAGTGATAAAAGCGAGATATTGGCTATAGGGAGCACAATAATCTGGCAAACAGGAAGTGCAAAGGCATGGCTTCAATAGGAAGTTTGTGGGAGGAGCAAAGAGTTCAAGAGAAATAATGTACAAGGCAGGATTATCCAATGGATCAGCCAGGGACCTGTCCAGAATCTCAGGTGGCTCAGCAGGAAGAGACACTGCTATACATAGCAAAGGTTGCAGGTTTACACCCAGGTCCTAAGGGAAACAGGTCAGAGAAAGTGCCAAATGAAAATTTTTCAGGAGTCCAAAACCTATACTGCTCAGCTAGTTACAGCAAGCAGGGCAAAAGACAGCCAGTGTGTTTCAGGGGCCACATAATCCTCATTCTTAAGGACTGAGAGAAATGGCAGACCTAGGCAGAGTATGTTATAGACAACAGTCAGCGCTGGTGTTCACCGCGAGAGTGGCAAGTGCTTGGCAGCCCCAATTAAGGGGGATTGAGTGGACCCAAAAAGTGATGGGTATCTCTTGCCCAGTTTTTTTCATTTGGCGCTCCCTTTGACCTATTGCACTTGTATTTCTTGATCTGGGTGAATGTCCCTTCCTGGTGGGGGGTGGTTGGAACGGTAGCAAAACCACAACTTAACTGCATATTTTTTAATATGCCCCAAATGCAAGCCTAAACAGTTCCTTAGGGTTTGCATACACTAAAGGCAAATTTTTCCTTTGTTTTAAAATAACAAACATGTTATACTTACGGTAGCTGCTCTGTGTATTGGTTTTGCACAGAGCAGCACTAATCCTCCTCTGCTCTGCCGCTGGCACTCCTGGTCCGCCGCTTGCTATGGGGACACTCATGCTTGCTCACTCCTGAGCCCTGCTCTGTGTGTCCCATAAGATAAGACCAGGGCTGGGACAAGGGATGGGCAGGAGGTACGGCTGCCCTGGGCGCAATTATTAATTGCAGGGTTGGGGCGCCCTGACCCTAACCCTAAGAGGGGGGGGGGGGAATACAGTTTGGCATCTTTGCCCTGAGCGCTGGATGACATTGTACTGGCACTGCATAAGACACACCCCTTGCTCCCTCGTCACTGGCTCTTATTGACAGCAGCGGGAGCAAAGGACTATGCTGTATCTAAAACAATGAGGAACAAGAGGGAGCCAATGAGGGAGTGAGCCTCGGCTCTTGTGCACATCAGGCTCAGGTATGTATTTTAAGAGGGGCTGTGGGGGGTATGCTGAAGGTTTTTTTGCCTTACCTTGCTGGGGACAACTAAGCCAAGCATGCTCTTTGTACACTTCCTCAGGCTCCTTCAGCACAACTCTTCACTTTCTACCAAGTGTTTTTTTTTTACCTTACTGCATAACACCTTCTGCCTTTAGAACCACTTTAACCTATTCTAAAACGTGTTGTAAAGTTACCCGGCAACTCTCTAACCTAACATTTAGCCAACCCAAAACGAATATGTTTGTGCAAGGGAGCTGCTAGAGAGGTTCTCAAATCTAAGCCCTTGTACACACGGTCGGAGAATCCGTCGGAATGTGTCCTATCGGACCGCGTCGTCGGATAATCCGACTGTGTGTGGTATGCATCGGACTGATTCCGTCGGACCCAATTTTCCAACATGTTGGAAATATTTCCCGACCAACTGGTCCGATCGGACATACTCCGATCATGTGTAGAGAATTTTGATCGGACCAAGTGCCACGCATGCTCAGATCAAATTCCTACATCAAAGCTATTGGCTACTAGCCTGAATGTAGTCCCATCGTAACGAAATTACGTCATCACGTTCTGAAAGATCGGATTTTTCGCCAACTTTGTCCGACCGTGTGTATGCAACAGTTTCGGACAAGATCCGATGGGCAAAATCCGACGGATTTGGTTGTGGAAATCTCCGATCGTGTGTACAAGGGGCTAAGAGTATTCCAGTCTTTCCACCCATCACCCCATTGCTGTAGCAAGATGTCCAATTTCTGGTTCCATCAGACCTTTAGGTTGGAGTTTCCAAGAGACTGAAAAACCCAACGGCTGGTTCCACCTTCAAATGCCTGTCCATAACTAAAATATTCTTGAGTGGACTGACCCTAAAACTGGATTAGACTTTACACCCAATGTCTCATTGCTCTACCAAGGTGCTTGAGATTCTGTGGGTGGTTTCATCAGATCTTTAGGCCTGGGGTCTGGAAGAGACTGAAAAACCCAACGGCTGGTTCCACCTTCAAATGCCTGTCCATAACTAAAATATTCTTGAGTGGACTGACCCTAAAACTGGATTAGACTTTACACCCAATATCTCATTGCTTTAGCAAGGTGCTTGAGATTCTGTGGGTGGTTTCATCAGATCTTTAGGCCTGGGGTTTGGAAGAGCCAGAAGAACCCTACGGGTGGTTCCACCTTCAAATGCCTGTCCATAACTAAACTATTCTTGAGTGGACTGACCCTAAAACTGGATTAGACTTTACACCCAATGTCTCATTGATGTAGCAAGGCGCTTGAGATTCTGTGGGTGGTTTCATCAGATCTTTAGGCCTGGGGTCTGGAAGAGACAGAAGAACCCTACGGGTGGTTCCACCTTCAAATCCCTGTCTAGAGCGAAAATATTTTTGAGTGGACTGACCCTAAGGCTGGGTTAACACCATCGCACAGCAGGGGGTCCGGTGCGTGCTGGTTCACCATTTCAGGTTCGAATTCACCCCCGAATTTTGGGCTGAATTCGGACCTCAAACGGACCAAAAAAGGCCTCCATAGAAAGCCAGTCACATTCTCCTGCAATGCGAATTGGGTGCGGGAAAACCGCATTCCAATTTGCATAGGTGTGAACCCAGCCTAAAACTAAAATGCTTACCTGTGGTCACAAAATTGTTGACCATTTCAGAAACCGAGCATAGCTTCGCTTTATGATTTCAGATAACACATATCTTTGCCTTCATAAAGCTGCTGAGTATATTTTATAACTGCTGAATATATTTTCTATGTAATTGGTCTATAATGAACTCCATGCCGAGAAATCTGGCATTGGCCTCGTTGCCAGCACTTCCGACGTTTTCATATATTGCACGTTGTCAGAATACATTTCAGCTCTTCCCTCTCTTGAATTATTACAGTGGAATCCGGCGCCAGATCATAACGGTTCAGTTTACGGCTGAAGTGTAGATTGGTTGACACCATTTATTTTTGTTCCCTTTTCATTTATATGCATCCATTTTTTTTTCAGAATGGCACTTTGAGAATGAATATGGCGGGGAGATCTGAGATCAGAAGGAGTACTTTTTATGAGTTGAGACAAATTCAAAAATTTTAAAAAGCAATTCCAGGCAACAAGTGAAATCGGTAATGATATTTAGGAAACTCTATACGTGGGCTAAAGTCCGAGATTACAGTTACTCTACCTCAGGGGTGCCCAACCAGTGGCCCGGGGGCCACCTGTGGCCCGTGGAGCCCTCTGATGTGGCCCGTGGCCTCCTGCTCTGGGATGGCTGGTTGGCAAGCCCAAATCACAGGTTCCCGAACCCGGCATTCCCAGAGCATCACTGTTGTGAATGAAGCCGGCGGTAGAGGAAGCAATCGGTTGCATAGCAGAGCCACATAAGATGATGCTTCCTGTATAGCGCCACCTCCTGTCACAGGCGGAGTGATACCAAATGCACTCCGCCTGGAACAGCAACTGCTGACGATACCCGAATTGAAGACTGTTATTAAAGGTATGTTTAATACTATAATAACAGTGTATATATGGGCATATGTGTTCTGCAGTGGTTACCGGGCTGTGTTCAAACTGCACTGAGCCATAGACCTCTGTTATTACCTACGGGTTTGGTGCGCTTCCAGAAAGTGCACAACACCTGCAGGATATAATAGAAGTCTATGGCAAAGTGCAGCTAACCCACAGAAAAGCCAGAGGTGCACTGCTCTGGGTAGACCACAGCACATCAGTGTGAAAGCAATCTTGGGCCCCTTTCATATGATCGGTCAGACCCAATCAGACCCTCCATTCACCTCTATGGAGCGGCAAATGTAAACAGACTGGTGTCTGTTTACACCTGCATACCTTCAATCCCATCCGCTAAAAGAAAAAAAACTGTCTGGGGATCTGTCCCCTTCCACCTGGGCAGATTGGAGGGCCCATAAAGTAGAGTGGGCTATGTCCATGTCTGTGTCTGCTCTGCATATGCAGGGTGGACATGGACCTGTCGCCCGCTCATTGTGGCCCGCCACTGGTTTCCAAGTTGCTTAAGTGGCCCTTGCTCTTCAAAAGGTTGGGCACCCCTGCTCTACCTGACTCTCAATCCAGAGAGCACCCCACAAGTTCAGTTGAGGAATACTTCTAGAAGTCGGTACTGTAACCTCTTTCTGTTTCCTAAATTAGCTTTATTTTGAATCCTTTGCCAATTTGGAATAAATAGCTTGTTAGTGGACATCCTGTGCCATCTTCCCTTTTTTTCTTGGAGAGATCCTTCATCCGTAAATCCCATCTCTACATCTTCTGCCTTGGGTGCTCCATTCTTGAACTGCTGCAGAGGATCTCTTCCTCCCTTTTTCTCCGTAACATCTAAAGTGTGAAGTAAACCTGTGGTCTAAAGTGGAGCATGAGATTGTATCTGATCAGATGCGTTCCTGGACACAGGGCCGGTGTAAGGATTTTGGGCACCCTAGGCAAAACCTAATTTCACCACCCCCCCTGGCTCCACCCCTTTCCCCTGCCCCATGTAAAGCCTATCTTTTTAATGAAGCGCCCATCAAATTCAGCCTCACCAGTGCCCATCAAATGCAGCCTCACCAGCGCCCATAAAATGCAGCCTCACTAGCCCCAATCAAAGCAGCCTCACCAGCCCCAATCAATGCAGCCTCACCAGCGCCCATCAAATGCAGCCTCACCAGCGCCCATCAAATGCAGCCTCACCAGCGCCCATCAAATGCAGCCTCACCAGCGCCCATCAAAAGCAGCCTCACCAGCGCCCAACAATGCATAGCTTCACCAGTGCCCATTAATGCAGCCTCACCAGCGCCCATCAAATACAGTCTCACCAGCGCCCATCAAATGCAGCCTCACCAACGCCCATCAAATGTAGCCTCACCAGTGCCCATCAAATGCAGCCTACCAGTGCCCATTAATGAATGTTTACTTGCTTCCATTCATTCGGGAATTGGGACACAGACAGTCCTCCGCCACTGCTGCGCCTCTGACACTATGTGTGAATGGAGCGGCGGCTGCCTGCTGATGCTAAGACTTAGTTGCTTGCTGCAGAGAGAAGAGAGTAGGAACACCAGTGGCCGGGCGCCCTAGGCAGCAAGCGCCCTAGGCGTCTGCCTAGTTTGCCTAGTGGTAGCACCGGCCATGCCTGGAAGATCATGGAATGGATGTTCCCTCCCATCTCCTCTCTGGACAGCTATCAGAATTGCTCACCAGTGTCTGGGGCTCCCCAGAGAAACAGGAGAGCCTGGGAACCACTGCGGGTGGAGGCGTGGTGGGGGAGTCCTGCCCAGTGCTGATAAAGTGATCACTTTTACATGAAAGCCAGCTGTAAAAAAAAATAATACTGATGTAGCACCCTCCTAGTTAGGTTGTTAGGATGCAAATGTTGTTCTTTTTGGATTCTCTAATAATCAGTGGAACAGCATTTGATTGCTTTAGGCTGTTCTGGGTTTCACAGACTGCAGGTTTGATTGCTCTCCCCTGCCTTCCATAGATTTCTTAAAACATAGGAGGTTGCGGCATTGGGAAATATGAATATTTACTGTGCTGCAGCCAGTAGGTAGCTGGAAAGCACATAAATAGTCTGAGGCCTAGTTTAGTCCTTTAGAACTGACCATTCGGGCACTTGGGCACTGCCACTTCGCTACACCTGGAAGGATCCAGAATCTAGTCTCACTAGAAGGCATCTGGAAGAAGCTTAATGGGCATAGCTGCTGCCCTGGCCTCGTGAGTACTGACTTTACTACAAGATCCTGGTGACTGTGTGCTATTGGGATACCTGAGCCAAGGCAAGTTGTCCCTGCCTCTGGCCTTGGCTAGTCTCTCGTAAGAGAACCATACTCTGAAGTTTAGTAGAAGATTTCTCTCTGGAGATTGCATCATAGAGAAGTGTGTCTTCCTGCTATTAGTGTAGCATTGACCCCCGAAGGAGCTGCTAGTTTTATTGGGCTTACCGGCAGGGCCGCTTATAGGCCAGTACAACTGGCCCTGTTGTACCGGGCCTGGCCAGCAGGGGGGCCCGGGCATGCTGAGCAGATAAATAATTAATATAAAAAAAATCCTCTAGCCATGGCTGATCAGAGTCCGTCTGAATCAACTACCAATCAAATAGCCCCCACCACCCCCCGGTTATTTTTACTTTTTTTTTTTTGGTGCAGATAGCTATCCGCAGACTAGGTGGCGGCAGGGGAAGGACTATTTCCTCTATTTCGGATGCAAAAGAATGCCTCTTCATGGGTGGCACTGTCTGCAGCAGAATATGGCATTGGTGTCACTGTCTGCAGGTAGCACATGCAATATGGCCCATAAGACATGTGCTGCCTGCAGACAGTGCCACCCATGCCGCCAATGCCATATTCTGCTGCAGACAGTGCCACCCATGACGCTAATGCCAAAACGCATGTGATGCCTGCAGAGACAGTGCCACCCATGCTGCCAATGGCATTATGCCATTGGCAGCATGGGTGGCACTGTCTGCAGCACAATATGGCATTGGTGGCATGAGTGGCGCTGTCAGCAAGTAGCACATGCGTTATGCCATTAGTGTCACGGCTGGCACTGTTTGCAGCACGTTATGGCATTGGCGGCACTGTCTGCCAGTAACACATGCATTATGGCCCATAACGCATGTGCTGCCTGCAGAGACAGTGCCACCCATGCTGCCAATGCCATAATGTGCTACAGACAGTGCCACCCATGCCTATCACTTGTAGACAAACCTGCACTTTGTTTCAAGGTGGGGTCTGGGGAGGGGCCATGGGCAGGGCGGGGCTGAAGGAAGGGCCAGGGGCGGGGCTGAAGGAGGAACCAGGGGCGGGGCCAGGGTGGAGCTGAAGGGGGCCCCGTCAGATAAGCTGTACGGTGCCCCATGATTTCTATCAGCGGCCCTGCTTACCGGTACCTTCTTGACCTCGTCTCCGTCTAGGGTTTCCCGTGGTAGATGGCCCAAAGAAATGCAGAAACTGATACTGGATATTATTTTGGGTTATTTATTTGAAATAAAAAACAAGATCTCTCAGTTTAAGGTAGAGGGTTAGGAGGAAGTTCAGGTACTTTGGACTGTCAAAAATGGAAAGTCTTTATAGAAGGAATCCAGAGAATAACCGTTTCACAGCTGGATTTTCACAGCCCCCGGATAGACCTCCTCTCACTAGGCCTAGCAGCCGGTAGGGTGTTAAGTAAAGTCTCTGCCACAGACTTGAGTGTAAAATTCTTAAAGAAAAAAAAGTCTCTGCCACAGACTTGAGCGTAACTGAGGGACACATTTATAGATCTATCATACGGTACCAGTATCTCTCAGCCAGTCCGGCGATACCGTATGAGTGTAGATCCATGAAGTGTCCTTCAACTGAGCCTCCAGGCTCCTTCAGAGAAACCAGCCTTGTGCATAGCCTTCTCCTGAAGAGTCCTCCCCTGGATGCTTCTCCAGTTGCTGGGCCTCTCTTTAGATGAGACGGCACCGGACCACCTTTGAATCACCAGGCTTTGACATCCATTCAGGCCTGTCCCTGCAGTTGCTTCGCCCTCGGGGCCATCCAGCCCCGAGACTTGGAAATGCATGGAACCGCATCCCCAGGCCAGGAGGGCCATGGGGGCTGGTCAGGAGGACCAGGACCAAACAGACAGAAAAATCCTCTGGCACGGATCCCCGTAACAGGTGATGTCATCACCTTCAATACCACCTCCCAGAATGCACAGCAGGAGAACACTCCCACTGGGCTGGTTTCCCGAGAAAACGTGGCACTCAATACACCCAGCTAAACTGCGTTCTACCACTTTCCGGCGGTGACAGCGACACCTGCGGCCGAGGAGAACTCAGTGCAACCCAGCTGGACTGGGTACTGAAATCATAATTTAGTAAAATTAGCCAAAAAAAACCAACTGTGGTTTCAGGAATATTAATTTTCAAAAACATATAGCGCATGCTCGCCAGGAGCCGGCGCTACATTAGTAATGGTCCTGGAGCCTGTTCCTTGTGTCAGCGTGCCTGGACTGTGCTCCGCAGCATCTGCCCTAGGGAGGGAGAACTCCCGTCGGGAATTGTGACGTGATTTTTGCCTTGTTATACCATCACCAACCAGCAGTCCTTACGGGGGGGGGGGGGGGGGGGACCGCCATACTCTTTATCTCTGATTCTCACTTTATCTCACTCTCTAATTCATTGTCTTCTCTGTCTGTGGCTGGGGTCATCTTCACATCATATGTAGTTATATCTTTCCAAGTAGATGCAAGGTGGTCGCCATCTGCTATTAAGCAACCATGTTTATTCTGCATGCACGGGTCTTGATTCATCCTAGATCACACAATGCAACATAACAGAAGCCGAGAAAAAGTCTTCTCCATTGAAACCGCAGTGCTGCATAATGCATGGATAAGAAAGAGCCATTAAAGGGTGCTCTGACACAGCGCACGTAATGCAGTCCATTTTTTATTTATTTTTATTTTTTTCATATTATCACCCTCAGAGCAAAAAACATGAGCATCTAAGAAATAGATAGCCACGGGATATGTAAATGTTAAATAGCACAGCTAACATCTACTGGATGCAGGAATCATGTAGCATAGCATATGATGGGACTAAAAAGATAAAAAGAGCAAAAGAGAAGTCATACTACTAATAAGTGCATCTGCTTTGACACTTTGTGGAAACCAGTGACATTAATACAGTGATCAGTGCTAAAAATATGCACTGTCACTGTACTAATGACACTGGCTTGGGAAGGGGATAACATCTAGGGCAATCAATGAGTTAAATGTGTGCCTAACAAGTGTTTTTTCACTGTGGGGGGAGGTGCTTTTACTAAGGGAAGACATTGATCATTTAGGGCGATCCATGAGTTAAATGTGTGCCTAGCAAGTGTTTTCTCACTGTGGGGGGGGGGGGGGAGGTGCTTTTACTAAGGGAATACATGGATCCCTGTACCTGCTTTGCAGGGTCACAGGATCCGATGTCTTCCATACCAGCAGATAATGCTGGCTCTGTCAGCATTATGATAAATCACAGGCAGGGGGCGCTCTATCATGGCTCTGGCTGGCTCTGTCAGCATTATGATAGAGCGCCCCCTGCCTGTGATTTATCATAATGCTGACAGAGCCAGCCAGAGCCATGATAGAGCGCCCCCTGCCTGTGATTTATCATAATGCTGACAGAGCCAACCAGAGGCATGATAGAGCGCCCCCTGCCTGTGATTTATCATAATGCTGACAGAGCCAGCCAGAGCCATGATAGAGCGCCCCCTGCCTGTGATTTATCATAATGCTGACAGAGCCAGCCAGAGCCATGATAGAGCGCCCCCTGCCTGTGATTTATCATGGCTCTGGCTGGCTCTGTCAGCATTATGATAAATCACAGGCAGGGGGCGCTCTATCATGGCTCTGGTTGGCTCTGTCAGCATTATGATAAATCACAGGCAGGGGGCGCTCTATCATGGCTCTGGTTGGCTCTGTCAGCATTATGATAAATCACAGGCAGGGGGCGCTCTATCATGGCTCTGGTTTGCTCTGTCAGCATTATGATAAATCACAGGCAGGGGGCGCTCTATCATGGCTCTGGTTGACTCTGTCAGCATTATGATAAATCACAGGCAGGGGGCGCTCTATCATGGCTCTGACTGGCTCTGTCAGCATTATGATAAATCACAGGCAGGGGGCGCTCTATCATGGCTCCTGCTGGCTCTGTCAGCATTATGATAAATCACAGACAGGGGGCGCTCTATCATGGCTCTGGTGGGCACATAACATGGCTGCTGGGTGCTGATTTTGTGAACTTCTGACCAATAAGTGCCCCCCGCTGCCTGTGAGTTCTGATACCATCCATTATGCCAGAGAGACAGACACAGTGCCATGTAGTCTATTCACAGACAACCGCAAAGCTCATCTGTGTTGAAGCCTTGAAGGCACTGGCAGCACCCCGATTGGATCCCCTCCCCCTCTATTCCTGCTGCTGGACATCATCAGCTGAGCTCAGCTGCCTCTCTCTGCCCGTCGCCACCGCCACCGGCCTCACAGCCTCTCAGGTCTCACTCTCCGGGGCCCCGGCTGCTACTGGGTGGGGAGCGGAGGAAAATGACTCTGCCGGGGAAGGAGATAATTAGGTAGGCGGCTGGCCGGGATTTGAGCCAAGGCAGAAGAACATGTGAGCGGAGCTGAATGGGCACGTGCCGGAAACTGAAGAAATAATCCATCCGCTCCGACCAGCACATCATCATCGGAAAGGGAAACAGATAATGGAAAAAAATACAACCCCCCTAAACTAGTAGGAGCGCGGGGGGGGGGGGGGGGGTGTAATTCAGATTTTCTTTTTACTCTGCACTGATTGTCTTTGAAAATTGCCCCAGCTCCTGTTGAATTCAAATCCGGGGACAAAACCGGGGACAGACTTGGTCCGGGGACTGTCCCCTGAAACCGGGGACATCTGGTCACCCTACCCCTGGGGGTTCCATAACTGAACTCTATTGGCTGGAAATGTGCTATGCCCAAGATTGTGGAGGGTTTGGCCTCAGCAAGGTGAAATTGTGTTCTAGAGGGGCTGGAGTGGGGGTAGGGTCTTGGGCATCAAAATCAGCCAGCCACAAAGCCTCTCTTACATGCGGCTCAACCGTGGGGTTTTACCAACCCTCAACCGCTAGTGTGATTGAGCTCTAAGCCCTTGTACACACGGGTCGGACATTCCAACAACAAGATTTTGTCCGAAACTGGTGTTGCGTACACACGGTCGGACAAAGTTGTCGGAAAATCCGATCGTTCGTAACGTGATGACGTTATTTCATTACGACGGGACTACGTTCAGGCTAATAGCCAATAGCTTTGGTCTAGGAATTTGATCTGAGCATGCGTGGCACTTTGTCCGATCAGAAATCTCTAAAAAAACGATCGAAGTCCGATCGGATCATGTTGTCGGAATTTTTTTTTATATCCAGCTCTCAAACTTTGTTGGTCGGACATTCCGACCGAAAAAGTCCGATGGAGCCCACACTCAGTCGGATTATCCGACAACACGGTCCGATCGGACATTTTCCGTCGGAATGTCCGACAGTGTGTACAAGGGGCAAAAACTTGTAGCGGTACCCCCGTAGGGGATGTTAAGTGATGTGACCCCCCCTGCCACCCTGCCCGGCCCGGCATTTAATTCCCAGACAATGAACAGTCCCTTTGGCTTTGTTTTTGTTGTTTTATTAAGGAAATTCAACTTGGATGGGATAGAGGCAGGGCTTTTCTTTCAGCGGGAACGTGGGGGGAACGCAGTTCCGGCACCTCCAGCACCTCCAACACTGAATGTATGTAATAGCATGGGGTGTGGGGTGTGCTGGAGGGTCTATTGTTGTTGGCTGCTGGGGGATCTATTGTCACTGGTGGGGATCTGATTTTGTGTGAGGGTCTATTGTTGCTGATGGGGAATTTCTGTTGCTGGGGAGGGGGTCTTATGTTGCTGGAAGGGATCTACTGTTGAGGGAGAGGTTCCACCCCCAAGTCCCAGGTCCAAGGTCACCCTCCCAGACTGGGGTGCTCCCTCAAAGGCCCAGACAGCCTAGAACTCCATCCTCAGTTCTTCCACCCGACATCTCCTCCTCATCTAGGGTGACTCTAAGTATTTCAAGGAGGCCTGCCCCCTGCCAATCCTAGTTGGGGATTGGTCAGGGCTCCCTGCGATACCCCAGACTGCTCCACCTTTCTTCCCCCCCTCTTCTTCTACAAGCCTCTAGAACATAGGCGCTCAACCTGTGGCCCTCCAGCTGTTGCAGAACTAGAAGTCCCATGAGGCATTGCAAGGCTGATAGTTACAAGCATGGCTCACAAAGGCAGAGGCCTAATGAGACTCGTAGTTCCATAACAGCTGGAGGGCCACAGGTTGAGCACCCATGCTCTAGAACAGGGGTCTCCAAACATTTCAAACAAAGGGCCAGTTTATTGTCCTTCAGACTTTAGGAGGGCAGGGGCAGAAAATGTCATGGGGCTCAGCATGAGTGAGAATAAATATGGCCTCGGGGTTAGTGGTCAATAGGAGTAGGAGTAGTGTCGCTATTAGTAGGAGGAATAGTATCCCATCATTGGTATCGGTGGAAGAGTGCACCATTGTTGGTGTCAGTGGGAGCAATAGTACCTCATATCAGTGGGAGGAATAGTGCCCCAAGGGCCGGATAACGGCTGGCAAAGGGTCGCATTTGGCCCTCGGGCCGCAGTTTGGAGACCCCTACTCTAGAAGGAATAGTGAGGTGATGGTGTCTGAGTCATAGCTGCTATACTGAGCCACTCCCAGCCCACACAAACCAAAACAAACAGGCCTGGCTTCCAGCTATGCCTGCCTAAATGTACCTACACGTACCAAAAAAAAATAAAAAATGACTTTAGCACCTACCTAAGTAGAGGTTGCTACAAGCTCTAAATGTAGCATTTACTAAAATATCCATCATGCTTGAATCTGCTGAGCAGAAAACACCGGCAGTCACATGCCAAACCTAGGAATCTGACAGGCTTCCTTTGTCCATAGTAGGAAGGTAAACCTGAGAACCCATATACACATAGTTGCCAACATTGTAAAAAAAAAAATCAGGACACTTTTTTGGCAGTAGGCGGAGTTGTATTATAATTAGGGGCGGGGCATGCGGTTATAGGTGTGGCATAGAAAAAGGTGAAAATGTGACATCCAGACTGGCCCCCCTGACATCCAGACTGGCCCCTCTGACATCCACAGACTGGCCCCTCTGACATCCACAGACTGGCCCCCCTGACATCCAGACTGGCCCCCCTGACATCCACAGGCTGCCCCCCAATATCCAGACTGCCCCCCCACATCCATACTAGCCCCCCCACATCCAGACTGGCCCCCGACATCCAGACTGGCCCCTCTGACATCCAGACTGGCCCCCCTGACATCCAGACTGGCCCCCCTGACATCCAGACTGGCCCCCCTGACATCCACAGACTGCCCCCCAATATCCAGACTGCCCCCGACATCCATACTAGCCCCCCACATCCAGACTGGCCCCGACATCCAGATTCACTGGCCCCTGACATCCACAGACTGGCCCCTCTGACATCCACAGACTGGCCCCTCTGACATCCACAGACTGGCCCCCTTGACATCCAGACTGGCCCCCCTGACATCCACAGGCTGCCCCCCAATATCCAGACTGCCCCCCGACATCCATACTAGCCCCCCCACATCCAGACTGGCCCCCGAATTCCAGACTGGCCCCTCTGACATCCAGACTGGCCCCTCTGACATCCAGACTGGCCCCCCTGACATCCAGACTGGCCCCCCTGACATCCACAGGCTGCCCCCCAATATCCAGACTGCCCCCCGACATCCATACTAGCCCCCCACATCCAGACTGGCCCCCGACATCCAGACTCACTGGTCCCTGACATCCACAGACTGGCCCCTCTGACATCCACAGACTGGCCCCTCTGACATCCACAGACTGGCCCCTCTGACATCCACAGACAGGCCCCTCTGACATCCACAGACTGGCCCCCCTGACATCCAGACTGGCCCCCCTGACATCCACAGGCTGCCCCCCGACATCCATACTAGCCCCCCCAACATCCATACTAGCCCCCCCACATCCAGACTGGCCCCGACATCCAGACTGGCCCCTCTGACATCCAGACTGGCCCCTCTGACATCCAGACTGGCCCCTCTGACATCCAGACTGGCCCCCCTGACATCCACAGACTGCCCCCCAATATCCAGACTGCCCCCCGACATCCATACTAGCCCCCCACATCCAGACTGGCCCCCGACATCCAGACTCACTGGCCCCTGACATCCACAGACTGGCCCCTGACATCCTCCAGACGTGGCGCGCCGTCGTTGCCGCACGGAAAGACTTTGAACTGCGGCGCCGCCCACTGCACTTCACAGACGCTGGCAGCGGGGGGTGGGCGGCGCTGCAGCATCTCTATTGAAGACCAGTTTCTGGTCTTCTTTAAAATGGCGGCCGGCGTAGACATTGTCTCCGTCGGTCGCGGACCTCTAGCGGCCGGCGGCAAAAAACGGGGAAAAACCAAATTTCCCGGGACAAAATTAAATCTGGACAAATGTCCTAATCCCGGGAATGTCCCGGGAAATTCGGGACAGTTGGCAACTATGTATACAGAGTTAATGCCACTCTAGTCACGAAGAGGTAAAAGACTCATGAGTGATTTTTCTGGCCGACGTCCTCCAAAAACTGCCTTCATATTCTTTATTTAGCGGAAAATCCCCGACACACAGAGCGGTTCAGGTGCGAGTAGCCTCCTGTGGATTATGTGAACTTTACAGGAGGCATGCTAACTCCTTCTTTGTATCTATCATAGCGAACCTCAGGATGTGAACCGCTCTCAGTCACTGATGACAAGAATTTGCAGAAAGACACATTTTTTTCGGCGCATAATGGAATCTTCTCACCTTGCCGCGTTCTCTCGGCGGACCTGACCTTCTCTTATTACCATGCTAAGCGGCTGTTGGTTTTGCATTTGTGATTGCGCCGGCGCTCACAATATTTAATGCCGGCATAAAATGGTAGATTGCTTTTTGTTTGAGATATATTTCCTTAAATATTCTCTCTAGATTACATTATAAATGCCGAAAAAACGTCTGTCGGAGGTTCTTTTGTACGCGGTTAATGCAAAAATATTCTGCATACATTATCAATATTTTTCTGTTGTGTGATGCTTGGTGGGAACGTAATTTGATTTAAGTGTTTAGTTTCGGCTGATAAGTTAACACAAATGTTTTAGTTTTTTTTATCTGCCTCCGTCAGCTATTATTTTTACTTGGCAGGCTAATACGAATATCGCAATGGATCTATTTATTTTTCTCCCTTGTTTCATAAAGCCGGTTGTGATCTGATACTTCTGTCTGGAGTACTTAAAGATAACATATAAAAAGAGAAGCGCAGATAAGGTGCAACTTTGAGTAGAAAGTATGGTGTGCGAACAGCTATTTATACATCCGCCTTTTATTTTTAATTAGGTTTGGATGACAAAGACTCTTCTACAGCCGGTACGGGTCTGTAAAAAGCCATCAACTCCTCTCTCTGCAGCTTCTGTTCTGTGGTCAGACATCCACAAATGTCCTAGTTTGACAAAATCCCTCGTGATATTGCAGGGCTTCGCACAGGCGTAGGGCTTCCTGGTGGGTTCAAACCAGCCACGGAATACTGTTTCAGGGCTTGCTGGCCACTTTTATTTAAAACGAAAGGAAAACGTCAAAAGTATCTGCGGCATTACCCTCAAAGGGGTTTCCCACAGCACTTCAAAACCCAAAAGCAAATCATAATTAAGCCTCCTGGCTTCTATTTGCAGTACCATCATACAGGCCTCAAGTTTAGGCCTTTCCTCTGGCCCCTCAGACCATTTTGCTCAAGTACAACACTCAGTACTCCTCTTGCTCTCTCTTTCTTGTAGTTCTCTGCTACTCTGTCTCATGCCCTGATCCCTGTGTGGCGGACCTCCTGTCTCTGGGGGGGGGGGGGCTTCTATTTGCAGTACCATCATACAGGCCTCAAGTTTAGGCCTTTCCTCTGGCCCCTCAGACCATTTTGCTCAAGTACAACACTCAGTACTCCTCTTGCTCTCTCTTTCTTGTAGTTCTCTGCTACTCTGTCTCATGACCTGATCCCTGTGTGGCGGACCTCCTGTCTCCAGGGGGGGGGGGCCTCAAATGACTTCTAGGTCTTTGATTATAATGGCTGTGCACACCAACACACTTAGCTTCCTGGTCTCCTGTAAGACCTAGACACAGGGTTAGAGACGTCTTCCCTCCCAAAGCTCTTCAAAGTCTCTGGACTCCAGAGTGGTCCAGGAGTTGCAAAACCTGGTGGTAGGGTCTGAACCTGCAACACCTCTGCTGTGTCTGGTGGCATCTCCTCTTGCTGAGCCTCCTGGGATGCTGGACAGCTCCCTAGACAATTCCTTGAACAATCTTGTCTTGAATCATGTTTCTCATGAACCAAGGTTGAACTCTTTGCTCCTCCCATGAACTTCCTATATTAGCCATGTTTTTTGCACTTATAGTTAAATAGTAAGGTTGAATAAAGACACCAGTCCATTCTGAGTGAGTGTGGGTGCGTGTCCACAACCATCCCTATCCCTATACATTGCATCCCATTAAGATGCTCCTCTACTACATATTATTTATTTGAGGTACCCATATAGGGCTCTCAATTTACGCAGTGCTACACACATACATTGCATACTCACATCAGTCCCTACCCTCAAGGAGTCCACAATCCAAGGTCCCCCTTCATATACTAGGGCCAATTTTGGACAGAAGGCAATTAACCTACCAGCATGTCTTTGGAGTGTGGGAGGAAACCGGAGTCCCCAGAGGAAACACACGCAGGCACAGGGAGAACATGCAAACTCCAGGCAGGTAGTGTCGTGGTTGGGATTCGAACAACAGTTAGGGGACAGTGCTACTCACTACACCACTGTGCCGCACTTCCTGTTTGCCAGATTATATCTTGTTCTTGTCATTCCTGCTGCCATGCATATCTTCACTACCACTTGTTACCGACCTTTGACTTGTTCCTTGAATCGTCTTCCGCTTGATCCCAACCTGCAACTACTTGTTACCAACCTTTTGGCTTGTTTACTGACTACGCTTGTGCTTGATTTCTGCTTGCTATATCTACTACTGGACCCCAGCTCACTCACCTCCTGGTGGGGCGATCTTGAGGACCGTGACCTGGTACTAATGCACAGAAAAACCCATCATCAGGAGCTCTGGTAAACACAGGTTAGTACTTAGATCCTGCACTTTGGGTGAGCCCACGTCATCCACCAGGGTGACCTGCTTGTGTACCTATCCTGCTGGTCGGTGGGAGCTTCTCTACTGCTATATCTACTGGTCTCCAAGCCTGACCCCTGACCTTGACACCAGGAGAAACCTGAAAAACGCCATTTTCTCTGCTTCTAACACCATTGCAGGGCCTAGTACTGTCACACCTTTTCTAGACACATTGGTTGTGACCATGCCACTGTGAAAATGGTCGGAAGAATGACACAGGGTTCGCACATGTACAAAGTATGGGTTCCCGAAGTGTTGATCTTAAGTGGAGAAAACTTGCTACTTTTCCGGATGACATCTAGACATCACCTGAACGGGTGCTGCATTCGCACAAGCTTTGACGGGTGCTGGAGAGCCCATGTAAAATTGCAGAGGGTGGGGGGGCGAGGGGCCCTTAGAAGAGGTCTGATGGGTTGCCTCTTTCAATGCGTTTAGCAGGTCATTGAATTCCAAATGGACCAGAAACCAAATCCCAGGGGACAGGAAATCTATAGGACAAGGACAATCCCCTTCCAGCAGTGCCAGATGACTTACAGCCTGCTTGTTGTGTTAGAACTGCGACAAGGCAGGTCTGCCGAACATCTCAAAAGATAATATGGAAATGCAGAGGAAGAGCCGAGATCTCTGTGTACCGAGATGTTGTCGTCATGATTCAGGGCATAAAATTCTTCTGCCTAATGAGTCACAGGAGTAAAACTGAGGGATGGTTAGGCTGGATGGATTTGCCCATCCTGCATATTTCAGAAGGAGTTATAGGTTGTCAGACTTTGCCAAGTCGGGGGGGGGGGGGGGGATAGTGGGCGAAGTGGCATTTATTTCCTTGTTTTATCTCTCTCTGAGGGGGTCTCTGTCAATGATTGCTTCTCTACCAGGGACGTGCGGTGAGGTCGGTGGCTGGTGAGGCTCTGGCTAGTATCAGAGCCAAATACACGCAGGTAACATACACCGCGATCGTTAGAGTGAGATCAATAATTCTTATCTCCGGAACCATAGGTTGTAGGAGCCGCAAATTTAGGACCAAATGTGGGGTCTCTGTGACCTCAGGGTCACCGAGCTACGACCCTCAATATTAAATATTATAAATATTTTCTTCTATCTTTTCATCATTTAGAGAGAGATCAATAATTCTAGCACTAGACATCCTCTGCAACTCTAAACATGTAAAAAATTGTTAGTGTCGTCTATGGAGATTTTTAAGTAGTGACGTTTGACGCCAAATCCACGAGCGGGCGCAATTTTTAAAGCGTGACATGTTAGGTATCTATTTACTTGGCGTAACATCATCTTTCATATTATACAAAAAAAGTAATGGATGGGTGGATGGAGACATGGATGGGTGGATGGAGACATGGATGGGTGGATGAAGACATGGATGGATGGAGACATGGATGGATGGAGACATGGGTGGATGGAGACCTGGATGGATGGATAGACACATAGATGGAGACATGGATGGATGGAGACATGGATGGATGGATGGATGGAGACATGGATGGGTGGATGAAGACATGGATGGGTGGATGAAGACATGGATGGGTGGATGGAGATATGGATGGGTGGATGGAGACATGGATGGATGGAGACATGGATGGATGGATGGAGGATGGAGACATAGATGGAGACATGGATGGATGGAGACATGGATGGATGGATGGGTGGAGACATAGATGGAGACATGGATGGATGGATGGAGACATGGATGGATGGATGGAGACATAGATGGAGACATGGATGGATGGAGACATGGATGGATGGATGGAGACATGGATGGATGGAGATATGGATGGGTGGATGGAGATATGGATGGGTGGATGGAGATATGGATGGGTGGATGGAGACATGGATGGGTGGATGGAGTCATGGATGGGTGGATGGAGACATGGATGGATGGAGATATGGATGGGTGGATGGAGATATGGATGGGTGGATGGAGACATGGATGGGTGGATGGAGACATGGATGAATGGATGGAGACATAGATGGATGGAGACATGGATGGATGGATGGATGGAGATATGGATGGATGGATGGAGATATGGATGGATGGATGGATGGAGATATGGATGGATGGATGGAGATATGGATGGATAGAGACATAGATGGAGACATGGATGGATGGAGACATGGATGGATGGATGGATGGAGACATGGATGGATGGAGACATGGATGGATGGAGACATGGATGGGTGGATGGAGACATGGATGGGTGGATGGAGACATGGATGGGTGGATGGGGTTTTATGGATGGGTGGATGGAGACATGGATGGATGGATGAAGACATGGATGGATGGATGGATGGAGACATGGATGGATGGAGACATGGGTGGATGGATGGATGGAGACCTGGATGGATGGATGGAGACATAGATGGAGACATGGATGGATGGAGACATGGATGGGTGGGTGGATACATGGATGGATGGAGACATGGATGGATACATGGATGGATGGAGACATGGATGGATGGATGGAGACATGGATGGATGGAGACATGGATGGATGGAGACATGGATGGATGGATGGAGACATGGATGGATGGATGGAGACATGGATGGAGACATGGATGGATGGAGACATGGATGGATGGATGGAGACATGGATGGATGGATGGAGACATGGATGGAGACATGGATGGATGGAGACATGGATGGATGGATGGAGACATGGATGGATGGATGGAGACATGGATGGAGACATGGATGGATGGATGGAGACATGGATGGATGGATGGGGGTTTGCTTTGAATATTAAAAATGAATTAAATAGCGTTTTCAGTTTGTGGAGCTCAGATACGGTTTAGTTTGACTTTAAATACAATATCAATCTGACTTTGCTGTAATGTCATAGAATATTTGATGCTGAAATTATGATTAAGCAGGTGTTGGGATAATAAAATCTGACATCAGAAAACCGCCAATTCAGAATTCCAAAGTCACATCAGCTGTGACTTCACTGCAGAAGAGATTTCTATCACTCATCTCCAACGTTTTATTTTACCGGTATATTCCGTCAACACTGGCTGGAAAACAATATACTCTTCACTTTCTTATTGTAGGAGAGTTGCTGTGAAATTACTTATACATTTATCTCAACTTTTCTCTGTGTAATGTATATATATATATATATATATATACACAGTATGTTACAAAAGTAAGTACACCCCTCACATTTCTTCTATCTTTTCATGTGACAACACTGAAGAAATGACACTTGTCTACAATGTAAAGTAGTGAGTGTACAGCTTGTATAACAGTGTAAATTTGCCGACCCCTCAAAATAACTCAACACACAGCCATTAATGTCTAAACCTCTGGCAACAAAAGTTAGTACACCTCTATGTGAAAATGTCCAAATTGGGCCCAATTAACCATTTTCCATCCCCTGTGTCATGTGACTTGTTAGTGTTGCAAGGTCTCCGGTGTGAATGGGGAGCAGGTGTGTTAAATTTGGTGTTATCGTTCTCACTGGTCACTGGAAGTTCAACATGGCACCTCATGGCAAAGAACTCTCTGAGGATCTGAAAAAAACAAACTGTTGCTCTACATAAAGATGGCCTAGACTATAAGAAGATTGCCAAGACCCTGAAACTGAACTGCAGCACGGTGGCCAAGACCATACAGCGGTATAACAGGACAGGTTGCTCTCAGAACAGGCCTCGCCATGGTCCACCAAAGAAGTTGAGGTCACGTGTTCAGCGTCATATCCAGAGGTTGTCTTTGGGAAATAGACGTATGAGTGCTGCCAGAATTGCTGCAGAGGTTGTAGGGGGGGGTCAGCCTGTCAGTGCTCAGACCATACGCCGCACACTGCATCAAATTGGCTGTTGTCCCAGAAGGAAGCCTCTTCTAAAGATGATGCACAAGAAAGCCCAAAAACAGTTTGCTGAAGACAAGCAGACTGAGGACATGGATTACTGGAACCGTGTCCTGTAGTCTGATGAGACCAAGATAAATGTATTTGGTGTCAGATGGTGACAAGCGTGTGTGGGGGCAACCAGGTGAGGAGGACAAAGACAACTGTGTCTTGTCTACAGTCAGGCATGGTGGTGGGAGTGTCATGGTCTGGGGCTGCATGAGTGCTGCCGGCACTGGGGGGCTACAGATCATTGAGGCGACCATGAATGCCAACATGTACTGTGACATACTGAAGCAGAGCATGATCCCCTCCCTTCAGAGACTGGGCCGCAGGGCAGTATTCCAACATGATAACCACCCCAAACCACCCCAAACACACCTCCAAGATGACCACTGCCTTGCTAAAGAAGCTGAGGGTAAAGCTGATGGACTGGCCAAGCATGTCTCCAGACCTAAACCCTATTGAGAATCTGTGGGACATCCTCAAACGGAAGGTGGAGGAGCGCAAGGTCTCCAACATCCGCCAGCTCCGTGATGTCATCATGGGGGAGGGGAAGAGGACTCCAGTGACAACCTGTGAAGCTCTGGTGACCTCCATGCCCAAGAGGGTTAAGACAGTGCTGGAAAATAATGGCGGCCACACAAAATATTGATACTTTGGGCCCAATTTGGACATTTTCACTTAGGGGGTGTTCTCACTTTTAAAGTGGATGATCCATTAAAGTGGATGTAAACCCGAAAAAAAAAAAAAATAATTAGTGTCACAATGTAGTGTATAAGATTTCCTATCGTTTGAGATAGGAAATCTTATACTCTACATGGATAGGCCACAAAGAGTTAACCCAGCTCTGAGCGATCCTCTTTTATTCTTCAGTGAGATAAATCTTGACAAACAGAGAAAAACTTTGTCAAGTCCCCCCCTTGCTGCGAGTGACATGTGATTTACATATCTCGTGCGCTAGGCCTAAGAGACATGCATTATTATTATTTTGTTTTTCATAATTCCCTCCCCCACTCCTTTCTTCTGCTGCTCTGCCAGGATTGGATGTTCCACACCTCAGCATAATTGGGCGTGCTGAAGTCATGTGGTTACTTTCCTGTCTTTTCACTGGATGTTAGAGATCATAACAGAAGTTCAGTGTAAGAGATACACATGGAGAAAATGTTACAGTTGTATTGTAGAGGACAGAAAGCAGGATTTATATATATATATATATATATATATATATATATATATATATATATATATAAATAAATATATATATATACATTTCACTGGATGTTAGAGATCATAGCAGAAGTTCAGTGTAAGAGATACACAGGAGAAAATGTTACTATTGTATTGTAGAGGACAGAAAGCAGGATTTATATATATATATATATATATATATATATATATATATATATATATATATATATATAAATAAATATATATATATACATTTCACTGGATGTTAGAGATCATAGCAGAAGTTCAGTGTAAGAGATACACAGGAGAAAATGTTACTATTGTATTGTAGAGGACAGAAAGCAGGATTTATATATATGTATATGTGTGTGTGTGTGTGTATGTGTGTATATGTGTGTATATATATATATATATATATATATATATATATATATATATATATATATATGCATGCATGCATACATACACACACACATATATATATGTGTGTGTGTGTGTGTATGTATGCATATATATCTATATATATATATACACACACACACACACACACACACACACACACACACACATATATATATATACATATATATATACATATACATATATATAAATCCTGCTTTCTGTCCTCTACAATACAATAGTAACATTTTCTCCTGTGTATCTCTTACACCGAACTTCTGCTATGATCTCTAACATCCAGTGAAATGTGTATATATATATATATATATATATATATATATATATATATATATATATATACATATATATATAAATCCTGCTTTCTGTCCTCTACAATACAATAGTAACATTTTCTCCTGTGTATCTCTTACACTGAACTTCTGCTATGATCTCTAACATCCAGTGAAATGTGTATATATATATATATATATATATATATATATATATATATATATATATATATATATATATAATATAAATCCTGCTTTCTGTCCTCTTACCTAAGTCCTTTAAGAGCTCTGGGAGCATTCTTTTCCTCCATTGATGTGGAGATTGCACTTTCATCTAATGTTCATCTATATTATGTCCCTCTCCTTGTGGATGCAGACGGAGAGCCGCACTTACACTTCTTCTGTTGGCGGAATGTGCGCCTTTTATATGTATGCGAGCCGGTAGCTCGGGGAATGTGTGCGCAGATGTAATCCCCGGATTCCATCTTGTTCTAATGACATTTCGCTGTGTGCAGAGGGTTCAGGAGGGGCGCATCGCCCTTTTGCCTGTAGAAGGGAAGCCGCGGCTTATGTCCTATGTTTTCTTACACGTGTTCTCCATATATAAGCCGAGTCAACGCTGCCTCACTTTGCCGCCTCCACTCCAGCAGTATGAAATGTTCTGAAGCTATAAACGTCTCTTCCACTTATTATTCATGTTCTGTGAAGGGTTCACACGCCAATTACGAGCAGGGGAAAAAAAACAGACATGCCTTGGTGCTGGTTCGCAATGCAGACAGACGAGAGCCTTTCGGGGGTCGGTGATAGCATGATAACGTTAATTGTACAGCCGTTGACATCTTTTGATAGAAGAAGGGGTTTGAAAAACGAAGCATTGGAAAATTGAAAAAAAAAAAAAAAAACGCTTCCGGTTTTTCCGAAATGACAATAGTAACGAATTGCAGCAAACCTGAAATAACCAAACAAAATTTTGTCCGAATTTTGTCACTTTTTTGGGGGGAAAATGCAAAATGTAAAAAAAAAAAATCTATTTTTTTTCACAATTTTGTTTTTTACATACTGTCACCAGTTCAGTACAGTGTCACTGTATAACTGGTGTGTTGGTGATCAGGGACACTGACTGGTGACAGTATGTAAAAACCCCAAAAATAAAATAATTATATATTTTTTACATTTTATTAGTTTTTTTCTTTTTTTATAATTTTTTTTCCCTTTTTAATTTTTTTTTTTTTAACATACTGTTTCCAGAGCAATATCATACCATGCCATTAACTTAGTAACACTGTACTACCCTAGGGAGGTGGTCAGGATTTTTTTTGCTCACCATGATTGCATATAACAGTGATTTTTAATGGTGGTGGTGGGGGTATGCTAAGGTGAACTGTAGAATGTGGGGGGAGGAGAAGGTGACCTGTGAATAAGAGGGGTCTGAGCAGTGGCTGCTGGGTTTTTTGGGGGGGCAAACAACCACCCTCCCCTGGATTGGCCTAACCCTCCCCGCTGACTGTGGGTCCGGTCACCCTCACTACCAACCCGGGCTGTGTAGGTCCGTCAGTCATCCAGTCCTGCACTTACCCCATCTGCGGACAGACAATGGGCGGCAGCTTGCGGCTTCCATCAGGTCTTCTCCTCCTCTGCATAACGGCTGGTTCTGCCGTGCATCTCCTCCCTCCTCCTCCTCCTAGGCATCCAATCCGATCGCCTCTCCTTTCAGCCAGTCGGGTGATGGGTCTCAGGACCCGCTTTCTGATTGGCTGTAAGGAGGATCAGTGTGACAATAGCGAATATTCCTTCACTTTTGTAACACACCTGGATGGGCTCAGTCCGCCGTGCTCTGCGCCCCGAGCTCACCCAATTTTTAAGCCTGTTAGAGCCTCTGGCTCTAATCACATGCTAACCCCCCCATCCGGCTTCCTCCTGCATGGGGGTTGGGAAGCAAGGATAGGGGGGGGGGTGCTGGGGGGGAAGGTGAGCCGCTGCGGATGGTGGAAAGAGGGTGAGCTGTGGATGATGGGGGAGGTGAGCTTTAGGCAGGGGGAGACAGTGAGCTGTGGATTGCGGGGCAGGGGGCTAGGTTAAGGAAATCTCTGGAATGTGGGGGGAGGAGCTGTGGATGACAGGGAGAGGGGGGATACTAAAGTGAACTGTGGAATGTGGAGGGACGAGAAAATGAGCTGTAAATAGGGGGGTTTGAGCCATGGACAGAGAGGGAGAAGGTTACCCCTGGAGGGGGGGAGGGGGAGCTGTAGAGGAGGGGGGAGCTGTGGATGAGGAGGAGTGGGTAAGCTGTTGACTGGGTGGGGAGCTGTGGACGTTGTAGGAGGTGAGCTGTGGACATGAGGGAAAGGAAGCTGTGGATGGGAGGGGGTTAGTTGTGTAAAGGGAAGGGGGTGTGAGTTGTGGACAAGGGGGAGAGGGTGAGCTGTGTATGGGTGGGTGAGTTGTGGACAGGAGGGAGAGGATAAGCTATGTATGGGTGGGTGAGTTGTGGACAAGAGGAAGAGGGTAAGCTGTGTTTGGGGGGGGGGGGGGAGTTGTGGACAAGGGGCAGAGGGTGAGCTATGTATGGGGGGAGGGGGTGAGTTGTGGACAGGGGGGGGTGAGCTGTGTATGGGGGGTGAGTTGTGGACAAGAGGAAGAGGGTAAGCTGTGTTTGGGGGGGGGGGGGGTGAGTTGTGGACAAGGGGCAGAGGGTGAGCTATGTATGGGGGGAGGGGGGAGTTGTGGACAAGGGTGAGAGGGTGAGCTGTGTATGGGGGGTGAGTTGTGGACAAGAGGTAGAGGGTGAGCTTTGGATGGAGGGGTGAGCTGTGGATAGGGGAGAGAGGGTGAGTTATGGTTGGGGGGTGAGTTGTGGATAGGAGAGAGGAGATGAGCTGTTGTCGGGGGGTGAGTTGTGGATAGGGAAGAGAAGGTGAGCTGTGTTCGGGGGAGGGTGAGTTGTGGATAGGGGAGAGAGGGTAAGTTATGGTTGGGGGGTGAGTTGTGGATAGGGGAGAGAGGGTGAGTTATGGTTGGGGGGTGAGTTGTGGATAGGGGAGAGAGGGTGAGTTATGGTTGGGGGGTGAGTTGTGGATAGGGGAGAGAAGGTGAGCTGTGTTCGGGGGAGGGTGAGTTGTGGATAGGGGAGAGAAGGTGAGCTGTGTTCGGGGGAGGGTGAGTTGTGGATAGGGGAGAGAAGGTGAGCTGTGTTCGGGGGAGGGTGAGTTGTAGATAGGGAAGAGAGGGTGAACTGTGTTCGGGGGAGGGTGAGTTGTAGTTAGGGGAGAGAGGGTGAGCTGTGAATGGGGGAGGAGATGAGCTCTGAACAGAGGTGAGAAGATAAGCCTTGACCACATCCATTATTTGGCATTACTTTACTAATGAGTAATGGTGGGATCCTTAATGGGAGCTTGGGCTTTATAAAGGAGCCAAAACTTCCAAATTTACCAGTGTTTCTCATCCTTCTCCTTGAAAGCCACCGTAAGATAGCTCAACAAGTTTTATGGGAATACAGAATTGCATTAAAAATGTAGTAAAATCTATAGTAAAGAGATAATGTGGGCAAGAGGAGGAGCCGGGGCACCACATCCCTAAATCAGATAACATATAGAAGAAACAATTTATTGTGGGATTGCGTCTTAAGACCATAGAAACATATTTCATGATTTCTGTAAGCCATCAAAGATGACGTAAATGCAAGCTGTCAGGTATAGTTATCTCAACATGTTTCACCTTAATTATGGCTTCCTCTGGAGATTATATTACCAGTTACAGGCTGCATCAGAAATTATAACTGTGGTGTACCAGAATATGTAGAAGGAAAATCAAGAGACTGAGCCAACCAGCTATCCCAGCAACTGGAGTGTCTCCGGTGGTATAATCAGGTCACAGGAGGAGTGCACATGGACACATCCAAATTTTCTTTACTATGGCCAGATAAAGAGTACAGAGAGGACTTCACATTGCAGGACCTTCAACCATATCTCTCAAGAAAGCAGCAATGGAAAATGCCAAAATGAATTTAGGCCCCTTTCACACCGAGGCGGTTTTCAGGCGCTACAGCGCTAATATTAGCGCCTGTGTAGCGCCTGAAAAAAACCGACCCCTTTCACTCCAGTGTGAAAGTTGGAGGGCTTTCACACTGGAGCGGTGCGCTAGCAGGACGGTGAAAAAAGTCCTGCTAGCCACATCTTTGAAGCGGTGAAGGAGCGGTGTATTCACTGCTCCTAATCCGCTCCTACCCATTTAAATGGGCGGCGCTTTGCTGGCGGTTTTAACCCCTTTTTTGGCCGCTAGCGGGGGTTAAAACCACCCCGCTAGCAGCCGCATAGCGCCACTAAAACGACGGTAAATCGCCGACACCCGCACCTCCCCAGTGTGAAAGGGGCCTTAGTGGACTTGCAGGAATGATCGCACGCTCAAGGATTTTCTTTCGTCATATTCCATTACACCGCAGTTATGATTTCTGATGCAGCCTGTAATTTGTAGTATAATCTCCTGAGGAAGCTGTAATTAAGGTGAAACACGTCAAGATAACTACACCTGGAAGCTTGCATTCACGGCATCTATTGAAGTATCCTATAAATTGCAGAAATCGTGAAATATGTTTCTATGGTCTTAAGAGGATTTTATTATGTTGTTGACTGATTTTATTGAGTTGTCTAATAAAATTGTTCAATTTTATACATTTATGTATCATTCTCTTTTGGCACCTTAAAAAAATCCCACAGCAAATCACTTCTTCTTTATGGTATCCAATTAAGGGATGTGGTGCCCCGGGCTCCTCCGCTTGCCCCTATTATCTCTTTACTATTCACTCACCGCAACTTTATTAGGTACACCTGTTTAATTGCTTGTTAACACAAATTGCTAATCAGCCAATCACACGGCACCAACTCAATGCATTTAGGCAATTAGAGGTGGTGAAGACGACTTGCTGAAGTTCAAAATGAGCATCAAAATGGCGAAGAAAGGAGATCTAAGTGACTTTGAACGTGGCATGGTTGTTAGTTGCAGACAGGCTGGTCTAATCCACTGGGATTTTCACACACAACCATCGCTCGGATTTACAGAGAATGGTCCAAAAAAGAGAAAATATCCAGTGAGCGGTAGTTGTGTGGAGGCAAATGCCTTGTTGAGGTCAGAGGAGAATGGGCAGACTGGTTCCAGATGATAGGAAGGCAACAGTAACTCAACAAACTACTCGTCACACCCAAGGTATGCAGAATTCCATCTCTGAATGCACAACGCATCCAACCTTAAAGCAGATGGGCTACAGCAGCAGAAGACCACCCCGGGTGCCACTCCTGTCAGCTAAGAACAGGAAACTGAGGCTACAATTGGCACAGGATCATCAAAATTGGACAATAGAAGATTGGTGAAACGTTGCCTGGTCTGACGAGTCTGGATTTCAGCTCCGACATTCAGATGGTGGGGCCAGAATTTGGTGTAAACAACATGAAAGCATGGATCCATCCTGCCTTGTATCACCGGGTCAGGCTGGTGGTGGGGGTGTAATGGTGTGGGGGGGGGATATTTTCTTGACACAATTTGGAGCCCTTAGTACCAATTGAGCATGGTTTAATCACCACGACCTACCTGATTATTGTTGCTGACCCTTTATGACTACAGTGTCCCCATCTTCTGATGGCTCCTTCCAGCAGGATAATGCACCATGTCACAAAGCTCCAATCATCTCACCACTGGACAATGAGGTCCCTGTCCTCCAATGGCCTCCACACTCACCACATCTCATCCAATAGAGCACCTTTGGGATGTGGTGGAATGGGAGATTGGCATCATGGATGTGCAACCGACAAATCTGCAGCAACTGTGATGTCATCATGTCACTATGGAACAAAATCTTTGAGGAACGTTTCCAACACCTTGTAGAAAAAAACTAGCTACGAACAATGAAGGCACTTCTGAAGGGGGTCCAACCCTCTAAAGGGGCCGGTGAGTGACGTTTTGACTACACTTTTAATGCAATCCTATATTCCCATAAAACTTGTTGAGCTATCTTACTATGGCTTTCAAGGTGCAGCATGAGAAACACTGGTAAATTTGGAAGCCTTAATAGAGATCAAACTCCCTTAGCA
Source organism: Lithobates pipiens (assembly GCF_037356315.1). Lineage (NCBI taxonomy): Eukaryota > Metazoa > Chordata > Amphibia > Anura > Ranidae > Lithobates > Lithobates pipiens. The sequence continues at coordinate 241,725,561 of NW_027507787.1, forward strand.
TTTGCATTGAGGATGGCACCCTTTTGTTTCCTCTTTATGTAAAAACTATAGTAGTTTATGGCAACCAAACCAATGTCATGTAAGAAGAAGAATAGGATGTGATGTGTTGGGGTTGGTGTTAGGTTGGGATTGGGTTGAAGTTGGGTTGGTGTTGCGGTTGATGTTGTGGTTGATGTTGTGGTTGGTGTTCGGTTAGTGTTGGGTTGGTGTTGGGTTGGTGTTGGGCTGGTGTTAGTTGGATGTTGGTTTGTTGTTGGGTTGGTGTTGGGTTGGTGTTGGGTTGGTGTTGGGTTGGTGTTGGGTTGGAGTTGGGTTGGAGTTGGGTTGGAGTTGGGTTGGAGTTGGGTTGGTATTTGGTGTTGGGTTGGTGTTGGGTTGGAGTTGGGTTGGTGTTGGGTTGGTGTTGGGTTGGTGTTGGGTTGGTATTGGGTTGGTGTTGGTTGGATGTTGGGTTGGTGTTGGGTTGGTGTTGGGTTGGAGTTGGGTTGGTGTTGGGTTGGTGTTGGGTTGGGTGTTGGTTTGGTGCACCTCACACTATCTTATTCATTGCCTGTACAGAGAAATAGAAATGTTTGCTGGTCCCCTCCTATAGGCATTGGCGCATTCATGACTGTGGAGGATGGCGTCTATGAAAATAGAGAAAATAGAACATTTTTTGGGGAGTTTTTTTATGATGCAATTTTGTAGGAAGAAACAATTTCTTCTTCAGCAATAGCGAGAGCTGCCGGATCCTGAACAGGCCTTGTTTTCTACATTTCTATTATTATGCTTTGTTGCAGATTATGTAAAAACTATAGTAGTTTATGGCAACCAAACCAATGTCATGTAAGAAGAAGAATAGGATGTGTTGGGGTTGGTGTTGGGGTTGGTGTTGGGGTTGGTGTTGGGGTTGGTGTTGGGGTTGGTGTTGGGTTGGGGTTGGTGTTGGGGTTGGTGTTGGGTTGGGGTTTCGGTTTGTGTTGGGTTGGTGTTGGTTGAGTGTTAGGTTGGTATTGGGTTGGTGTTGAGTTAGTGTTGGGTTGGAGTTTGTTTGGTGTTGGTTGGGTGTTGGTTTATTGTTGGGTTGGTGTTGGTTGGGTGTTAGGTTGGTGTTGGGTTGGTGTTGGGTTGGGGTTGGGTTGGTATTGGGTTGGTATTGGGTTGGTGTTGGTTTGGTGTTGGGTTAGTGTTGGGTTTTTGTTGGTTTGGTGTTGGTTGGGTGTTGGTTTATTGTTGGGTTGGTGTTGGGTTGGTTTTTGTTGGGTGTTAGGTTGGTGTTGGGTTAGTTTTGGGCTGGTGCACCTCACACTATCTTATTCATTGTCTGTATAGAGAAATAGAAATGTTTAATAGACATTTCTATCATTATGCTTTAATGCAGATTTATGGCAACCAAACCAATGTCATGTAAGAAGAAGAATAGAATGTGATGTGTTGGGGTTGGTATTGGGTTGGTGTTGGGTTGGTGTTGGGTTGAAGTTGGGTTGGTGTTGGGTTGGGTGTTGGGTTGGGTGTTGGTTGGGTGTTGGTTGGGTGTTGGTTGGTGTTGGGTTGGTGTTGGGTTAGTGTTGGGTTGGTGTTGGGTTGGGTTGGTGTTGGGTTGGTGTTGGGTTGGTGTTGGGTTGGTGTTGGGTTGGTGTTGGGTTGGTGTTGGTTGGGTGTTGGGTTGGGTGTTGGTTTGTTGTTGGGTTGGGTGTTGGTTTGTTGTTGGGTTGGTGTTGGGTTGGTGTTGGGTTGGTGTTGGGTTGGTGTTGGTTGGGTGTTGGTTTGGGGTTGGTTTGGTGTTGGGTTAGTGTCGGGTTGGTGCACCTCACACTTATTCATTGCCTGTACAGAGAAATAGAAATGTTTGCTGGTCCCCTCCTATAGGCATTGGCGCATTCATGACTGTGGAGGATGGCGGCTATGAAAATAGAGAAAATAGAACATTTTTTGTTTTTTTGTTTTTATGATGCAGTTTTGTAGGAAGAAACTATTTCTTCTTCAGCAATAGCGAGAGCTGCCGGCTCCTGAACAGGCCTTGTTTTCTACGTTTCTATTATTATGCTTTATTGCAGATTATGACGGAGGAAACGCGTGAATTATTTAACGCTGTTAGTAGATTTTTGTGCTTGCAGCTGAATATTAGAACCCGCTAACCGTTTAGATCACATTGAATGGCAATTGTTTTGGTCATGAGTATAATACATGAAGCAGTAAGTGCCGGAGTCTGTCGTAACGAGCACATTTCTGGAGTGCTTAGAGCCGCGGGAACTATAAATCATTATCCTTTCTTAGGCAAAAATTAAAAAAGGCACTTTAAATATGGTCGTTTTGTCATTTTAATAATAAAAAAATATAAAAAAAGGAAACTTGCGCCTCTCAATTTGCTTTGGTTCAGCCCCTTAAAGACCACCCCATGCATATATAGAGCGGCAGGGATTTCATTCACTGGGTCTGGGGGGGGGGGGGGGGGGGCGCGCGCGTGCTGCTGGCGACCTGCTTCCGCTGTGATCGGACACAGCGGCAGCCAAACGGCGTGTCCGATGTCCGCCAGAGAGGCAGAACGGCGGACTGCCTATGTAAACAAGGTAGACCACCATCCTCTGAGAGGGGAAGGTGGAGATCTTCTGTTTCTGCTAAGTAGGAAAACTGATCTCTGTTTTCCCCCAGTCAAAGCACCTCCCCGTCAGTTAGAAAGCGCTCCCTAGGGAACACATTTATCCCTTTGCACGCCCCTGATGTTAACCCCTTCCCTGCCAGTGTCATTAGTACTGATTTTAGCACTGATATAACTGTAAAAATGTCACTGGTCCCCAAAAACTGGCTACTTTCACACCGGGGCGGTCGTGCGTTAGTAGTAAAACGCCGCTAATTTTAGCGTCGCTTTACCGTCATCTTAGCAGCACTTTTTTGGCTGCTAGCGGGGAGCTTTTACCCCCTAAAGAAAGGGTTAAAAGGGTTAAAAGCACCCGTGTTGCGGCGCTGCCGAATCGCTTTGCAGGCACTTTGGCGGCACTGCCAATTCATTTCAGTGGGCAGGGCGTTTTGGGAGCGGTGTGTTTTCAAGCACCCCGCTTGTTGCTGGGTCATTGTATATTTTTTATATCATTTTACTTCTAGATACTCCGTATTAGAATGCGTTTCCTGTTATGGTATTGCAATCATACACATTTTTATGTGTATATGCAATTAAAAATGTCTTCAATAAACAGTTATTTAACCAAAAAAGTGACCGGCGCCCATCTGTTCCCATTGCTCCTCTATAGCCAAGGACTAGACCCCGGGTGAAATACTAGCCCACCATACTTTTGAGGTACCTCACATGCTCTGGGTGCCAGGGTGCTATGTACATAGTAGAGTGCGTTAGAGCAGTGGTTCTCAAACTCAGTCCTAAAGTACCCCCCCAACGGGCCGTGTTTTCAGGTTTTCCTTTACTTTGCACAGCTGCTTTTTAATCAATATCGATGACATGGAATTGATAAGAGCTATTTTATCTGAGGAAAGTTCCCAAAACATGGTCCGTGGGGGGGGGGGGGGTACTCGAGGACTGAGGTTAAAGAACCACTGCTTTAGATGGTCATGTAGCACTCACTGCAAACTCACTGCAGATATCATTGCTTTGGACTTGCCAAGCCTTCGTTGCGGATTTCTCAGCCCCTCAAGTACAGTTTTCAAATTGCTCACCATTAAACCAGGCAAGGTTGCTTCTCGCAAATTACAAAGCACAAAAAACAAATGCGGAGTCGGTTTTGTCTTGCTGCCCCCCCCTTTAGAGGTGTAACTATGAAGCATTAGGCCCTGCAGCAAGGTAATTAAGGACAGGGGTGGAATGACCATTCGGCCACTTGGGCACTGCCCGAGGGCCCCATGCCACTAGGGGGCCCCATCAGGGTTGCCAGCCTCAGTAAAACCAGGGACAGTATGTAAAAATCTGTGTTTTTTTGTTTTTTTTTACATCTGTCTCTGAAATGTCCCTTACCGACATCCTTTTGGTCTAAAAATCCAGAGATTATAGTTGCCCCGCCTCTCCAGTACCTTCACAGCCAATAGAAACATGTCGGTGTATACTGTGCAGGCATGTACTGGCCATCGGGACTACCGGGAGTTTCCCGGTGGGCCGGTGGCTCAGTGGGCCACTCTGATGTAAGGGGGCTGCTGATGGGACACCCTGATGTAAGGGAGCTGCTGATGGGACACTCTGATGTAAGGGAGCTGCTGATGGGACACCCTGATGTAAGGGAGCTGCTGATGGGACACCCTGATGTAAGGGAGCTGCTGATGGGACACTCTGATGTAAGGGGGCTGCTGATGGGACACTCTGATGTAAGGGGGCTGCTGATGGGACACCCTGATGTAAGGGGGCTGCTGATGGGACACCTTAATGTAAGGGGGCTGCTGATGGGACACTCTGATGTAAGGGGGCTGCTGATGGGACACTCTGATGTAAGGGGGCTGCTGATGGGACACCCTGATGTAAGGGGGCTGCTGATGGGACACCTTAATGTAAGGGGGCTGCTGATGGGACACCTTGATGTAAGGTGGTGCTGATGGGACACTCTGTTGAAAGGGGGCTGGTGATGGGACACTCAAAATGTATGTGGGCCGGTCTGGATGAATTCCAGGGCTAAATTTCTGTCCCAGTCCAGCCCTGATACTGTGTGTACATGTATGTGTATACTGCGTGATTGTATACTGTGTGTGTGTGTATACTGCGTGGCCCCGTAATCTCTGATTGCCTGGGGGCCCCACAATCTTCTATTGCCCCGGGGGCCCCATGAGTTGTCAGTCCGCCCCTGATTGAGGACCGTCCAAGACCATCCTTAAAATCCATCATCTTTATTGTTCCGGAATAAAATGTTATTGCCGCAGCTCGCCTTTTTTGGCGTTTCTGACACGTGTAACAACACTGTTTTCTCTTTTTATAAATTATTAAGCAGCCAGTCAGACGGAAACCTTTGTTGCATATTTTCCATAAGCATGAATATTGGAAACCCCACGCGAGGAAGGGAGCTTAACTTTTGAATAACTAAATCACAATTACAATCACTGATGCAAAGACGGAGCCACATTAGGTTAATTGCCGGGTTGGCAGTATGTCTCTATAAAAGAGGAGCATCAATTAGTACTTCGATATGTCAGTCATCGAAGCAACATGAGACAATTAATGACGTTCCAAAGAGGCCAAATAGTCAGTGCAAGAACTGCAGGTGTACAGGATACCCAAAAACCGCAAACTTCTCGGAGCCTCAACAATGGCAAGGTTGCGCTTGCCCAACAATGGCAAGGCTGCGCTTGCCCAACAATGGCAAGGTTGCGCTTGCCCAACAATGGCAAGGTTGCGCTTGCCCAACAATGGCAAGGTTGCGCTTGCCCAACAATGGCAAGGTTGCGTTTGCCCAACAATGGCAAGGTTGGGCTTGCCCAACAATGGCAAGGCTGCGCTTGCCCAACAATGGCAAGGTTGCGTTTGCCCAACAATGGCAAGGTTGCGTTTGCCCAACAATGGCAAGGTTGGGCTTGCCCAACAATGGCAAGGCTGCGCTTGCCCAACAATGGCAAGGTTGCGCTTGCCCAACAATGGCAAGGTTGCGTTTGCCCAACAATGGCAAGGTTGGGCTTGCCAAACAATGGCAAGGCTGCGCTTGCCCAACAATGGCAAGGTTGCGTTTGCCCAACAATGGCAAGGTTGGGCTTGCCCAACAATGGCAAGGCTGCGCTTGCCCAACAATGGCAAGGTTGGGCTTGCCCAACAATGGCAAGGCTGCGCTTGCCCAACAATGGCAAGGTTGCGCTTGCCCAACAATGGCAAGGTTGGGCTTGCCCAACAATGGCAAGGTTGCGCTTGCCCAACAATGGCAAGGTTGCGCTTGCCCAACAATGGCAAGGTTGCGCAAGCGAAGTACAGCACAAAATACAACATACACATTAAAAAAAATAATATATAAAAGTCCATAAAAGTAGAGTCAGGCAAACAGGAGACCAGCCTGTGGATGGATACAGTCGTGTCACATAAATCGCACATGCGGAGAGTGGGATTCCCGTCACCAAAGGCAACCCAAGAAGCTCACCTTATGGATCTGACCCCTGAACTAGCAGGGAGGTCAAACCTCGTCTGTGTTACTTTAAGTAAGGTAGAACATACATAGGCACACATCCAGATAAGGAACTCCTCAGTCCACGTAGAATGTCACCAATGTTTTGGTCTTGCATTGGGTTTGGGGCCCCTACGTGGTAACGGTGCCAGACAGACCGCAAGGGGGTTAGCAACCAGTGTCTCAGTTTTTTCCAAGAGCTCACGCTTTACTCACAGCTTGTTAGCCTCTCTCTTCACTCTACTTCCCTGACACGAGGGCCAAGCGTAGACTGCATCTGGAGGCCAGATAATGGTCACAGGCCAAAGTTCAACAAACTCTATGGCATGGGTCTCAAACTGGCGGGCCTCCAGCTACATAGTTACATAGTAGGTGAGGTTGAAAAAAGACACAAGTCCATCAAGTCCAACCTCTGTGTGTGATTATATGTCAGTATTACATTGTATATCCCTGTATGTTGTGGTCGTTCAGGTGTTTATCTAATAGTTTCTTGAAACTATCAATACCCCCTGCTGAGACCGCCGCTTGTAGAAGGAAATTCCACATCCTTGCCGCTCTTACAGTAAAGAACCCTCTACGTAGTTTCAGGTTAAACCTCTTTTGGTATGGTATTTATATATTGTGGGGTCACCAGTCCAGTATTTATATAATGAAATCATATTCCGTCTCAAGCGCCTCTTCTCCAGAGAGAATAAGTTCAGAGATCACAACCTTTCCTCATAACTAAGATCCTCCAGACCCTTTATTTGCTTTGTTGCCCTTCTTTGTAGTCTCTCCATTTCCAGTACATCCTTCCTGAGGACTGGTGCCCAGAACTGGACAGTATACTCCAGGTGCGGCCGGACCAGAGTCTTGTAGAGGGGAGAATTATCATTTTATCTCTGGAGTTGATCCCTTTTTAATGCCAATATTCTGTTTGCTTTGTTATCAGCAGCTTGGCATTGCTGAGCCCATCATCTCCTAGTACCCCCAGGTCCTTCTCCATCCTAGATCCCCCCCCCAGTGTATAGATTGCATTCATATTTTTGCCACCCAAATGCATTATTTTACACTTTTCTACATTGAACCTCATTTGTCATTTGCCCCATGTAGTTGCCCACCCCATTCATTTGTTCAGATCTTTTTGCAAGGTTTCCACATCCTGCGGAGAAGTTATTGCCCTGCTTAGCTTAGTATCTTCTACAAATACAGAGATTGAACTGTTTACCCCATCCCCATCCTCCAGGTCGTTTATGAACAAATTAAATTGGATTGTTCCCAGCACAGAACCCTGGGGGACCCCACTACCCACCCCCGACCATTCCGAGTACTCCCCATTTATCACCACCCTCCGAACTCGTCCTTGTAGCCAGTTTTCAATCCATGTACTCACCTTATGGTCCATGCCTCTGCCTGTGGAAGTCATGCTTTTAACTGTCAACCTTGCAATGGCTCATGGGACTTGTAGTTTCGCAACAGTTGGAGGGCCACCAGTTTGAGACCCCTGCTCCATGGGCTTGATTTACTAAACCCAAATAGCCAAGGGAATTTTCCTTTGGGTTCGTGGATGATGTGAAGGTCTGCTGACTTCCAACTTCCAAATAGGTAGAAGCAAAAAAAAATCATAATTTTTTTTTTCCCTGCGCATGATTGGGTATTCTTTGCAAAGAGAATTTTCATAACATTCACTAAGCTATGGCAACCTTTCCTTGCAAAGTAAATAGCCTATTTGCTTTTTATTAAATTAATCCTCACATGTCAGAAGTTCAACAGAGGAGTTGATGGAAGAGTTGCCATTTGGAAACCAGTTGTATTCAAGTTAGTAAAGATGTCTAACCTGCGAAAACCAGATCCCCTGGACAGTTGGTGTCACATACCTGTAGGAGGAACTTAAGATGATGAAGGTGGCCTGTTTCGCAAAATTCCCATCCGAGCGCCACTAAAAGTTGGGATAGCAGATGCTAGGGCAGTACCGGGTTTAGCTGCAAGGAAGCTTGAACCGAAGACTTGAACTTAGGACTGCTGGTGTCAGGTACGCAGAAGCACAGTGATGTGGACACCTCGACTTCACTCAGACCAATAGAGAGCAGAGCCGGGTCCCAATCCGAGTACAGTAACAGTTGAGCAAGAAGGCCTGGAATCATGAGCAGGACCAAAGTACAGGATCGGTAGGCAAAGTCTTGGTCAAGAGTCCAGGCCAAGGTTGGTAACAACGATAGACAGCAAACTTAGGCAGGGGTTATCTTGAAGCAGGTCAGACAAAAGCCAGGTCAATAACAGGGTCAAGCAGGGTTCAGGATCAGGGATAACAGGAACTTAAAGTAAACAAAAATCATTCAGTAATAATCTTATGCAGGGCCCAGGTTTAAATAGTCCACTATCCATGATGGCTATGCCTGTGCATCCACATGCACACTGTTGTCTGCACGTTTCGGCACAATATGCCCATTGTTGCTTGTATAGCTAGACTCCCGTGTACAAAAACATGCATGTCCATGCACATGCCCATGAGCCTTTTGGCTGGCATGACTTTTTACATGATGTTCCTGACAGTTGGAAGCAAAGTGATATCATGTGCCATCTTTTAGCCAATGTCCTGAATGGGCTTATGTTTTGTAAAATCCAAAGCTTTCAGCTTGCTGTCCGAGGCCAGCAAATACTTTATGTTCAGAGTCTCATTCTCCTTGGTGGTTTGTTAAAGTCCACCTGTCATGAAAGAAATATGGGGGCTACCATCGCTGACCTCCTCAAAATGCTGGTTGCTCAGCTGTCCCTGCCTGCAAAATTTTTGAGCTACAGATCAGGAGCTAAGGTGCCTCAAATATACTCACCAGACACTTTATTAGGTACACCTCTTCAATTGCTTGGTAACACAAATTGCTAATCAGCCAATCACACAGCAGCAACTCAATGCATTTAGACATCTAGACATAGTGAAGACGACTTTCTGAAGTTCAAACTGAGCATCAGAATAGGGGAAGAAAGGGGATATAAGTGACTTTAAATGTGGCATGGTTGTTGGTGCCAGATAGATTGGTCTGAGTATTTCAAAAACGACTGATCTACTGGGATTTTCACGCAAGAACCATCACTCTGGTTTACAGAGAATGGTGGGAAGAAGAAAATTTCCAGTGAGCGGCAGCTGTGTGGAGGAAAATGCCTTGTTGATGTCAGAGGTCAGAGGAGAATGGGGCAGACTGGTTCTAGATGATGGAAATGCAACAGTAACTCAAATAGCCTCTCGTTACATCCAATGTATTCAGAATACCATCTCTGAACGCACAACACATCCAACCTTGGAGCAGATAGGTTACAGCAGCAGAAGACCACACCGGGTGCCACTCCTGTCAGCTAAGAACAGGAAACTGAGGCTAAATTTCACACAGGCTCACCGAAATTGGACAATAGAAGATTTGAAAAATGTTGTCTGGTCTGACGAGTCTGGATTTCAGCTGCGACATTCAGATGGTGGGGTCAGAATTTGGCGCATGGATCCATCCTGCCTCGTATCACCGGGTCAGGCTGGTGGTGGTGGTGTAATGGTGCGGGGGAAATTTTCTTGGCACACTTTGGGCCCCTTAGTACCAATTGATCATGGTTTAATCGCCACGGCCTACCTGAGTATTGTTGCTGACCATGTCCATCCCTTTATGACTACAGTGTCCCCATCTTCTGATGGCTCCTTCCAGCAGGATAATGCCCCATGTCACAAAGCTCCAATCATCCCACCACTGGACAATGAGGTCCCTGTCCTCCAATGGCCTCCACACTCACCAGATCTCATCCAATGGTCTCCACACTCACCAGATCTCATCCAATAGAGCACCTTTGGGATGCGGTAGAAGATTGGCATCATGGTGTCCCCATCTTCTGATGGTTCCTTCCAGCAGGATAATGTACCATGTCACAAAGCTCCAATCATCTCACCACTGGACAATGAGGTCCCTGTCCTCCAATGGCCTCCACACTCACCAGATCTCATCCAATGGTCTCCACACTCACCAGATCTCATCCAATAGAGCACCTTTGGGATGCAGTAGAAGATTGGCATCATGGTGTCCCCATCTTCTGATGGTTCCTTCCAGCAGGATAATGTACCATGTCACAAAGCTCCAATCATCTCCCCACTGGACAATGAGGTCCCTGTCCTCCAATGGCCTCCACACTCACCACATCTCATCCAATAGAGGACCAGATCAGCATCATGGATGTGCAGCTGACAAATCTGCAGCAACTGTGTGATGCTATCATGTCACTATGGAGCAAAATCTCAGAGGAACGTTTCCAACACCTTGTTGTAGCTACGCCACCAAGAATGAAGACAAAAGGGGGTCCAACCTGATACTAGCAAGGGGGACCTACTAATAAGGTGGTCGCTGAGTGTATTTATTCATTAATAATAAATTTAGATTTCTTTATTTTTGTACCAGTTTCAATTCAGGGACTGAAAACATGACTGTCTCTGTTTTTCCTGTGAGGAATCTGAGGGTGTCTCAATGGGAACAGTAGAAGGAAGAGAAGTACTGCATACAATGAGTTGGGAGGATGAATCCTGAGCATCTTACCATTTAACTCAGTGGTTCTCAACCTTTCTAGTGCCATGAAACCTTCATAAAATTTCCCAAGTTGTGGGGACCCCTAACGGTAAAATTATTTTCGTAGCAAAAGGCAAGACAAGCAATTTGCGTCCCTAGCCCGCGGACATTTCACGCTCTCTGAGTTCCTTCCACAGTATTCCACAGTCCCGGAGGATGCTGGGACTGTGACATCATAAGGGGTGGGGTCACCATGGGACATCACCCAGTGACCCCGCCCCTTGTCCCTATATAAGTCGCTGCACAACGCGTCCCTGCAATTGCGGCCAGAGAGAGCGTCATGTCAACATCGCAAGGAAGAAGAGAAGAAGAAGGCGGCGGCGACAGCGACAGAAGACCAGGCCAACGCTAGTAAAAGAGCTATAAGAAGATAACAGAGGCCCGGCAAGAAGAACCGAAGAGCGGGACAAGACACCCGAAGAGAGGGACAAGACCCCCGAAGAGAGGCACGGCGGCGGCGACGATGAAGAAGAAAGCCAGGCTCCTCCTCTAGTAAAAGAGCTAGCAAAAGAGCAGAAGATAGCAGAGGAGTCCAGCGAGAAGACCCCCCAAGAAGGAAGAAGACCACCGGAGCTGTCTAATAAATTATTTTAAAAAGCTTGTGTTGTGCTCTTTTATTTACACTTTTTTCACTAGATGAATGGGTAGGGGTGCATCGTACCCAAATACTCATTCACATATACGGTGTGGGGCCGGTATCTGGGGGCCCCCTTATTAAAGGGGGCTCCCGGATTCCGATAAGGCCCCCGCCCGCAGACCCCGACAACCAATGGCCAGGGTTGTCGACACGCCAACGTGAACCGCATGATGTACCCCTACCCATTCACCTGGTGAAAAAAGTGTAAATAAAAAAACAACACAATTTTTTAAAATAATTTATTAGACAGCTCCGGTGGTCTTCTTCCGTCTTGGGGGGTCTTCTCGCCAGACTCCTCTGCTATCTTCTTCTCTTTTGCTAGCTCTTTTACTAGAGGAGGAGCCTGGCTTTCTTCTTCGTCGTCGCCGCCACCGTCCGGGGGTCTTCTTCCGACTTCGGGGTCTTGTCCCGCTCTTCGGTTCTTCTTGCTGGGCCTCTGTTATCTTCTTATAGCTCTTTTACTAGCGTTGGCCCGGTCTTCTGTCGCTGTCGCTGCCACCGCCTTCTTCTCTTCTTCCTTGCGATGTTGAAATGACGCTCTCTCTGTTCGCAATGGCAGGGATGCGTTGTGCGGCGACTTATATAGGGACAAGGGGCGGGGTCACTGGGTGATGTCCCATGGTGACCCCACCCCTTATGATGTCACAGTCCCAGCATCCTCCGGGACTGTGGAATACTGTGGAAGGGACTTGCCCATCACTGTTCCAATGTCTATGAATAGAAGCGGAACCTCCCACAGGCTTCTACTGGGCCCGCCCTTCCCCAAAGCACAACCCCATGTTGAGGGCACGCGGCCTGGTACGGCTCGGGGGGGGGTACTCGCTCATCCCCACCTACTTCCTTGACCGGCTGGGCTGCGTGCTTGAATAAGGGTCTGCTATGGACTTTGGGGGGACCCCCACACTGTTTTTTCTCCGTGTGTGGGCAAGTCCGTTCATTTCAAAAGTCCGGCGGATTCTCCCCTGGAAAAGTCCGGTCGTGTGTGGGCAGGTCCGCTCATTCGGAAAGTCCGGCGGACCTCTGCTGCAAAGACCGGCGGATATTCTGATCGCCCGATCGTGTGTACGAGGCATCACTGTTTCTCCGACTTTACTGTGTCTCTGATTTTGGGGTGTCTCGTAGCAGTGACACCTGTGCAAAAATCAGGAGATAGGGTCTCCTCCAGCTTCTCCCACTTCACATTCCTCACCAGTCAGCTGACCTCTAGTCTTTGCCCCCCCCCCCCCCCCAGCCATGCCGTGAACTGAATAGGCAACTGCGAAGAGGCCCAGTGGGCGGCCCGCAAAAAAAGGCTGGGAGAGCGGAGCGGCCTTCAGGAACAGTCCAGGATCCGGTGACCCCTGGCAAATCATCATCTGACCCCCCAGGTTGAGAATCGCTGATTTAAAGGGGTTGTAAAGGTTCAATTTTTATTTTCTAAATAGGTTCCTTTAAGCTAGTGCATTGTTGGTTCACTTACCTTTTCCTTCGATTTCCCTTCTAAATGTTTTTTTTTCTTTGTCTGAATTTCTCACTTCCTGTTTCTCCTCAGTAAACTTCTCACCATCATTTGAGCGGTGGTTAGTCAGCCAGAACAGCTTACTGAGGAGAAACAGGAAGTGAGAAATTCAGACAAAGAAAACAAAGAAAAAAAACATTTAGAAGGGAAATCGAAGGAAAAGATAAGTGAACCAACAATGCACTAGCTTAAAGGAACCTATTTAGAAAATAAAAAACAAACCTTTACAACCCCTTTAACTGATATTTATTTTCATCAGTAAGAAAGTTGGGTCTGATTTAATGACTTAAAGAAAAAAAAAAAAAGTTTGTTCCGCGGTTCCCGTTGGCGTGTCTCGGTACTTCTCTCCAGTGATTCCGTGTTCTCCCCCCCTCCAAGTGCTGAATGCTGTTGTCTGGCTGAGCCCGGTGGGGGATGAGGTTCAGGCCCAGCTTGGTTCCCAGAACTTGCCCATCACCGTTCCAATGTCTATGAATAGAAGCAGGACCTCCCACAGGCTTCTACTGAAAGCCTTGTAAAAGAGAGCGCAGATCCCCATCTACCGCCGTCCTCGCTAAGACAAAAGATGTGACGGTACACTTATGTCCTCAGCTCATTAAAAGTATCTCTACAGGAGGGAATAAACATAATTAACTTACATGGGGCATCTGCACCAACTGCCTGATTGCAACTCCTGTTCCGACAAGCTGTTTCTGGAGACTTCTCGTTTTTTTTGTGTTTGATATTCATACGATAAGCAGATTTGTTGTGGAGTTATACATACATATATAAGAGGATGGGGTGTAACTACAGGGGTACAACTGCCCCTCCGGCCAAAACATCGGAGGGGGTGGGGGCAATTAGAACTGCTACACATCCTTAATAAATTCCATCCAGAAAAGGGCAACATTTCACGTTCACGTCTCCTCTTGTTCTCTATCGAAACCTCTGGTGAGATTATTATTTGTAATAAAAATTGGCAATTGAAGGACTGAACCGAAATGTCCAACTCTCGTATATAAATTATTTTGGGTGAGGGGCTCTGTTCTGGTTTTGCATCAGAGTCTTTTGTAGCTTTTAACTACTTCCCGCGCCCAGGTCAATTCTGAAACATTCCTCTCTTATGTAAAAATCATCATTTTTTTTTTTTGCTAGAAAATTACTCAGACCCCCCCCAAAAATTATGTATAATTTTTAAGCAGAGACCATAGAATAGGGTGACCAGATGTCCCCGGTTTCAGGGGACAGTCCCCGGATTGAGGACACTGTCCCCGGACCAATTCTGTCCCCGGTTTCAGGGGACAGTCCCCGGATTGAGGACACTGTCCCCGACCAATTCTGTCCCCGGTTTTAGGGGACAGTCCCCGGCTTGAGGACACTATCCCCAGACCAATTCTGTTCCCGGTTTCAGGGGACAGTCCCCGGATTGAGGACACTGTCCCCGGACCAATTCTGTCCCCGGTTTCAGGGGACAGTCCCCGGATTAAGGACACTGTCCCCAGAACCAATTCTGTCCCCGGTTTCAGGGGACAGTCCCTGGATTGAGGACACTGTCCTCGGACCAATTCTGTCCCCGGTTTCAGGGGACAGTCCCCGGACTGAGGACACTGTCCCCGGACCAATACTGTCCCCGGTTTCAGGGGACAGTCCCCGGATTGAGGACACTGTCCCCGGACCAATTCTGTCCCCGGTTTCAGGGGACAGTCCCCAGATTGAGGACACTGTCCCCGGACCAATTCTGTCCCTGGTTTCAGGGGACAGTCCCCGGATTGAGGACACTGTCCCCGGACCAATTCTGTCCCCGGTTTCAGGGGTCAGTCCCCGGATTGAGGACACTGTCCCCGGACCAATTCTGTCCCTGGTTTTGTCTCTGGATTTGACTTCAACAGGAGCTGGGGCAATTTTCAATGACAGTCAGTGCAGAATGATGATGATGTGTTGGTCGGAGCGGATGGACTATTTCTTCAGTTTCCGGCACATGCCCATTCAGCTCCGCTCACATCTTCTTCTGCCTTGGTTCAAATCCTGGCCAGCTGCCTGCCTGCTTATCTCCTTGCCTTCCCCGGCAGAGTCATTTTCCTCCGCTCCCCACCCAGTAGCAGCCGGGGGCCCAGAGAGTGAGACCTGAGAGGCTGTGAGGCCGGCGGCGGAAGCGAGGGGCAGAGAGAGGCAGCTGAGCTCAGCTGATGATGTCCAGCAGCAGGAATAGAGGGGGAGGGGATCCAATTGGGGGGCTGCCAGTGCCTTCAAGGCTTCTATACAAGTGTGCTTTGGGGGTGTCTGCGACTACATTGCACTATGTCTTTCTCTCTGGCATAATGGATGGCATCAGAACTCACAGGCAGCGGGGGGCACTTATTGGTCATAAATTAACAAAATCAGCACCCAACAGCCGTGTTATGTGACACACTGTGACAGAGCCAGCCAGAGTCATGATAGAGCGCCCCCTGCCTGTGAGTTATCATAACGCTGATGGTCTTAACCAGTTTCCGATCGCCTGATTGCAGATTTACTGCTACAGGGTGGTCACGCTGTGCATGATCATTTATATACGTGATCCTGCATTTTTGGGTGTCAGCCAATCAGCGGATCCGGTGGACTCACCTAGTGGTCTGCCTATGTAAACAAGGCAGTTCGCCATTCTGTCAGTGTGGAAGACATTGATCCTGTGTTCCTGCAAAGCAAGTACAGGGATCCATGTCTTCCCTTAGTAAAAGCATTTCCCCCACAGTGAGAAAACACTTGTTAGGCACACATTTAACCCATTGATTGCCTAGATGTTATCCCCTTCCCAACCAGTGTCATTAGTACAGTGACAGTACATATTTTTAGCACTGATCACTGTATTAATGTCACTGGTTTCCAGAAAGTGTCAAAAGTGTCACTTAGTGTCTGATTTGTCCACTGCAATATCGCAGTCCCGCTATGACTGCCATTACTAGTAAAAAAATAAATGTCCCCGGATTTCATTTTAAAAATCTGGTCACCTTACCATAGAATAAAATGGTGGGTGTTGCAATTTTTCTTTCTATAAGACCCAAAATCTCTCCTCTACTTTTAAAAGCAAAAAATCGGAAAAAAAAATTACCTTAGACCGATCCTCCTAGGTCATAGAGGTGGGGAGAACACCCTGTGCACAAGCCTATGGATGGGGCACAGTTCCTGCCAATGACACCAACAGTGGGGCCCAATGACACCAATGGTGGGGCACAATTCTTCCCAGTAACACCAACAATGGGGCCATAGGTGTGTACAGCTTATTACATTAGGGTGTGCACCCAAAAGCTCAAACATATATGCA
This sequence comes from Lithobates pipiens, assembly GCF_037356315.1. Classification (NCBI taxonomy): domain Eukaryota; kingdom Metazoa; phylum Chordata; class Amphibia; order Anura; family Ranidae; genus Lithobates; species Lithobates pipiens. The sequence continues at coordinate 241,741,603 of NW_027507787.1, forward strand.
TTTGTGTACATGTGTATATATACTGACAGTGTCAGTAGGGTAGAGATTGGTGTCAGTAGGGCAATGAACTGTGTCAGTAGTTTTTATTTTTATTATTTTATTTTTTATTATTTGTATTGTTTTATTTTTTATATTTTTTTACTATTTTTTTTTATTATTATTATTGTTATTTTTTTACTATTTTTTCAGGAGCCCCATTAGGGGACTTTGGGGAAATATCCTGAGTATAAACAAGGGAAATCTGTGCCACACAGAGTGATTAGGGTGTGCCGAGGCACACCCTGTGCACATGGGTATAGATGGGGCACAGTTCTTGCCAATGACACCAACAGTGGGGCCTAATGACACCAATAGTGGGGCACAATTCCTCCCAGTAACACCAACAATGAGGCTATAGGTGTGCACAGCCTATTGCATAACTGATAGTGTCAGTAGGGTAGGGGTTGGTGTCAGTAGGGCAGTGGACTGTGTCAGTAGTTTTTATTTTTAATATTTTATTTTTTATTATTTTTTACAATTTTATTTTTATTATTTTTTATTTTAGGAGCCCCGTTAGGGGGCTTTGGAGAAATATATAAAATCTAAATAGGGGGAATCTGCACCACACAGGGTGATTAGGGGTCTGTCCAGGCACACCAGGCACGCCCGGCACACCCTGTGCACACACCTATGGATGGGGCACAGTTCCTGCCAATGACACCAACAGTGGGGCCCAATGACACCAATGATGGGGCACAATTGCTCCCAGTAACACGAACAATGAGGCTATAGGTGTGCACAGCCTATTGCATAAGGGTGTGCACCCCAAAGCTCAAACACATATGCTTGTGGGTGTGTATATATATATATATATATATATATATATATATATATATATAATATACTGACAGCATCAGAAGGGTAGGGGTTGGTGTCAGTAGGGCAGTGGACTGTGTCAGTAGTTTTTTTGTTTTTATTTATTTTTTTATTATTCTTTACAATTTTTTTAAATTATTATTATTATTTTTATTTATTTTTATTTTAGGAGCCCTGTTAGGGGACTTGGAGAAATATGTAAAATCTAAATAGGGGGAATCTGCACCACACAGGGTGATTAGGGTGTGTCCAGGCACACCGGGCACACCAGGCACACCCTGTGCACACACCTATGGATGGGGCACAATTGCTCCCAGGAACACCAACAATGAGGCTATAGGTGTGCACAGCCTATTGCATAAGGGTTTGCACCCCAAAGTTCAAACACATATGCCTGTGTATGTGTATATACATTATATATATATATATATATATATATATATATATATATATATATATATATATATACATATACACTGAGAGTGTCACTAGGGTAGGGGTTGGTGTCAGTAGGGCAATAGACTGTGTCAGTAGTTTTTATTTTTATTATTTTATTTTTTATTATTTGTATTGTTTAACTTTTTATAATTTTTTACAATTTTTTTTATTATTATTTTTTTTTTTACTATTTTTTTTCAGGAGTCCCATATATATATATATATATATATATATATACACACAAAGTGACAGTGTCAGTAAGGTAGGGGTTGGTGTCAGTGGATTGTCAGTAGTTTTTGTTTTTAATATTTTATTTTTTATTATTTTTTACAATCTTTATTTTTAATATTTTTTTATTTTAGGAGCCCTGTTAGGGGGCTTTGGAGAAATATCTGAAATCTAAATAGGGGGTATCTGCACCACACAGGGTGATTAGGGTGTGTCCAGGCAAACCGGGCACTCCCGGCACACCCTGTGCACACGCCTATGGATGGGGGTACAGTTTGTTTACTCCCACTGATACCGGGACATTTTCTACTCCCAGCGGCTGCGGTCAGCCCCCCCCCCCCCCTATTAGAATCTGAAGGACAGATAAGGGGCCCTTTGTTGAGTACGTTAGGAGACCCCCGCTCTATGGGAACATCGTGGCTCTGTACAAGTAAATGACATTAATAGCAACCGTTTTTTCAAAGATGAAATTGCTATCACTTTACAATCTGCTCTCTCGATGTACGTTTCCAACAATAGGGATGAAGGTTTTTTATTTTTATTGTGAATATCCCCGTGTGAAAGGAGGAGTTTCTTGTCTGTATCATTTAGAATGTAAATTCTTCTGCTGTAGACAGGCAATGATGAAAGACCGGCTTTATGTGTCCCCGGATGTCTCTCTTTTAGACCGGAGCCTTCGGTTTATTCCTTATTTTCCTCCACATCTGCCACGCAATACTTTTTTTATGGATTAAACTATTTGCTGGCTTCCAGTGGTGTACTTAGTCAACCCCAGCTGTTTCTCCTATGGATTTATATTGTACGATGCTGAGTGCGCATGCTGTCTTTTTACATAGACGGATGCAATAGCAAAACATGGCTGCTAATAGTCCCACTCTCAGGTTACAGCGAGCAACTGGAGGTCTGCAGGTTGTCCAACCTCGGATTACACTTTTATTTTTGTTGTTGATCTAAATCAGAAATGTCCTTTGGATGTGGGAAACTCCTCTTTGTGAATGACGAAACGCGGTCGGGGTCACAAGTTCATGTCCACCTGCAAATGCTGTTTGTTTTCAGACACAACTGAAATAATTGAACTCAATATTTAAAGAATAAGGAGCCGTTTTGGCTGTATTTCCCCTGTGGACCGCAGGAGAGCAGATCGTTCTGCACTCCCGTGACCCGTTTTCAGCAGACAGCGGGCCGAAGCCAGTCCTGACTCAGGAAGGATTGCGACTACGGTCGCCACCTGTCCAGGATTCACCCGGTGTCAGGGCTAGGCTCAGCCCTTCTCTGAACTGGCCGCTCAGCTGTCGGCTAATTGCCAGCTCCTATCTCTCCACTTACTCAGCTGTTGATGATATCCTGCTCGTCAGTCCTGCCTACTTAAGCCGTCCAGTCCAGTGGAGCTCTGTCTTCGCCTTGGTCAACATCACAGAGACTATCTCCTGTGATCCTGTTCCAGGCTTGCTTTGCTGACATCCCTTCTGGCTCCAGATCCTGCTTGCTGTTCCACTACATCAGGGATATGCAATTAGCGGACCTCCAGCTGTTGCAAAAGTCCCATCATGCCTCTGCCTCTGGGTGTCATGCTTGTGGCTGTCAGAGTCTTGCTATGCCTCATGGGACTTGTAGTTCTGCAACACGTGGAGGTCCGCTAATTGCATATCCCTGCACTACATTGATCCCTGACTTCTGGCTTGGCTGACTATCCGTTCCGGTTACTGAACTTTGGCTATGTTTTTGACTACGTTTGTTCTTTTTACTTTTTTTATTAAACAAGTGTGATTTAACTGTACTTCTGTCTCGCCATGATTTCATGGTATCTGACAACCGGATAGTCCAGGTTTTTTTGTTTTTTTCAAATATTTTATTTAAACCAGAAAATGCAGATCCAAGTCATTCCATCAATAATGTATAGCCATCCATATATTCAATTGCATAACATATAACACGTTTCACCACTAGCCGACCAGCCGCCGTCGTTGTTCTGTGGCAGGTCAGCTCGTTCCCACGAATTGCCGTCATTGTACATTGACTCAGGAACTCTATATTGTGAGCGTGGGCACAGTCCCAGGATCCTCTGGGACTGTGACATCATAATGGGCGGGGACATCACCCGGTGACCCCGCCCACTGTACCTATATAAGTCGCCGTGCAACACATCCCTGTCATTACGGCCAGAGAAGCGTCAAGTCAACATCTCAAGGAAGAAGAAGAGGAGGCGGCAACAGAAGACCGGGCCACCGCCAGTAAAAGAGCTGGAAGAAGGAGCGGAGGCCCGGCAAGAAGAACCGAAGAGGGGGACAAGACCCCCACAGTCGGAAGAAGAGGCGGCGACAGAAGACCAGGCCACTGCTAGTAAAAGAGCTAAAGGAAGAAAGCGGAGGCCCGGCAAGAAGAACCGAAGAGGGGGACAAGACCCCCCGAAGTCGGAAGAAGACCCCCTGATGGCGATGAAGAAAGCCGGGCTCCTCCGCTAGTAAAAGAGCTAGCGGACCCCCTTACCCAAAGCACCCCCCCATGTTGAGGGCACGCGGCCTGGTATGGCTCAGGAGGGGGGGAGCGCTCGCTCGTCCCCACCCCCTTTCCTGACCGGCCGGGCTGCGTGCTTGGATAAGGATCTTATATGGACCTTGGGGGGGACCCCCACACCGTTTTTCCGGCGTAGGGCTTCCCCTTTAAGTCCATACCAGGTGACGGGGCCAGCAACATGCCAATCTCACCGCCAAAGGCGGCGACATTGACCTCCCTCGCTAGTCCCATCTACCTGGAGCCGCGTTCAAAAGGAACGGACTTTCCTCCGTGTGTGGGCAAGTCCGTTCATTTTCAAAAGTACGGCGGACTCCCACCAAAAGTCCGGCGGACCTAGTCCGCCAGAAAAGTCCGTTTGTGTGTGGGCAGGTCCGCTCGTTCGGAAGGTCCGGTGAACCTTCGTTTCAAAGTCCGGCGGTTTGTCCGCCGGGGCTAAGTCCGCCGGACAGTCTGATCGTGTGTACGCGGCATAAGATTTGGAGCGACTGCACTTCCAAATGCACTTACAGTGCAAAGTGGATTTGCCTTTTTTTGTAAATAACCCCCATTGCGTTTTATTTTTCAAAATTGATGCTCTTTTTTTGTTCATAGCGCACAAAATAAAAAAAAGCGGAGGTGATCAAATACCACCAAAAGAAAACTTTATTTGTGGGGGGGGGATGATAAAAATGTAATTTGGGTACAGTGTAGCACGACCGCACAATTGTCATTCAAAGTGCAACAGCGCTGAAAGCTGAAAATTGGCCTGGGCAGGAAGGGGGGGGGGGTGAAAATGCCCGGTAAGGAAGTGGTCAATCAAATGTGTATCCCTTCAATATGCTCAGCCTGAGATGAAGGATGGGCAGTAGGGACAGCCATCGAAAATGAATGGATGGACCCTACCTAGAAAAAGTTCCTCAAAGCACTTATTCAGAAAATGTTTTATTTGTGTAAGATAGATGTAGCATTACCCCCAAAGGAGCTGCTGGCTAGATTTGGGCTTACCGCTACCTTCTGTTCTCCTTATTTCACGTCTAGGGGTGTCCCGTGGTAGATGGCCCAGTAACTCGAGAGACTGACAACAGATCCACTTGAATGGATTTTATTTGCAAAACGTAGATAATGAATAGTCTCTTAAATTGGGATCAGAGGGTTGGAAAGGAAGTTCAGGTTCTCTTAGTGTCAAAGTCAAAATGTTGAAGAACTTGCTTACTTTGACTGCATCCAGATAATAGCCATTCGCAACTGGATGATCCCTCAGGTTGGACAGTCCCTCTCTCACAAGGCCGAGCAGCCAACAAGGTGCTTCACTCAGGAACAAGTCTTTGTCACAGACGTTGTTGTAGAACACATAGGGAAACTAAACTTGAAGAACACTCGTAGGTAAATGGATCTTTCAGCCAGCTTGGTGATATCCACAAGACCGGATTCTCTTGGGTACTTCAGCCCTTCCAGGCTCTTACTAAGAAACCAACCCGTACGTGGTGTTCTTCTGAAGAGTCCTCCCCTGGAATGCTTGAAGTTACTGGGTCTCTCCCAAACCAGAGACGGCACCCAACCACCTCAGAATCCTCCTTTTAGTTTCATTGCCTCGGGCTAGCCAGCCCCGAGACATCAAAATCGGGTGGATCCGCACCCCAGGCCATAGCCTTCCTGGGGGCTGGTCAGGAGGACCAGGACCATGAAGTCAGTACATCATTCTGGACCGGAACCCCCGAACCACGTGACGTCCGCATCTTAAATACCCTCTCCCAGAGAGCACAGCGAGAGCGCCACTCCCCCTGGGTGGGCTCCGAGAGAGACTAACTTAAGCACCCAACCAGACCATAGCTCCATGCCTACCAAAAGAGACAGCACCCCCCTGTGACCAGGCTGAACATCTCACAGTCCAGTCAGACTTATGCCGAAGTCTAATTTAGACAATTGTACCCAAACCAAACTGCAGTTCAGGCGTAACTTTAACTTTGAAAAAACGCATAGCGTGGGCTCTTTAGGAGCCGCCCAGGGGTCGGACTGACCATTGGGCCATTCGGGCAGTGCCCGAGGGCCCCGTGCCACTAGGGGGCCCTATCAGGGTTGCCAGCCTCAGTAAAACCAGGGAAAGTTTGTAAAAAATCTGTGTTTTTTTTTTTTTACATCTGTCTCTGAAATGACCCTTACTGATATCCTTTTGGTCTAAAAATCCAGAGATTATAGCTGCCCCACCTCTCCAGTACCTTCTCAGCCAATAGAAACGTGTCTGTGTATACTGTGTGATTGTATACTGTGTGTATGTGTGTTTGTATATACTGTGTGGCCCCATAATGTCCGATTGCCCGGGGGGCCCCATTACCTCCTATTGCCCGGGGGCCCCATTACCTCCTATTGCCCGGGGGCCCCATTACCTCCTATTGCCTGGGTGCCTCATTACCTCCTATTGCCCGGGGGCCCCATTACCTCCTATTGCCTGGGGGCCCCATAATCTCCTATTGCCCAGGGGCCGCATAATCTCCTATTGCCTGGGGGCCCCATTACCTCCTATTGCCCGGGGGCCCCATTACCTCCTATTGCCTGGGTGCCTCATTACCTCCTATTGCCCGGGGGCCCCATTACCTCCTATTGCCTGGGGGCCCCATAATCTCCTATTGCCTGGGGGCCCCATAATCTCCTATTGCCCAGGGGCCCCATAATCTCCTATTGCCCAGGGGCCCCATAATCTCCTATTGCCTGGGGGCCCCATAATCTCCTATTGCCCAGGGGCCGCATAATCTCCTATTTCCCGGGGGGCCCATAATCTCCTATTGCCTGGGGACCCCATAATCTCCTATTGCCTGGGGGCCCCATAATCTCCTATTGCCCGGGGGCCCCATATTCTCCTATTGCCCAGGGGCCCCATAATCTCCTATTGCCTGGGGGCCCCATAATCTCCTATTGCCTGGGGGCCCTATGAGTTGTCAGTCCGCCCCTGGAGCCGCCGCTACACAGAGAACCTAAAAATTTCTTTTTGGAAACAAATGTAAGACAATGTGGCAGGATAGGCAAGTGAAAATGTTCACATTATGTAAAAAAAATGTAATAAAAATTGCTACTTTGTTAAGAATTGCAATAACCCAACGTGCCTATTCGTGGTTTTCCTTTAAAACGTGACCTGCGGGCATCTCCAAAGGCTTCATTTCTTCTTCGTGGGTTAAATTTTTTTTTTTATGCCGTGCGGAAACGTCCTTATGACGGGAGCGCAGGTATTGATCCTTAATTGGGTACGCTGGTCGCAGGCGAACGCCTCTCCAGTGGTTATTGTAATAGAAGATTCTATCTCTGCCGCTCCTGACATGGAGGAACCGTGGTTTCATTAAATGCAAGGAGGTTAATTACTATGTTAATTTAGTCAGTGTTTCACAGAGTCCTCCAGTGGCACATTCATTTAAATTGAGACAATATACAGTAATTGGAAAGACCCATGTACAGTATCTTTATACGACCTTATCTGTAACTTTTAGCATATTTTTTTCTTTTTTTTTTTCTTTCCCTGCTCTGGTTTTGGTGTATTTCTTTTAACCCTTTAAATTCCACATTTTTCGATGAGTTAGCGTGACTCAAAATGTGCGCTACCAAAACGCCGGAGCAGAACGTTAAAGGGTTGAAGGATAACCATAAGAGCCCATTCACACAGGGGCAACTCCTGATCCGACTTCAGGTCGCCCCTAGTCGCCTCAGGTCGCCTCAGGTCGGACAACATTTAAAAAGCAATGTAAGTGAATGAGAGCCGTGTTAATGCACGCTACTGAAGTCGCTCCGACTTCAAAAAAGGTTCCTGTACTACTTCTATCCGACTTGTAGGCGACCGGTACCCATTGATTTCAATGGAGGTCGCCTCCAAGTCGGATCTCCGTCTATACGGAGGCGACTTTGACAGAATTATCAGCTCTCAAGAGGGAACTCCACGGCAAATTTCTGAAAAAAAATTGGCGTGGGTTCCCCCTCCGAGAGCATACCAGGCCCTTAGGTCTGGTATGGATTCCAAGGGGAACCCCCTACGCCGAAAAAACGGCGTGGGGGTCCCCCCCCAGATCCACACCAGACCCTTATCCGAGCACGCTACCCGGCCGGCCAGGAAAGGGGGTGGGGACGAGCGGGCGGCCCCCCCCCTCCTGAGCCGTACCAGGCCGCGTGCCCTCAACATGGGGGGGTGCCTTGGGGGAGGGGGGGCGTGCGGCCCCCCCCACCCCAAAGCACCTTGTCCCCATGTTGATGAGGACAAGGGCCTCTTCCCGACAACCCTGGCCGTTGGTTGTCGGGGTCTGCGGGCGGGGGGCTTATCGGAATCCGGGAGCCCCCTTTAATAAGGGGGCCCCCGGATACCGGCCCCCCACCCTATGTGAATGAGTATGGGGTACAATGTACCCCTACCCATTCACCTGTGAAATAAAGTACAATAAAACACACAACACAGAGAAAAAGTATTTTATTGCACAGCCGGGGGTCTTCCGTCTTCGGGGGTCTTCTCGCCGGACTCCTCCGCTATGTGTGTGTAGCTCTTTTGCCAGCGGAGGAGTCCGGCTTTCTTCCTCCCCGCCGCCGGCCTCTTCTCCCGACTTCGGGGGTCTTGTCCCCCTCTTCGGTTCTTCTGCCGGGCCACCGCGCCTGGTCCGGTGGCCCGGTCTTCTGTCGCCGTCTTCCGTTCTTCTGTCGCCGCCTTCGGTTCTTCTGCCGGGCCACCGCGCCTTCTTATAGCTCTTTTACAGGCGGTGGCCCGGTCTTCCGTCGCCGCCGCCGCCGCCGCCGCCGCCGCCGCCTTCCGTTCTTCTCCTTCTTCTTCTCCTGGAGATGTTGACTCGACGAGCTCTCCGGCCACAATGCCAGGGACGCGCTCCGCTGCCTCTTATATAGGGACAATGGGGCGGTGTCACATGGGTTGATGTCACATGGGTTGGTCACATGGGTTGATGTCACATGGTGACCCCGCCCCCTTACCATGTGACATCAACCCATGTGACCAACCCATGTGACATCAACCCATGTGACACCGCCCCATTGTCCCTATATAAGAGGCAGCGGAGCGCGTCCCTGGCATTGTGGCCGGAGAGCTCGTCGAGTCAACATCTCCAGGAGAAGAAGAAGGAGAAGAACGGAAGGCGGCGGCGGCGGCGGCGGCGACGGAAGACCGGGCCACCGCCTGTAAAAGAGCTATAAGAAGGCGCGGTGGCCCGGCAGAAGAACCGAAGGCGGCGACAGAAGAACGGAAGACGGCGACAGAAGACCGGGCCACCGGACCAGGCGCGGTGGCCCGGCAGAAGAACCGAAGAGGGGGACAAGACCCCCGAAGTCGGGAGAAGAGGCCGGCGGCGGGGAGGAAGAAAGCCGGACTCCTCCGCTGGCAAAAGAGCTACACACACATAGCGGAGGAGTCCGGCGAGAAGACCCCCGAAGACGGAAGACCCCCGGCTGTGCAATAAAATACTTTTTCTCTGTGTTGTGTGTTTTATTGTACTTTATTTCACAGGTGAATGGGTAGGGGTACATTGTACCCCATACTCATTCACATAGGGTGGGGGGCCGGTATCCGGGGGCCCCCTTATTAAAGGGGGCTCCCGGATTCCGATAAGCCCCCCGCCCGCAGACCCCGACAACCAACGGCCAGGGTTGTCGGGAAGAGGCCCTTGTCCTCATCAACATGGGGACAAGGTGCTTTGGGGTGGGGGGGGCCGCACGCCCCCCCTCCCCCAAGGCACCCCCCCATGTTGAGGGCACGCGGCCTGGTACGGCTCAGGAGGGGGGGGGCCGCCCGCTCGTCCCCACCCCCTTTCCTGGCCGGCCGGGTAGCGTGCTCGGATAAGGGTCTGGTGTGGATCTGGGGGGGACCCCCACGCCGTTTTTTCGGCGTAGGGGGTTCCCCTTGGAATCCATACCAGACCTAAGGGCCTGGTATGCTCTCGGAGGGGGAACCCACGCCAATTTTTTTTCAGAAATTTGCCGTGGAGTTTCCCCTTGAGCTCATTCTCTGCTTGGCCGCGGCAAAAGTCGCCTGGCCTGGGGCGACTTGTAAGTCGTCCCAAGTCGCGCTTGAAGTCATCACAAGTCGTTTTGAAGTCGTCCCAAGTCGCCGCTGTCAAGTCGTGTCCAAGTAGCCTGATCAAGTCGCCTACAAGTCGTGTTGCCCCTGTGTGAATGGGCTCTAATAGTTTTGGGTCAAGTTTATTTTAGCTCTTATTTTTATTTTTTTTCCGTGTTTATGTTTTCATTTTTTACTACTGTACATGTATACTTTTTTATACATATAAGCAGAGATTTTTTTTTCTTTTTTTAATTGGAACGTGGTGTAACTGCATTCCGTCACCTCTGTTGCTCTTGCTCTCTGCCCCATGCTCACCGTTGTCACTTGTAAACACAGAAGCCCAGCTTCTGTGTTCACAAGGTCAGCCTACATCTAGGCAGCTTCCACAAATCCCTCCCCGCCCTGCACTCATGGGGTGGACAAGAGAGATGAAGATACATGTGCAATGTGGTCATCGGTGGTAGGGGGGGGTGTTGTGTGGTAGGCTGCACTGTGATCTCCTTTTGTGCACCCCTAAACTCTGCACTCTGTACACAGTGCACCTCTAAATTCTGTGCACAGCGCACCCCTAAACTCTACACTCTGCACATAGCACACCCCTAAACTCTGCACTCTTTACATAGTGCACCTTTAAATTCTGTACACAGCACACCCCTAAACTCTGCACTCTGTACATAGTGCGCCTCTAAATGCTATACACAGCACACCCCTAAATTCTGCACTCTGTACATAGTGCACCTCTAAATTCTGTGCACAGCGCACCCCTAAACTCTACACTCTGTACATAGCACACCCCTAAACTCTGCACTCTTTACATAGTGCACCTTTAAATTCTGTACACAGCACACCCCTAAACTCTGCACTCTTTACATAGTGCATCTTTAAATTCTGTACACAGCACACCCCTAAACTCTGCACTCTGTACATAGTGCGCCTCTAAATGCTATACACAGCACACCCCTAAACTCTGCACTCTGTACATAGTGCACCTCTAAATTCTGTACACAGCGCACCCCTAAACTCTGCACTCTGTACATAGTGCACCTCTAAATTCTGTGCACAGCGCACCCCTAAACTCTACACTCTGTACATAGCACACCCCTAAACTCTGCACTCTTTACATAGTGCACCTTTAAATTCTGTACACAGCACACCCCTAAACTCTGCACTCTGTACATAGTGCGCCTCTAAATGCTGTACACAGCACACCCCTAAACTCTGCACTCTGTACATAGTGCACCTCTAAATGCTGTACACAGCGCACCCCTAAACTCTGCACTCTGTACATAGTGCACCTCTAAATTCTGTACACAGCGCACCCCTAAACTCTGCACTCTGTACATAGTGCACCTCTAAATTCTGTACACAGCGCACCCCTAAACTCTGCACTCTGTACATAGTGCACCTCTAAATTCTGTACACAGCACACCCCTAAACTCTGCACTCTGTGCATAGTGCGCCTCTAAATTCTGTACACAGCGCACCCCTAAACTCTGCACTCTGTACACAGTGCACCTCTAAATTCTGTAAACAGCGCACCCCTAAACTCTGCCCTCTGTACATAGTGCACCTCTAAATGCTGTACACAGCACACCCCTAAACTCTGCACTCTGTATATAGTGCACCTCTAAATTCTGTACACAGCCCACCCCTAAACTCTGCACTCTGTACATAATGCGCCTCTAAATTCTGTGCACAGCACACCCCTAAACTCTGCACTATGTACATAGTGCGCCTCTAAATTCTGTGCAGAGTTTAGGGGTGTGCTGTGTACAGAGTTTAGTTTTTTGCTGTGTACAGAGTGCAGAGTTTAGGGGTTGGCTGTGTACAGATTGCAGAGTTGAATTCATGGGTGTGCTGTGTACAGACTGCAGAGTTTAGCTGTGCGTTGTGTACAGAGTGCAAAGTTTAGGGGCGTGCTGTATGCAGAGTGCATCCCTAAATTCTGTACACAGCACACCCCTAAACTCTGCACGCTGTACATAGCACACCCCTAAACTCTGCATTCTGCTGTGTATAAAATGCAGAGTTTAGGGGTGCGCTGTGTACCAAGTGCACAGTTTAGGGGTGTGCTGTGTACAGAGTGCAGGTTTTAGGGGCGTGCTGTTTACAGACTGCAGAGTTGAGTTCATGGGTGTGCTGTGTACATACTGCAGAGTTTAGCTGTGTGCTGTGTGCAAAGTACAAAGTTTAGGGGCGTGCTGTGTATAAACTGCAGAGTTGAATTTAGGGGTGTGCTGTGTACAGAGTGCAGAGTTTAGGGGTTTCCTGTGTACAGACTTCAGAATTTAGGGGTGGACTGTGTGTACAGACTGCAGGGCTTAGGGTTGCATTGCTAACAGAGTGCAAAGTTCAGAGGTGGGCTTTGTACAGAGTGCATCCCTAAATTCTGTACACAGCAAACCCCTAAACCCTGCACTCTGCTATGTATGGAGTGCAAAGTTTAGGAGTGCGCTGTGTACAGAGTGCAGAATTTAGGGGTGCGATGTGTACAGAGTGCAGAGTTTAGGGGTGCGCTGTGTACAGAGTGCAGAGTTTAGGGGTGCGCTGTGTACAGAGTGCAGAGTTTAGGGGTGCGCTGTGTACAGAGTGCAGAGTTTAGGGGTGCGCTGTGTACAGAGTGCAGAGTTTAGGGGTGCGCTGTGTACAGAGTGCAGAGTTTAGGTGTGTTCTGTGTACATAGTGCAGCATTTAGGGGTGTGTTATGTACAGAGTGCAGAGTTTAGGGGATGCACCCTGCACTCTGTACATGGCACACCTCTGACCTCTGAACTCTGTAACTCTGAGCACACCTCTGGACTCTGTAGCAACACACTCCTGGTATTTAATATTCCTTTAAGACTCTCCCACTGTTCGATGTGGTACGGTGGGGGGTGTAGTTCACTTCCTGCACCAATTCTCTGAGAAAAATAGCCCTGCATATAAAAAATTACAGAGAAACCACGGCAGACTGTGGGGTTGATTTACAAATGACAAATAGGCTACTCACTTAGGGTAGGGTAGGGTTGCCAATGGCAGCCAGTGTTTTTTTGAGGGGGTGGCAAACAACCCTACGTTTTTTGGTGGCATCTTAGTACCCCCCCACACTTACTTCAGGAGGCCCAGCGGGCAGGTTGAAGTCTTCGGCAGTCAGCGGCGGGTTGCAGGCTCCGACAGCAGCGGTGGGCTTCGGCGGACAGCAGCGGGTTGCAGGCTTCAGAGTGCTGTGGGCTCTGGTGGTAGCGAGCTTGTATGGACGAGACGGCAGGCGGGCTCCTTTGTCTTCTCCTAGGCGTCCAATAGGATTGCCTGTCATTTCAGACAATCTGGTGATGGGTATCAGACCCGCTTTCCGATTGGCCGGGAGGAGGCTCAGTGTTACAACAGCAAATATTCATTTACTGTTGCAACACACCTGGGTGGGCTCCGGAAGCAATGCTCTGCGCCCCCCCCCCCCCCCGAGCCCACCTTATTTTGAAGCCTATTAGAGCCTCTGGCTCTAACCAGTGCTTCAAAAAATACACCCCCGCCCACCCCCGCCATAGGAATTCATGCACCCGGCATACTGAAAGGGGCCGGGCGCATGGATGGGGGGGCGGCGCCGTGCGCCCACAATGGGCAGGCAGACCCTGAGGGTAGCCACCCTTTCTTCAAGCCAAACAGGAACACCTTAGCGACCTGGGACACCTTTGGATGCCCCCAAGAAGAGTAGTAATGTGGGTGTGGCCAAATTACTCTTGCTGACATCATAACTCTGCCCCCCCCCCCCCCAAATGGTGCAGAACCTGAGGGCAACACATTTGTGTATGACTATCTTGGTTATTTGAGGAGCCACAGCCTGGTCTGAATTGTGTGCCTGGGATTCAATCCAACTGAAACCTGGGCACGCATGATTCGAAAACTGGACTGTCCGGGTGAAATCCTGGACAGGGGGCAACCCTATTTTATAAGTGAAGTTGCACATTACAAGAGAATTTTATATACCTATACCAATAACCTGACCCTTTCATCTAATGCCCACACCACATATAGCTGGAGTAAATTGGCCATAGCAGCCGTTTTATTAACCAAATATAAATATCCAATAATTAACACGCCAATAACCTTTCAAAACATAACATACAGTATATTAAAGAAAATGTAGCCCAAGGTCCCAATACGCAAAAAAATTCAGAACCGTACCTGCTAGTCATTTCAAAGGCCTCCAGTCGCGAAAAAACCCAACCGGCTCGGAGACAACTAGCAGGTACCCATACACCAACTGGGAGCCGTACCTCAGACGGGTCCCTACACCATACCTTTTTATGTGCCCATATGACCTAAGAGGACCTTGCACCCCGCCAAGTGCCACAACCTGCTCCTTAAGTCCCCCAAAACAAAATACGAAAAAATTCCCCCCCCAAAAATGTAGGGTGGGAGGGTGGGAAGTTGTCCCACACTCTTCCCCTTCCAACTGAAGACCACCCCCTTTTCCGTCCCCAATTCACCCCCCCCCCTCCCCCACAAAGCTCTCCACCCCATCCCCATAGCCCACTCTGAACAGGCCTAACAAATTCCTGAAACGCCCCCACTTACCGTTAACTCCCGGTACCCTAAGCCCCCGTTATCCCCTGTCATGCCGGCCCTCTGTTTATTGCCTTGGGGTTATACTACGGGCCTCTCTTTATTAACCTGCATATAGTCACTTGGGAGTGGAATTTCTGGCTCAGTTTCCTCGATATTCTCTGCTCATGCCACCAGCATCTGACAGCCCACAATTAGGGATGACCATGCTTTGAACTCCTGCTGCGCTTGGGAGTAAATGCTTTCTAGCAGATTGGCTACCGTACATTACACATTCATAGTTTTCATGTCAACTTCCTTCTCTATTTCATCTGTATAACCGTACAATTCTCTGCTTTGGGATGCATGGAAAAGGACGTTGTCTCCAGACAAGTAGACTGTGTTGATGGTGGTTCTGAGCACTGGGCAAACGGAGCAAAATGTCCCTTGCTCTTGGGTCACATTGACCTAATCTGTCATCTATTGGCTCTACAAGGGGATTTTTTTTCCGAGAGAATTGGTGCAGGTACTCCCCCCGTGTGAGTCACACCTTGCCCCCTACCCAACCCTGAGCACCGTCCCTTGGTTCCACCCCCTACCAACCCCAGAGCACTGTCCCTTGGTTCCACCCCCTACCAACCCCAGAGCACCATCCCTTGATTCCACCCCCTAACCACCTCCCATTACCGTCCCTTGGCTCCATCCCCTAATCACCTCCCATTACCGTACCTTGGTTCCACCCCCTACCAACCCCAGAGCACCGTCCCTTGGTTCCACCCCTAACCACCTCCCAGTACCGTCCCTTGGCTCCACCCCCTAACCACCTCCCAGTACCGTCCCTTGGTTCCACCCCCAACCACCTCCCAATACCATCCCTTCGTTCCACCCCCTAACCACCTCCCAGTACCATCCCTTGGTTCAACCCCCTAACCACCTCCCAGTACCGTCCCTTGGTTCCACCCCCTAACCACCTCCCAGTACCGTCCCTTGGTTCCACCCCCTAACCACCTCCCAGTACCGTCCCTTGGTTCCACCCCCTAACCACCTCCCAATACCATCCCTTGGTTCCACCCCCTAACCACCTCCCAATATCGTCCCTTGGTTCCACCCCCTAACCACCTCCCAATACCGTCCCTTGGTTCCACCCCCTAACCACCTCCCAGTACCATCCCTTGGTTCCACCCCCTAACCACCTCCCAGTACCATACCTTGGTTCCACCCCCTAACCACCTCCCAGTACCATCCCTTGGTTCCACCCCCTAACCACCTCCCAGTACTGTCCCTTGGTTCCACCCCCTAACCACCTCCCAGTACCGTCCCTTGGTTCCACCCCCTAACCACCTCCCAGTACCGTCCCTTGGTTCCACCCCCTAACCACCTCCCAGTACCATCCCTTGGTTCCACCCCCTAACCACCTCCCAGTACCGTCCCTTGGTTCCACCCCCTAACCACCTCCCAGTACCGTCCCTTGGTTCCACCCCCTAACCACCTCCCAGTACCGTCCCTTGGTTCCACCCCCTAACCACCTCCCAGTACCGTCCCTTGGTTCCACCCCCTAACCACCTCCCAGTACCATCCCTTGATTCCACCCCCTAACCACCTCCCAGTACCGTCCCTTGGTTCCACCCCCTAACCACCTCCCAGTACCGTCCCTTGGTTCCACCCCCTAACCACCTCCCAGTACCGTCCCTTGGTTCCACCCCCTAACCACCTCCCAGTACCATCCCTTGGTTCCACCCCCTAACCACCTCCCAGTACCGTCCCTTGGTTCCACCCCCTAACCACCTCCCAATACCGTCCCTTGGTTCCACCTCCTAACCACCTCCCAGTACCGTCCCTTGGTTCCACCCACTAACCACCTCCCAATACCGTCCCTTGGTTCCACCCCCTAACCACCTCCCAATATCGTCCCTTGGTTCCACCCCCTAACCACTTGCCAGCACCGGCCCTTTTAGAGAATACAGAACCAAGTAACAATTTGTGGTGCTGAGTAGTCTGTATGGTATTTGTTATTGATAACAAAAAAAGCAGGAACATAGATCTTAACTATAGACCTCCCCAGCAACAATAACCCCCCCCTTTCCCAGCAACAATAGAATTCTCAGCAATAATAGATACGCCCCAGCAACACTAGACCAACCCCAGCAACAACAGAACACAACCCAGCAACAAAAGATCCCCCCAGCAACAACATATCCCCCCAGCAATAATAGATATTCCCAGAAACACTAGACCCATCCCAGCATAAATGGATCCCTCCCTGATGTAAATCCACCATCAATCATGAAGGTCACTGGCCAACAACCTGTACGGGGAAAAAAAAACAAAAAACCCTGCCGGGCAAACATGGCCGTTCCCATCACTTGCAAATTCGCCTAATGACAGTGCTGCCCCCTCCCCCCCACCTCTGAGTAAACAAATAGGCGAAGTCACCCAGTGATGTCACCGGGTGACTCTATCCCTATGATGTCCATTGGAAACCTTGATGTCATAGAGAGGGGAATCACCAGGTGACATTACCAGGTGGTTCTGCCCCCTATACCAACACATGCCAGCCCCAAGACCTCACCCTTTGCCTGGAATTCCACTTTAACCTTTTTAACATGGAGATACCCCTTGAATAACTTTCTGGTCTCAGGGAACCCCTGCTAGTAATTACTAAATCTACAGCTCCAGGTACATGTCCCCTGACTTGTGATCAATGAGAAGAATTACACGTTCTCCTTACAGATAGCTAGAACGATCATCTACATCAGGATTCTTCAACCAGGGTTCCTCTAGAGGTTGCTAGGGGTTCCCTGAGCAATGGTCAATTTCTGCCTCTCAGGTAAGTTCTCAAGGACACTATTGATCTTTTTCGTTATCTGTAAGGGGGTAATTCTTCCCAATAACCACAAGTTTAAGAAGAATTCTTCTCATTGAGCATCGCACTAATGTATGATGAGTTGAAGATTTTCCATTTTTAGCAGGGGCTCCCCAAGACCCGAGAATTATTTCCAGGGTTCCTCTGTGTTGAAAAGGTTGAGAAAGACTGATCTACATCGTGGTTCCCAAACCAGGGTTCCATTGGAACCTTAGGGTTTGTCAGAGGTTGCTAGGGGTTCCTTGAGCAATGAGCAATTTCTGCCTCTCAGATAAGTTCCCACTGACACCATTGCCCTTTTTAGCTTTCTGTAAAGGGGGCAATTCTTCCCAATGACCACAAGTGTAAAGGAGCATTCTCCCCATCGACCATCACACTAAAGTATCATGAGTTGTAGATATAGTCATTTTTAGTAGGGGTTCCCTGAGACTGCAAAGTTATTTTGAAGGGTCCCTCTTTGTTAAAAGGTTGAGAAAGGCTTATCTACATCGTTGGTTACTTACCTGCTCAAGGAATCCTTAGCAAACTCTGGAGGAACCCTCAAATTCCATCTTGGTTGAGCATTTTTCTTGTAGAAGTTAGACAGAACATCAGGCTGTTACTGAAACCTCCTCTGTTGTTCAGCAGATACATTTACATACATATGTCTGCTTCACCAAGAGGACTTTTTTGCCACTCCAGAGGAAGCAGGCGTTTTCCCCATGAAACGCGTTGAGACTTATGGGACCCCACATACAGTAGTACGTTGGATTCCGAGTATAATTCATTCCAAAAGCATGCTTGTAATCCAAAGCACTCGTATATCAAAGCGGGTTTACCCATAGGAAATAATGGAAACTCAGATAATCCGTTCCACAGCCACGGCTGGTCTATGCAGTACCGCGTTTGGCCACCGGGGACACCTGGGACACTTGGAAACACTTGGAGACGCTCAGAGACACTCCGTTCCCTTGTTTGCGAGTGCCTCCAAACATCTCTGAGTGTCTCCGAGCATCAACGGCACCCCCGCACCTCTGGCCAAATGCGGTGCTGCACACCCCAGCGGCTTGATTCCTGCTCGTCTTGGGAGATGGCGCTCGCAAAGCGAATCAGACATTCTTTTTTTTTAAATAGCCCGTATTGCGAAATGCTCGTTAAGCTCGTTACTAACAGTCCGAGGTTCCACTGTATATGCTATGGACAGAGAAATAAAATGATCCAATGTGATTCAATGTTAACAATAAAATGTTGACAGTATACGAAGTGCGATGTGCATTGCATTAGATTCAGTGAAGCACAGCGGAGAAATTTTTTTTAATTGTAAAAAAATTTAAAGTTACACCCAAGCACATACAATCCCCCCAGAAAATCAGAGTTCCCCCATATACGCACGCACGCACACACATAAAACGCACACAGTGGGGCACATACGCCTGAAAACATAGATTGCAATACACATGTTACATATCACCACACCCACCGGAGTGAGAGCAATAATTGTAGCACCAGATCCCCTTCGTAACGCTAAAATGATGACCTATAGTAGCTTTTATATTTTTATTCATAGTTTCATAGTTAGTAAGGTTGAATAAAGACACCAGTCCATCCAGTTCAACCTGAGTGAGTGTCTACAATTGTCCCTATCCCCGTACATTGGTCCCTACACTCAATGAGCCCACAATCCAAGGTCCCCATTCATATACTAGGGCCAATTTTGGACAGAAGCCAATTAACCTACCTGCATGTCTTTGGATTGTGGGAGGAAAGCGGAGTACCCGGAGGAAACCCACGCAGGCACAGGGAGAACATGCAAACTCCAGGCAGGTAGTGTCGCGGTTGGGATTTGAACCAGCGACCCTTCTTACTGCTAGGTGAGAGTGCTAACCACTACACCACTGTGCCGCCCAATTACACCACTGTGCCGCCCACTACACCACTGTGCCGCCCACTACACCACTGTGCCGTATTATTATTATTATTATTATAATACACGATTTATATAGCGCCAACAGTTTACGCAGCGCTTTACAATGTATGGGGGGGACAACACAATTACAGTGCAATACAAAAGGTACAGGAGGGCCCGGCTCGTAGAGCTTACATTCTAAAGGGAGGGGGTGGTGGTACAAAAGGTAATAGCTGCAGAGAATGATTTGATGGGGGGGCGGCTCGAAACTGTTAGGTGGGTGTGGGATAGGCTTCCCTGAATAAATGAGTTTTCAGGGATCTCCTAAAGGTGGACAGGGTAGGGGCTGATCGGATATTCAATGGTATAAAATTAAAATAAAATAAAATGATATAAAATTTTAAAGCGCCACCTATGGGAAATATAGGGTACTGAAGCTTGGCACCATTTCACGGATGCACATACATTTAAGGTTTGACGTGTTGGGTATCTATTTACTCGGTGTGACCTCATCTTTTATATTTGACTTAAAATTGGGTAATTTATTGAATTTTCTTTGTGCCCTCTAAAAGTAACTTTCAGTGTGTTTTTTTTTTTTTTTGCTGTAATTGTGTGTTTTCCTAGACCTTTGTGGCGACATAAAAAAAAATCGGAACCACCACTATTTTATTCTCTAGGGTGTCTGCTTTCAGAAAAGATATCATGTTTTTTTTTGGAATCTTCAGGGCTAAAATAATTTTAAACGCCGATAAACACTCAAAAACGCGTCTCACCAGCGTTTTTTATCATTTTTTGATCCATTGAAAAAAAAAAAAAAAATAATACAAAAAAAAAACGCTAATGCCATGTACACACAACCGGACTTTGACAGCAAAGGTCCAACAGAACGAATCCGTCTGACAATTCGACCGTGTGTGGGCTCCATCGGACCTTTGCTGTCTACAAATCAGACGGACTTTAGATTTAAGCCCCATACACACTATTAGATTTTCTGCTGATTTTTTCCTTCAGATTTACCAAAACCATGTAGTGCAAGGGGCCTGCCTGATTGCATACAAATTGAAACTCTTATGCCGCGTACACACGATCGGAATTCCGGGCCAGCAAAAGACCGATGAGAGCTTTTCATCGGAAAATGCGACCGTGTGTACGCTCCATCGGAAATTTAGCTGTCCGAATTTCCACCAGCCAAAAATTGATAGCATGTTCTCAATTTTCCAGACAGAAAAACTTTCTAACGGAAATTCCGATCGTGTGTATGCAATTCCGACACGCCAAAAATTACGCATTGCTCAGATTCAACTACAAGACAGAAGCTATTGGCTACTGGGCATTGAACTTCCTTTTTCTAGTCCCATCGTACGTGTTGTAGGTCACCGCGTTTTAAAAACGATCGGAATTTGGTGTGACCGTGTGCAGGCAAGACAGCTTGAGCGGAAAACCATCAGAGCTTTTTCCGACGAGAATTACGATCGTGTGTACGCGGCATTAAGGTTTGACCTTATATTATATGGTTTTGGTAAATCTGAAGGAAAAAAAAAAATCAGCAGAAAATCTGATGTGGGGCTTCAGAACATGTTTCATATCTTTCAGACGGACTGGGGTCTGGTCGAAAAATGATGTATGCTTGTCTGGTCGTAAGCTTGTCCAATGGACGAAAACCGACGCTAGCTATTGGCTACTGGCTATGAACTTCCTTGTTCTAGTCCGGTCGTACGTCATCACGTTCAAATCCGTCAGACTTTGGTGTGCTTTCGTGTGGCCAAGTCCGTTCGCTTGGAAAGTCAGTCGGAAGTCCGCGAAAATCCCGTCGAGAAGACAGTCGGACCTAATCCGTCAAAGTCCGTGCTAAGCTAGGGCAGATATTGGCTACTGGCTATGAACTTCCTTTTTCTAGTCCGGTTGTACGTCCTCACGGTCGAATCCGTCGGACTTTGGTGTGCTTGTGTGGGGCCAAGTCCGTTCGTTCAGGAAAGTCCATCGGGAAGACCGTCTGACCTAGTCCGCCAGAAAGTCCGGTCATATGCTTGTCTGACAGACGAAAATTGACGCTACCTATTGGCTACTGGCTATGAATTTCTTTATTCTAGTCCGGTCGTACGTCATCACATTCAAATCCATCAGACTTTGGTGTGCTTTCGTGTGGCCAAGTCCGTTCGTTCGGGAAAGTCCGTCGGAAGTCCGCGGAAAGTCAGTTCGGGAAGACCGTCGGACCTAGTCCGCCAGAAAGTCCGGTCGTATGCTTGTCCAATGGACGAAAACCGACGCTAGCTATTGGCTACTGGCTATGAACTTCCTTGTTCTAGTCCGGTCGTATATCATCACGTTCAAATCCGTCGGACTTTGGTGTGCTTTCGTGTGGCCAAGTCCGTTTGTTCGGGAAAGTCCGTCAGAATTCCGTGGAAAAAGTCCGTCGTGAAGACTGTCGGACTTAGTCCGCCAGAAAGTCCGGTCGTATGCTTGTCTGACGGACGAAAACCAACGCTAGCTATTGGCTACTGGCTATGAACTTCCTTGTTCTAGTCCGGTCGTACGTCATCACGTTCAAATCCGTGGGACTTTGGTGTGCTTTCGTGTGGCCAAGTCCGTTCATTTGGAAAGTCAGTCGGAAGTCCGCGGAAATCCCGTCGAGAAGAACGTCGGACCTAGTCATCAAAGTCCGAAGTCAAAGTCCAGGCTAGTCCGATGGATGAAAACCGACGCTAGGGCAGCTATTGGCTACTGGCTATGAACTTCCTTTTTCTAGTCCGGTCGTATATCATCACGTTCAAATCCGTCAGACTTTGGTGTGCTTGTGTGGGGCCAAGTCCGTTCATTCGGAAAGTCCGTCGGGAAGACCGTCGGACCTAGTCTGCCAGAAAGTCCGGTCATATGCTTGTCCGACGGACGAAAACCGACGCTACCTATTGGCTACTGGCTATGAACTTCTTTATTCTAGTCCGGTCGTACGTCATCACGTTCAAATCCATCAGACTTTGGTGTGCTTTCATGTGGCCAAGTCCGTTCGTTCGGGAAAGTCCGCCAGGAAGACCGTCGGACCTAGTCCGCCAGAAAGTCCGGTCGTATGCTTGTTCGACGGACGAAAACCGGCGCTAGCTATTGGCTACTGGCTATGAACTTCCTTGTTCTAGTCCGGTCGTACGTCATCACGTTCGAATCCGTCAGACTTTGGTGTGTTTGTGTGGGGCCAAGTCCGTTCGTTCGGGAAAGTCCATCGGGAAGACCGTCAGACCTAGTCCGCCAGAAAGTCCGGTCGTATGCTTGTCCGACGGACGAAAACCGACGCTAGCTATTGGCTACTGGCTATGAACTTTTGGTGTGCTTGTGTGGGGCCAAGTCCGTTCGTTTGGAAAGTCTGTCGGAAGTCCCCGGAAATCCCATTGAGAAGACCGTCGGGACCTAGTCCGGTTGTGTGTACGTGGCATAATAAACGCTAAAAACTTCCATTGCAAAAAAAATGCGTTAAATGTTGAAAAACTCACTGCGAAGCTACTGGTTATTTTAACATCCGGTATTCATGAGGCCTAAATGTTTTTTTTTTAGAAATTATTTGCCAGTAAAAATGTATTTACGTTTCAAACATTTTGTCTGCAGTCCTTTAGCGCCGTACAAGTCCACACATTTGATTTTACCTTAAGTGCAAAGGAGAAAAAAAGGATAGCCGGTAGAAGTGATAATTATCTTGGTTTTTATCAGTCAATATCCCCGCGTTTTTTTGCTGTAATGATGATAATTCACCCGTGAACTATGTTTGTCTTTAGCACCCCGTTGTTACGAAAAAGCATGTTAATGTCCGTTATTTATTGACCTGAGACTATGCTAAGTGGTTTTGTAAATGATCCAACGTCTGACTGCAAAATTATATCCTGATGAATCCTATTTAGGTAATGGGCTATTTTATTTCACATTCTTCGGGAAAATCATGTCGCTGTGATTTGTGTTTAAAATATTATAAGAAGGCCGTAGACATTGGAAGGCAGTTGGAGGGACAATCCAGTCTACTTTTGATCATACCAGGTCCAAGATCAAAGGCCTTTGAGGCACCCATAGTCACCTCTGGCCAGGGCTTCTCGGAGGAAACCTTGTTCAGTTGTGTTTGTTTTCTCCCGATAGGTCAGAGCCAATAGTCTCGGCAGAGCTCTTGCCCCATCCCTCTGATTAGACTACACATAAATGAGCTGACTATTTACAGTATCGCACAAAAGTAAGTACACCCCCCACATTTTTGTAAATCTTTTCTTCTATCTTTTCATGTGACAACACTGAAGAAATGACACTTGTCTACAATGTAAAGTAGTGAGTGTACAGCTTGTATAACAGTGTAAATTTCCCGTCCCGTCAAAATAACTCAACACACAGCCATTAATGTCTAAACCGCTGGCAACAAAAGTCAGTACACCCCTAAGTGAAAATGTATAAATTGGGCCCAAAGTGTTAATATTTTGTGTGGCCACCATTATTTTCCAGCGCTGCCTTAACCCTCTTGGTCATGGAGTTCACAGGTTGCCACTGGAGTCCTCTTCCCCTCCTCCATGATGACATCACGGAGCTGGTGGATGTTGGAGACCTTATACTCCTCCACCTTCTGTTTGAGGATGCCCCACAGATGATCAATAGGGTTTAGGTCTGGAGACATGCTTGGCCAGTCCATCACCTTTACCCTCAGCTTCTTTAGCAAGGCAGTGGTGGTCTTGGAGGTGTGTTTGGGGTGGTTATCATGTTGGAATACTGCCCTGCGGTCCAGTCTCTGAAGGGAGGAGATCATGCTCTGCTTCAGTATGTCACAGTACATGTTGGCATTCATGGTCCCCTCAATGATCTGTAGCCCCCCAGTGTCGGCAGCACTCGTGCAGCCCCAGACCATGACACTCCCACCACCATGCCTGACTGTAGACAAGACACACTTGTCTTTGTCCTCCTCACCTGGTTGCCCCCACACACGCTTGTCACCATCTGACACCAAATACGTTTATCTTGGTCTCATCAGACCAAAGGACTTGGTTCCAGTAATCCATCTCCTTAGTCTGCTTGTCTTCAGCAAACTGTTTGCGGTCTTTCTTGTGCATCATCTTCAGAAGAGGCTTCCTTCTGGGATGACAGTCATGCAGACCAATTTTATGCAGTGTGCGGCGTATGGTCTGAGCACTGACAGGCTGACCCCCCCCACCCCTACAACCTCTGCAGCAATGCTGGCAGCACTCATACATCTATTTCCCAAAGACAACCTCTGGCGCTCAACTTCGGACATTTTTATTTAGGGGTGTACTCACTTTTGTTGCCAGCAGTTTAGCCATCAATGGCTGTGTGTTGAGTTATTTTGATGGGACAGGAAATTTACACTGTTATACAAGCTGTACACTCACTACTTTACATTGTAGACAAGTGTCATTTCTTCAGTGTTGTCACATGAAAAGAGAGAAGGAAATATTTACACAAATGTGAGGGGTGTACTCACTTTTGTGCGATACTGTAAATAGCCAGCTCATTTATGTGTAATCTAATCAGAGGGATGGGGCAAGAGCTCTGCCGACACTATTGGCTCTGACCAGCGGGAGGAAACAAACACAACTGAACAAGGTTTCCTCCAAGAAGCCCTGGCCAGAGGTGACTATGGGTGCCTCAAAGACATTTGATTTTCGACCTGGTATGATCAATAGTGATGGACGAACGTTTCGCCCGGCGGTCGTTTCGCGGCGAATTTCCGACATTCGCGGTCCGCACGTTCGAACGCCTTTTTCCGTCGTTCGCCGCGGCGGACTTACGTGTTTAATGTATACAAGAACTTTAACCTTTGGTGACACGTTTATCATGTGATACAGGACAGCCAATTGAGACATGACAGCACATGGACACTTGTACATTCCCCCTAACCTATAAATACACCCGATCCGGTGGCCATTTTACATTCTTTCTTCTGTTACGATAGGGACAGGTTCCTGTGTGGAGTAGGGAGAGATAAACCACTAGCTATTTGGTACACAAAAGTTCTTTTCAGGACTGGTATAGGTGTTAGGTGTTGATAGGTTTGCTGTGCTGCTGATTCTTGCAGCAGCCTGAGTGTCTTTTGTTAGTTTAGAGAAAGGGAAAGGACGGTGTATGCTACAGGGACAGCCAGATTAGTCTTTCATCATCATCATCATCATCATCATCATTAGCTGTTACTATCAAGGTCCACAAAAGAGCTGTTCCAGTAACCACTAATCGTTCTCTTTTTTTGCCAATTTGTATAGGGACAGGAAGGAAGCAGTGTTGTCAGGCAGTGAGGGTAATTTTAAAGACTTGCTGTTATTATTAGTTCCACAAAGGTTCTTTTCAGGACTGGTATCAGTGGTACAGTAATAGGCTTGTACATGTATAATATTCTTTCTTCCAAATATAGAAAGGATATTATACTTGACTGCTGCCCTTCTGCTGCAGTCTGCTAAACATTCACAACTCACTTGTTCCACAAAAGTTCTTATAAGGACTGGTAACTTGGTATAGGGTGCTACGGTACATAGGCTTGAGTGCGGTACAGTCTGCTGTTCTGTAAGGACCGCTATCGGTCCACAATAGATAGGGTTGACGTGCACCACTGCTGACCGCTGCCCTATACTGCAGCAGTCCTTCAGCGGTATAGGGACTGACGTACAGTCTGCTAATCACTAACACACAACCTGCTTGTTCCACAAAAGTTCTTATAAGGACTGGTAACTTGGTATAGGGTGCTACGGTACATAGGCTTGAGTGCGGTACAGTCTGCTGTTCTGTAAGGACCGCTATCGGTCCACAATAGATAGGGTTGACGTGCACCACTGCTGACCGCTGCCCTATACTGCAGCAGTCCTTCAGCGGTATAGGGACTGACGTACAGTCTGCTAAACACTAATACACAACCTGCTTGGTCCACAAAAGTTCTTATAAGGACTGGTAACTTGGTATAGGGTGCTACGGTACATAGGCTTGAGTGCGGTACAGTCTGCTGTTCTGTAAGGACCGCTATAGGTCCACAATAGATAGGGTTGACGTGCACCACTGCTGACCGCTCACCTATACTGCAGCAGTCCTTCAGCGGTATAGGGACTGACGTACAGTCTGCTAATCACTAACACACAACCTGCTTGTTCCACAAAAGTTCTTATAAGGACTGGTAACTTGGTATAGGGTGCTACGGTACATAGGCTTGAGTGCGGTACAGTCTGCTGTTCTGTAAGGACCGCTATCGGTCCACAATAGATAGGGTTGACGTGCACCACTGCTGACCGCTGCCCTATACTGCAGCAGTCCTTCAGCGGTATAGGGACTGACGTACAGTCTGCTAAACACTAATACACAACCTGCTTGGTCCACAAAAGTTCTTATAAGGACTGGTAACTTGGTATAGGGTGCTACGGTACATAGGCTTGAGTGCGGTACAGTCTGCTGTTCTGTAAGGACCGCTATCGGTCCACAATAGATAGGGTTGACGTGCACCACTGCTGACCGCTGCCCTATACTGCAGCAGTCCTTCAGCGGTATAGGGACTGACGTACAGTCTGCTAAACACTAATACACAACCTGCTTGGTCCACAAAAGTTCTTATAAGGACTGGTAACTTGGTATAGGGTGCTACGGTACATAGGCTTGAGTGCGGTACAGTCTGCTGTTCTGTAAGGACCGCTATTGGTCCACAATAGATAGGGTTGACGTGCACCACTGCTGACCGCTCACCTATACTGCAGCAGTCCTTCAGCGGTATAGGGACTGACGTACAGTCTGCTAATCACTAACACACAACCTGCTTGTTCCACAAAAGTTCTTATAAGGACTGGTAACTTGGTATAGGGTGCTACGGTACATAGGCTTGAGTGCGGTACAGTCTGCTGTTCTGTAAGGACCGCTATCGGTCCACAATAGATAGGGTTGACGTGCACCACTGCTGACCGCTGCCCTATACTGCAGCAGTCCTTCAGCGGTATAGGGACTGACGTACAGTCTGCTAAACACTAATACACAACCTGCTTGGTCCACAAAAGTTCTTATAAGGACTGGTAACTTGGTATAGGGTGCTACGGTACATAGGCTTGAGTGCGGTACAGTCTGCTGTTCTGTAAGGACCGCTATCGGTCCACAATAGATAGGGTTGACGTGCACCACTGCTGACCGCTCACCTATACTGCAGCAGTCCTTCAGCGGTATAGGGACTGACGTACAGTCTGCTAATCACTAACACACAACCTGCTTGTTCCACAAAAGTTCTTATAAGGACTGGTAACTTGGTATAGGGTGCTACGGTACATAGGCTTGAGTGCGGTACAGTCTGCTGTTCTGTAAGGACCGCTATCGGTCCACAATAGATAGGGTTGACGTGCACCATTGCTGACCGCTGCCCTATACTGCAGCAGTCCTTCAGCGGTATAGGGACTGACGTACAGTCTGCTAAACACTAATACACAACCTGCTTGGTCCACAAAAGTTCTTATAAGGACTGGTAACTTGGTATAGGGTGCTACGGTACATAGGCTTGAGTGCGGTACAGTCTGCTGTTCTGTAAGGACCGCTATCGGTCCACAATAGATAGGGTTGACGTGCACCACTGCTGACCGCTGCCCTATACTGCAGCAGTCCTTCATCGGTATAGGGACTAAGAGTTTTGTCACAGGGTCATTTAAAAAATGACAGGCAGAGGAAGAGGCAGGCCCTTCCGCAGGGGTGGTAGGGGTAGGGCAGGAGCAACAGGCTTGAGCCAAAGTGGGAAGTTGCAGAAGGTGCGTTCAATTACTTTAAAGGATGCACCAGACTTGGTTGAGTGGCTCGCTCAGCCTTACTCTTCTGCACCCTCCTCATCCTCTCGATCTGCACCCTCTTCTTCACTCTCTGCTATGTGCACCCCCAAAGACACTACCACCAACAACACGACCACCACCACCACCACCACATACCTTCCGCTTGAGTCACAGGAATTATTTTCCGATCCATATCAAGAGGACATTTCTGATGCGCAGCCACTCTTGGTATTGGATCAGGAAGAGGAGGTAGCAACAAGCGCTACTCAGCAGTCTGACGCCAGTACCCAGATCAGCCCAAGGAGGAGGTTGGTCCCCGGTGTTGCTGCCTACTCCGAGATCTCTACTTATAGCGGTGGGGAAGGTGACGTTGATGATGACGTGTCTAGTGATGTCACGTGGGTGCCCACAAGAGAGGAAGAGGAGGGGAGTTCAGAGGGAGATATGGACCAGCAGATAGGGAGGAGAAGCAGCAATGACTTACATTGCACAGCAGGGACAAAGCAGACTGCAAATGTATCAGGAGCGAGTCATCGACCATGTACGGTCACATCTGGCGCTCCCAGGACACCGGCACATGGCTCCGCAGTGTGGGCTTTTTTTAACGTGTCCGCTGCTGACAATAGCGTTGCCATCTGCAATCTTTGCAGTCAACGCGTTAGTCGCGGTAAGCCCAATACTCACCTAGGGACGACCGCCTTAAGAAGGCACATGAGCAGCCATCACCGAGCCCAGTGGGAGCAACGGAACACACAAAGCCACACTGCAGGCTCTCACCGTCCAGCCTCGTCTTCTACTTCTCCTTCTCCTCTCTCCTCACAATTGTCCTCCACTCCACCTTCCATCACGCCAAGCTCACATTTTTCTGCAAAAAGGCAGGCTTCCGTGGGCCTAATGTTTGAGCGTAAAAAAATGATGACGCCGGATAACCCTCTTGCCCAACGGTTGGCGGCTGGCTTGTCAGAACTCATAGCCCGCCAACTACTGCCATATAAACTGGTGGACTCGGAGGCCTTTCGCAAATTTGTGGCCATTGGAACACCACAATGGAAGGTCCCAGGAAGGAAGTATTTCTCAGAGAAGGGCATCCCAGAGCTATATGGCCATGTTCAGCGGCAAGTGAATGTATCTCTGGCACACAGTGTCGGTGCCAAGATACATCTGACCACAGACACGTGGTCTAGCAAACACGGGCAGGGAAGGTATATCAGTTTTACTGCCCACTGGGTGAACCTTCTGACGGCCGTCAAGCATGTAACCCGTGGCACCCGTGTAGATTTGGTTTTACCGCCACGGATTGCATGCAGGCCTGACTCTTCTTCTCCTCCTCCTACTCCATCCTCCTCCCTCTCCTCCTCAGCTGCCTCCTCCTTTTCCGCTGCTAGCGTCTCTTCCACTGCACCGCCCAAGCTCCCCAGAACCTATTCCACATGCCAGGTGAGACGTTGCCATGCCGTGCTGCGTCTGTTGTGCCTGGAAGCAAAGAGCCACACTGGCCCGGCACTCCTTTCAGCTTTGCGTTCACAGGCAGATGAGTGGCTAACACCGCTCAATTTGACAGTTGGTAAAGTGGTGTGTGACAACGGTGCCAATCTGCTTAGCGCATTGAAACAGGGCAAAATCACGCACGTGCCGTGCATGGCACACGTCTTAAACTTGGTCGTGCAGCGATTCCTTGTCAAATACCCTGGGGTCCAGGACATCTTGCGGCAGGCAAGGAAAATCTCGGCCCATTTCAGAAGATCTTACACGGCCATGGCTCGCCTTGCTGACATTCAGCGGCGACACCATCTGCCGGTCAGACGTCTTATTTGCGATTGCCCGACGCGATGGAACTCAACCTTCTATATGCTTGATAGGCTGCTCCAGCAGAAACGTGCAGTTAACGTCTACCTGTATGAACTCTGCGAAAGAAACGGTTCTGGGGAGCTGGGTTTTTTTTCACCGCGCCAGTGGCTGCTCATGCGCGACACATGCAGACTTCTGCGGCCATTTGAGGAGATCACCAAACTGGTCAGTCGCAGCCATGGCGCCATCAGTGACATGGTACCTTATGCCTTCTTTCTGGAGCGTGCATTGCGTCGTGTCATTGATCAGGCTGTGGAGGAGCAGGAGCGGGAAGATGAGGAAGTCGCAATGCTGGATGAATTCCCAGGGGGGGCTACTCTATCTGAGACAAGTCAACAACAGGAGTCTGATGAGGAGTCAGAGGAGGATGGTGCCGGGGCGGATGAGCAGGAGCAAGAAGAGCATGCTTTAAACCTTTCTGGGATCCCTGTTGTGCGAGGATGGGGAGAGGAGAATGAAGAGGACGACATTATCCTGGATGATGAGCAGGAGCCAGGCCACCACACCGCTTCCACTTTAGTGCAAATGGGGGCCTTCATGCTCCAGTGTTTTAATAGGGACCCCCGTATAAAAAGCATGAGGGTCAAGGACCAGTACTGGGTGGCAACGTACTTAGACCCCCGGTACAAACACAAAATGGCGGAAATGTTACCGCCGTCGCAGAGGGCTGTCAGAATGCAGCACTTCCAGGCCTTGCTTCGAGAAATGCTGCATTCTGCTTTTGCGTGCGCTGGCAGAGGAGCAATTCCCACTCCCAGAGAAGGATTTGCGGGTACCAATCCAACAGCGCCTGCAAGAAGAGGCCGGTTTGAAGATGTGTTGGTGACTTCGGATATGAGGTCATTCTTTCAGCCGACCCATCGACAGGTGTCATCCGGATCCAGCATCAGGGAACGCCTAGACCGTCAGGTGTCCGACTACATTGGGTTAACGGCCGATGTGGACGCTCTGAGGAGTGATGAACCCCTAGACTACTGGGTGGGCAGGCTTGACCTCTGGCCAGAGCTTGCCCAATTTGCAATCGAACTGTTGGCTTGCCCCTCATCCAGTGTCCTGTCCGAAAGGACGTTCAGCGCAGCAGGGGGGATTGTGACCGATAAGCGTACTCGCCTAGCTCACCACAGTGTTAACTACCTCACATTTCTAAAAATGAATGAGGCATGGATCTCGGAGGAATTCAACACATGTGACCAGTAGACCATGTATATGTCTATAAACTATTTTTTTAATCAAGCACACAGACCTTCTTAATTCATTTGGCTCACTTCCTTGACCCAAAAAAGCACACCGTACTATATGCCCCTACCCTCCTCTTTGAAGAGGTTGAGCGGTGTCATATTTCTACTGGGGCTGCTTATGATATCCCTGTGCTGTGCTGACTTCCTCCTGGGGGTTCTTATTATGAAGGGATCACACTATCCCTGTGCTGTGCTGACTTCCTCCTGGGGGTTCTTATTATGAGGGGATCACACCATCCCTGTGCTGTGCTGACTTCCTCCTGGGGCTGCTTACGGTGCTGCTGTCAGTGCTGTATGTCACGGTGCTGCTGTCAGCGCTGTATGTCAC
This sequence comes from Lithobates pipiens, assembly GCF_037356315.1. Lineage (NCBI taxonomy): Eukaryota > Metazoa > Chordata > Amphibia > Anura > Ranidae > Lithobates > Lithobates pipiens. The sequence goes on from NW_027507787.1 coordinate 241,773,075, forward strand.
GGTGCTGCTGTCAGCGCTGTATGTCACGGTGCTGCTGTCAGCGCTGTATGTCACGGTGCTGCTGTCAGCGCTGTATGTCACGGTGCTGCTGTCAGCGCTGTATGTCACGGTGCTGCTGTCAGCGCTGTATGTCACGGTGCTGCTGTCAGCGCTGTATGTCACGGTGCTGCTGTCAGCGCTGTATGTCACGGTGCTGCTGTCAGCGCTGTATGTCACGGTGCTGCTGTCAGCGCTGTATGTCACGGTGCTGCTGTCAGTGCTCTGTATTACGGTGCTGCTGTCAGATGCCTCTATCACGGTGCATGTGTCATTCCGGTATGTCACGCTGCTGGTGATCATCTCCTGCACCCTCTTCTTTGCCTACCCTGGTCCCTGACCTTCCCTCTCCTCCATTGCCTTCATTAGCTCCATAGTCCTGAATTGTTAGAACAATTTCCCAAATAAAATAAAAATGCTTGTAGTTATCGATCCCAAATTCACCTCATACATGTATTATGTCATTGTCCAGATGGTGGGACTACGTTTTACCCCCTAATAATTACCACGTGGCCGCAAATTCGACATGAAGGTTTGCAAAGTTCGCCTCCCATTGAAGTCAATGGGGCCCGCGGCGAACGTTCGGTTTCGCGAACGTTTGGGTCCGTTCGCATTTCGCTTTCGCGAAACGTCCCGTCGGAAGTTCGTCCATCACTAATTGTTGGTTCACTTATCTTTTCCTTCGATTTCCCTTCTAAATGTTTTTTTTCTTTGTTTTCTTTGTGTAAATTTCTCACTTCCTGTTTCACCCCAGTAAGCTGTTCAGTAAGCTGTTTTGGCTGACTAACCACCGCTCGGATGAGGGTGAGAAGTTTACTGAGGAGAAACAGGAAGTGAGATATTCAGACAAAGCAAAAAAATATTTAGAAGGGAAATCAAAGGAAAAGGTAAGTGAACCAACAATGCCCTAGCTTAAAGGAACCTATGTAGAAAATAAAAAATTTACCTTTACAACCCCTTTAAGCCTTAGGTTTGCTCCTCAGACCAAAAGAGTTCCTTAGAGTCAGGCTCTGTCATAACTTACTCATGATCAGATCCTTGCTGCTCTGTCACAGACTAAATCTGCCTCCGGCAGACATGCACGCTCTGGCTGTCCCATGCAGTCTCTCTGACTCCTGTAGAGGATTGGAGTCCTCCTGAATCCCATGCACAGACCTCCTGTCTGTTGGGGGGAGCCCAGAGCTCGATCCCCAGGTCTATTATGCACCCAGCCCACACCCGAACAATCAGCATGCTTACCTCTCCAAAAATCTGGCATAAACTAGCAAACTTTTGAGTAGCACAGGGTCCCACTGCCACTATATATATATATATATATATATATATATATATATATATATATATATATACACAGTGCCTTGCGAAAGTATTCAGCCCCCTTGAACTTTTCAACCTTTTGCCACATTTCAGGCTTCAAACATAAAGATATAACATTTTTATTTTTTGTGAAGAATCACCAACAAGTGGGACACAATTGTGAAGTGGAATGAAATCTATTGGATTTTTGAAACTAATAAAAAAATCAAAAGTGGGGCATGCAAAATGATTGGGCCCCCTTGCGTTAATACTTTGTAGAGCCACCTTTTGCTGCGATTACAGCTGCAAGTCGCTTGGGGTATGTCTCTATCAGTTTTGCACATCGAGAGACTGAAATTCTTGCCCATTCTTCCTTGCAAAACAGCTGGAGCTCAGTGAGGTTGGATGGAGAGCGTTTGTGAACAGCAGTTTTCAGCTCTTTCCACAGATTCTCGATTGGATTCAGGTCTGGACTTTGACTTGGCCATTCTAACACCTGGATACGTTTATTTGTGAACCATTCCTTTGTAGATTTTGCTGTATGTTTGGGATCATTGTCTTGTTGGAAGATAAATCTCCGTCCCAGTTTCAGGTCTTTTGCAGACTCCAACAGGTTTTCATCCAGAATGGTCCTGTATTTGGCTGCATCCATCTTCCCCTCAATTTTAACCATCTTCCCTGTCCCTGCTGAAGAAAAGCAGGCCCAAACCATGATGCTGCCACCACCATGTGTGACAGTGGGGATGGTGTGTTGAGGGTGATGAGCTGTGTTGTTTTTACGCCAAACATATCGTTTTGCATTGTGGGCAAAAACTTTGATTTTGGTTTCATCTGACTTTTTATGGATATCTTTGAGAAATGCCTTTCTTCTTGCCACTCTTCCATAAAGGCCAGATTTGTGCAGTGTACGACTGATTGTTGTCCTATGGACAGACTCTCCCACCTCAGCTGTAGTTCTCTGCAGTTCATCCAGAGTGATCATGGGCCTCTTGGCTGCATCTCTGATCAGTCTTCTCCTTGTCTGAGCTGAAAGTTTAGAGGAACGGCCAGGTCTTGGTAGATTTGCAGTGGTCTGATACTCCTTCCATTTCAAAATGATCGCTTGCACAGTGCTCCTTGGGATGTTTAAAGCTTGGGAAATCTTTTTGTATCCAAATCCGGCTTTAAACTTCTCCACAACAGTATTACGGACCTGCCTGGTGTGTTCCTTGGTCTTCATGATGCTCTCTGCGCTTTCAACAGAACCCTTAGACTATCACAGAGCAGGTGCATTTATACAGAGACTTGATTACACACAGGTGGATTCTATTTATCACCATCAGTCATTTAGGACAACATTGGATCATTCAGAGATCCTCGCTGAACTTCTGGAGTGAGTTTGCTGCACTGAAAGTAAAGGGGCCGAATAATTTTGCACGCACCACTTTTCAGTTTTTTATTTGCTAAAAAAGTTTAAAATATCCAATAGATTTCGTTCCACTTCACAATTGTGTCCCACTTGTTGGTGATTCTTCACAAAAATTACAATTTTATATCTTTATGTTTGAAGCCTGAAATGTGGCAAAAGGTTGAAAAGTTCAAGGGGGCCGAATACTTTCGCAAGGCACTGTATATATATATAGAATATCCTACATAAATCAGCCTACACATTGGTGCTCTAACGATCAAGGGTCAGGCTCAGAGATCATTAGCTATAGCAGTAGAGGATGTCAGGTCACCTGAGACCAGGTGACAGATGCACTCTGTAGGAGTTGGAAGTGCACCTCTAGGTAGTGGACCTCAGGACTGACTGCTGCGGATTGTACCCAGGGAGATTCAGGACACAGTTCTACAGGATGACTAACACAGATCCCAATGGGACCTGGAGCATAGATTCCCCAGGGCGCGGAGTCTAAGAACCAGCAGGTGTGCACCAGAGCCTCCAGTGGTGAGGATGGACTTCGCTGCAGTCTGGCTCCAGGTCGCGGCCCCCAGGGTCTGACAGCTCACACTCACCGTAGACTACAGGAGAAGGAAGCAGCAGGCTGGAACAACAAGGTTAGTAAGGGGATAAGGCAGAGGTCAGGGAAACTAGCAGACAGCAACAACAGAGTACACGCCAAAGGTTCAGGGTCACAGGCAGACAGGAACAACAGAGTACACACCAAAGGTTCAGGGTCACAGGCAGACAGGGATGGTCGGGAACATGCAAAAGGTCAAGGTCACAAGCAGACAGGAATCGTTGAGAACACGCCAAGGTCGGTAACAGAGTCAAGCGTAGAGCACACGGCAAGCAGGAAACAGGAAGCCAAACACACAATGAATACACAATGGTTGATCAGCCCTGATGGCTTGCAGTGCACAGGTTAATATAGGGTTCCCTGATAGGGCCTGGGGTGGAGCCATGCTTAGAGGAGAGGTTATAAAATCCACCAGGTGGAAGTGGCTGGCCTCTTAGTCTGAACACATGAGGGGAGGTAAGCAAACAGAGGAAGATCACTGCATAACCATGACAGAGGAGTTCAGGCCAACCAGCAGGAAGTGCACAAGCAGGTCAGCCTGGTGGATGGCATGGGCTCATTTGATGTGGGGGTTCTAAACCCTAACTGGTATCCACCAGAGCCCCTGATGGTGGAGGTTTTGCTGTGTATTAGTACCAGGTCGTGGTCTTCAGAAACCCCCCGGCAGGAGGGGAGAAAGCCGGGTTCAATAGCAGATATAGCAGGTAGGGATCAAACAGAAGCATAGTCCGTTAACAAGCCAAAGGTCAGTAACAACTGTTTGCAGGTTGGGTTCAAGCGAAAGCATTGTCAAGGAACAAGCCAAACTTTGGTAACCGATGGTAGTGAAGAAAAGGACTAGAGCAGGTACACAAGGGGCAAAATATCAGCCTCAGGGTGCACAATAATCTGGCAAACAGTGCAAAAGACGTGACTTAAAGGGAAAGTTCATGGGAGGAGCAAAGAGTTCAAAGTTCACAAGAAACAAGGTACAAGGTAAGCTTGTCCAAGGAATCAGGCAGGGAGCTGTCCAGCATTTCAGGTAGCTCAGCAAGAAGAGCCACAACCAGACACAGCAGGAGGTTGCATTCTCCAGCAAAAAAGATGTGAATCAACCAAGGCTCAAGGATCCCCTAACCACTTCTGGGGGAATCCCAGCATTCCACAGAACCCTGGATGAGAATGGCTGTTCCAGACCAGGCATAAAAAGTTACATTACAAAATTTAGGCATGGGGCAGGGAATCGGGATTGGACATCTTGCTGTTATGTCTCTGTGGGTTTTGGATAGAGCAGCACCCATTAAACACATGGTGGATCCATTCAACAATGCCTACCCTGATTAGAGTACATTTTGTGAAGAGATCATCAAAATAAATTCCATGTATTATGCAGCTCACAATAAAACAAAGAAATGTCAGCCTGAAATTCGGAGGAATCGTTGGGCACTTCTGTGACTGACAATTGGGAACGGTCCAGTAAGGACCTGGAGCGGGGGGGAATAAATTCCAGTAGGGAGCTGATTTTGGATATCAAAACTGATTTCCTTCGGCTCTGTACGGCCTTCCCCGATATGATGGTTTCGTGGTCCGACATGGTGGCTCGGACGACTCGGCGCATGGCGAGGTCGTTTGAGAGAATCAACAAAACTTGCATAAAAGTTAATAAAGTGGTGGGGTGATTTTTTTTTTATTCGGAACGGTGGCTTGGTTATCCGCCATTTGGAACTGGAGTCTGATACCGAGCTGTACCTGAGAGGGGATGGAGTCCATTTATCTGCGGTGGGAATAGATTTATGGTCCCTGGGGTTGCAGGACGGAATTCAAAGGGCATTGTGGGTGTGGAGGTGCCTTGGAAGGGTCAGGTGTCACCCTTTTGGGCGGTGACGGTGGTTGGTCTTTTGACGGTGTAAGAAAAGACTTTAGAGATGGAAGTGTGGGGGGCTCATCAGTGGTATGTGCCCCTCTGGTGTATTCCAGTTACATAGGTTAACTGGAATAGGGTAATGGTTGCACTGCGGGTAGTGGCGGTTGTCTCAGAGCTGGCATTCACGGCTGGAGGGCTATTGTGGTAAAAGGGCCCACAGCGCAGAAGTGGAATAGTATTGGATTTCTGGGTGCCGTCAAAAGACCAACAGGCTGAAAATTGTTATGTTGTTTCAGATGTTGATGTGAAAATAATGTTAATTTTAATAAGTGTTTTTGTTAATAAAGAAGGCTGCTATGGCCATTTGTACTCCATTTTCAGGTGTGGTTTCATTAATTGGAAATAATATTGAAGGGTAGGTTGCGTACTATGGTCGGGCAGACATAAGAAGGTTGACATCTGAATCTACACTGGTCATGTGCCCGCAGTACAGTCATTGTTATAATTTGACTCTTTTGGTTATCAGGAAAAAAAATTCTGCAGGAACGTGGTGGTGCACAGTCCGGCAACTCAAGCACTTCGAGTATGTACTCGCAAGGGTGTGTCTGGAAGGTCTATTGATGATGGCTGGGGGAGGGCGGGGGGTAGTGTTGATGGGAGGGGTTCTATTGTTGCTGGGAGGGTTTGTTATTTCTGGGGGGAACTACTGTTACCGAGGGATCCATTGTTGCTCGCTGCAGGGGGAAGCTATTGTTGCTAGGGGGATCCATTGAGTCTGGTTGTGAATCTATTATTGCTGGGGGAATCAAATGTTGATGGGGTCAAGTGTTACTGGTTGCTGGGGGGTCAATTGGTGCCAGCTGAAGGGCATCTATGGTTGCTGGTGGGGAACCTATTGTTGTGGGGGGAATCAACAGTTGACGGGGGGTCTGTTGCTGATTGTAGATCTATTGTTGCTGGGGGATTGGATGGTCTTATGCTGTTGGGAAAATCAATTGCTGAAGGTGAGGGCTCTGTTGATGCTGGCTTCTGGGGGGCCTGTTGATGATGACTACTGGGGGGCCTATTGATGCTGGGTGCTGGGGAGGGTCTATTGATACTGCTGGGGGGTTGGTTGATGCTGGCTGCTGGGGGTCTGTTGATGATGGCTGCTGGGGGTCTGTTGATGATGGCTGCTGGGGAGGTCTATTGATGCTGGCTGCTGGGGAATTTATTGATGCTGGCTGCTGGGGGTTTGTTGATGTTATTGATGCTTGCTGCTGGGGGTTTGTTGATGTTATTGATGCTTGCTGCTGGGGGTTTGTTGATGTTGATGATGCTTGCTGCTGGGGGTTTGTTGATGCTGGCTGCTGGGGGGGGTCTGTTGATGCTGGCTACTGGGGGGTATATTGATGCTGGCTGCTGGGGGGGGGTCTATTGATGCTGGCTGCTGGGGGGTATATTGATGCTGGCTGCTGCTGGGGGGGTCTATTGATGCTGGCTGCTGGGGGGGGGGTCTATTGATGATGGCTGCTGCTGGGGGGGTTATTGATGCTGGCTGCTGGGGGGTCTGTTGATGATGGCTGCTGGGGGGGTCTGTTGATGATGACTGCTGGGGGGGTCTATTGATGCTGGCTGCTGGGGAGTTTAATGATGCTGGCTGCTGGGGGGTTTGTTGATGCTGGCTGCTGGGGGTCTATTGATGCTGGCTTCTGGGGGTGGGGGGTTATTGATGCTAACTGCTGGGGGGGGGGGGCTATTGATGCTGGATGCTGAGGAGTTTATTGATGCTGGCTGCTGGGGGTTTGTTGATGATGGCTGCTGGGGGTTTGTTGATGATGGCTGCTGGGGTATTGTTGATGATGGCTGCTGGGGGTTTGTTGATGATGGCTGCTGGGGGGGTCTATTGATGCTGACTGCTGGGGGGTCTATTGATGCTGGCTGCTGGGGGGGGGGGGTGGTTGATGCTGGCTGCTGGGGGTGGGGGGTTATTGATGCTAACTGCTGGGGGGGGGGGGGGCTATTGATGCTGGATGCTGAGGAGTTTATTGATGCTGGCTGCTGGGGGTTTGTTCATGATGGCTGCTGGGGGTTTATTGATGCTGACTGCTGGGGGTCTGTTGATGGGGCTGCTGGGGGGGGGGGGTCTGTTGATGTTGGCTACTGAAGGTTTAATGAAGCTGGCTACTGGGGGGCTTATTGATGCTGACTGCTGGGGGGGTCTATTGATCTTGGCTACTGGGGAGTTTGTTGATGCTGGCTGCTGGTGGTCTGTTGATGCTGGCTGCTCATGGTCTGTTGATGCTGGCTGCTGGGGGTCTGTTGATGCTGGCTGCTGGGGGGTCTATTGATCCTGATTGCCGGGGGGGTCTATTGATGCTGGCTGCTGGGGAGTTTATTGATGCTGGCTTGCTTGTTGGGGAGGTCTATTGATGCTGACTGCTGAGGGGGTCTACTGATGCTGGCTGCTGGGGAGTTTATTGATGCTGGCTTCTGGGGTCTGTTGATGATGGTTGCTGGGGAGTCTATTGATCCTGATTGCCGGGGGGTCTATTGATGCTGGGTACTGGGAGGGTCTATTAATGTTGGCTGCTGGGGGCCTATTAATGTTGGCTGCTGGGGTGTTTATTGATGCTGGCTGCTGGGGGGTCTATTGATGCTGGCTGCTGGAGTGTCTATTGATGCTCTCTGCTGGGGGGGGGGTCTATTGAAGCTGGCTGCTGGGGGGTTTATTGATGCTGGCTAGGAATCTGTTGTTGCTGGGAAGAATCTATTGTTGCTGGGGGGGGGGGGGGGGGGTCTATATTACTACTTTTCATGTTATCATTAACAAATTCCATACAAACTACTTAACAGCACAGAATAATACTTGGCACTACATTGGGCAATGCCCGGAAGTGGCTAAGGAGAGGAGATAAAGAGTGACCTGGGAAGGGGGAGTGGGGTACCTGCACCCATTCTCTGAGAAAAAAAAAAAGTTATTATTATGGATAATGGGTATTATAATGGAAAAGCTTGGGGACCCCCCAGTGTGTGTATGTAGACAGTTGCCCACTATTGGCAGAAGCCGCGATCTTATTGTGTTATTTTCCAAAAATAAAGACTTCCTCTGTTATATTTTTGTCACTTCTGATCCCAATAGAAGCTTTTAGCTGTTTTCCTAAATATGTAAATGGTTGCGATAACTCTCCTTCCCGTTGTCATGACACATTTGTTTTCAGTCGTTATCGCTCGCTCTCATTTCTGTCCTCCCCCAGCGTTTTCCATGCCTTCATTGTGCCCGGGCATTACCTTGCCACCTTCCGTCTCATAGATCTTCCTTTGTCTGGCTGTATCTGCTTGCATCTCTTATTATTTTGCAGTGCTCTCAGTATCTCGTCATCTTTCTATCTCTCCTGGAATCCGCATCTTGGTTTTTCTCTGCTGCCTTTTCTGCTCCATTACGGCTTCCTTATGCCGCCGTCCTTCCCTGTCTATATCATAAGCTGGGAGCAGCATGCTGATCGCAGACAACCCGCAGCCAACGCTTTTACTTTCTGCAAGGCTCATATCCTGTTAGAAAAGATAATACAAAAAAAAAAAGAATATTGATACATCATATCCTTGCAGATTTAGCAAACTGAATTTAGGAATTGCACTTTTTTTTTTTTTTTAAAGACAATAATTCAGTTTTTTGTATCTTTCATCTGCTTCTTCTGAGCGTTTTATCCGTTTCTGCATACAGCGCACTTATAATGGTAATGGATGGCGGGCATGGCTCTGATATGGAGAAACATTTCCGTGACTCAGAGAGAATAACACAAAGCAAAATTTGGATATCTGCAACATTAAAGCACTATAATGTTCGCAGTCCTAATTGGCTGAATACATTCCAGTTGCATCAAAACTGTGCAAAGTTTAATATTGTCAAATGCAAAGCACAGCGCACAGAGTCTCCGGGGAAAAGGGATCCGGTAATTCCAAATATGGCCCCCGTGCTTCAACCCGCGTGGGCTGTTTAACCACTTCCCGTCCAGCGGCGTGCACCCGTACGCCTGATTTCCCGATCAGCTGTTGTGACGGCGTGAAGGCGCATGCGCGAAGGCGCATGCGCACAAAGTAGGAGGCACTATCGGACACTCTGATGAGAGGGAGAAACTATCTGCAAAGTGCTTGAGGGACAATGCTTTTTTTTCCGATTCTGCCTTGCGCTTGCGGGGCGGCTTCAGTGTATTGAAGGGCGGGCTTTTTAGTGTTCTCGGGCGGGTTCAGTGTTTCTGAAATGAGTCCCTCATCCCCCGCACATTCCAGGAACACAATCATAGATGCAATCCTCTATATAACAAATTAAAAAAAAACAAAAAAAAAAACCTTGGGTATGTTTGTTTCAAGATACGGGGAAGGCGGTGTCCCAGTACAGAAAGACTTTAGTCCTATATCTTTTGAATGCAGCTAAAGTCCGGATCCCATGTCTGTGGAAAATTTAGGAGGCCCCCCCGAGGATGAAGGAGTGGGTAGCAAGGGTGGAATGGGTGAGATCTATTGAGTCAATACATCTGACAGAAGATACATGGGAGGAATAGCAGAAGATATGGCGACTGACAGACCTAGCAGGGACAGAGGCTTTTGGAGGGGACTGCATGTTAGCCTCTTGCCCACCGATCATGGGCCCTGGCATTTGGGGGAACGGTGCTCTTTGTGAGAAGGTTTTCTTGGATTTGCCCAAAGACTATTCTTGGTTGTTAATTCTGAACAGTAGATGGTTATTGAAAGAGCTGATCACATTGACCTCCGGAGACGGACTGTCTGGTCACCTAGGCTGCCTTAAGTGCTGTCCTAATTAACATGTTAATTATGTAATTGTCTTTTAAGTTGTTGCTAGAGGGGAGGGGGAAGTATCCATGAGCCAGCCCGACCTCGTTATCTAACCTCTTGTGTTAAAAGTGTATAAAAAGACTTGTATTCTGGTTTTAATAAAGAGTCCATGTCAGCAGCTTAACAAGTCTCGTCTTGTTTTGTGCTTGGGAGCGGTTGGAATATCTGATATCTATATTCAGACTGGGAGGAAGTGGTATATGACGAAAGCACTCAAGTGGATTGTGGAGGGCGTTTCATCACAGCGACAATGGTGTGAATTTAGGAATGTGGAGAGGTATATGGAATTGACGGAGGTATGGGGGGGGGGCTGGTGCTGAGGTGTTTTTTTTTTTTTTTTTGGAGGGCAGGGAGAAAGTAATATGTGATACCAACAAGGTTTATCAAAGGTTTTATGGATATTAATGTATTTCAGTGTAATTTATATAACATAATAAAATAAAAAATATGTAAATAAATAAAAAAAAATAAAAAACATTCCAGGAACATATTTTTAACCTGGAGTGCGCCTGGGATTTCCCTCCTCTTTCTTTAATGACTTTCATCTACTTCTCCCCTCTTCACTAAGCTAAAATAATTATACCCAAAAACTTGTGTTTGTGTGTCTTCTCTCACACTTGTGGATCTTCTTCATCCTGCATGAAATCAAATAGTGCATAAACTCCTCTCAGTGCCCATCTGCAGCCTCCCCATTGCCATCAATGCAGCAGCTTTACCATTGCCATCAATGCAGCAGCCTCACCATTGCCATCAATGCAGCAGCCTCACCATTGCCATCAATGCAGCAGCCTCACCATTGCCATCAATGCAGCAGCCTCACCATTGCCATCAATGCAACAGCCTCACCATTGCCATCAATGCAGCAGCCTCCCCATTGCCACCAATGCAGCAGCCTCACCATTGCCATCAATGCAGCAGCCTCCCCATTGCCATCAATGCAGCAGCCTCACCATTGCCATCAATGCAGCAGCCTCACCATTGCCATCAATGCAGCAGCCTCACCATTGCCATCAATGCAGCAGCCTCACCATTGCCATCAATGCAGCAGCCTCCCCATTGCCATCAATGCAGCAGCCTCACCATTGCCATCAATGCAGCAGCCTCACCATTGCCATCAATGCAGCAGCCTCACCATTGCCATCAATGCAGCAGCCTCCCCATCAGTGGCGTAACTAGAACCTTCAGGGCCCCCGATGCAAGAAACCATGAAGGGCCCCCCGAACCCCAGCCAGGGCCCTTCCCTCCGAGTCCGGCGGTGGAACTCCAGGGCGTGGTCACAGGTAGGACCTTTGTGAGCCCTGTAGTTCCACCACTGGTATCAGTAGTTTTATTTTTATTATTTTATTTTTTTATTTTTAGGTGCCCCATTGGGGGACTGTCCCTAGGCAGGATGGGGTTTCCTGTCCGCAGAAGAGATGAGGTCCTTTTCTCCAGGGCAGATGAAGTTACTGCCCCCAGGTGAGAAGGGGTCCCTGTCCCCAGGAGAGGTGGGGGTCCCTGTCCCCAGGTGAGAAGGGCTCCCTGTCCCCAGGAGAGGTGGGGGTCCCTGTCCCCACGTGAGAAGGGGTCCCTGTGCCCAGGGGGAGATGGAGGGGGTATGTAATGGTGTGTGGGGGATGGGGTCCTCTCACTCACCATGACCAAGCTGCAGGCTGCGCACTCATCCATGTTGGCCTGGGCTCCATCCAGTGTGCTGGACGGGTGATCAGCATATCTCCCAGAAAGACCTTTCATCATCTGTGTATGATGGGGGAGGAGGGGGGCTGGCAGACAAGCCTGCAGTGTCCTCCGGGGAGCCGTCTCTCATAGGGCTGCACTGCATCTGTGTGCTTAAAGTTTGTTTACCCGGGAGAAGTATGCAGTGCAGTGTGGGCCGGACTCAGCGGGGGGGGGCGGGACTCTGGCTGGGGAGAACAGACATTGGACTGAGCGACAATGCATGGAGCAGGAGAGGGGTACTCTGAGGAGCCGGCCGAGGACACAGGTCATGCGGGGAATGCACAACTAAAGAGCAGCCAGTGCGATAGTCAAGCATGGAGCTCTGCTAGTCACCCTCCACCTCCAGCCACCCGTGTGCATGGTGCACTGGTACCCCTAGCTGCCTATGCCGCTGCCGGCCATATGTAGAGGGGGCTGCATGGGCCCCCTGCATCACAGGGCCCGGTTGCGGTTGCAACTGCTGCACCCCCTATAGTTATGCCCCTGCTCCCCATTGCCATCAATGCAGCAGCCTCACCATTGCCATCAATGCAGCAGCCTCACCATTGCCATCAATGCAGCAGCCTCCCCATTGCCATCAATGCAGCAGCCTCCCCATTGCCATCAATGCAGCAGCCTCCCCATTGCCATCAATGCAGCAGCCTCACCATTGCCATCAATGCAGCAGCCTCCCCATTGCCATCAATGCAGCAGCCTCACCATTGCCATCAATGCAGCAGCCTCCCCATTGCCATCAATGCAGCAGCCTCACCATTGCCATCAATGCAGCAGCCTCACCATTGTCATCAATGCAGCAGCCTCACCATTGCCATCAATGCAGCAGCCTCCCCATTGCCATCAATGCAGCAGCCTCACCATTGCCATCAATGCAGCAGCCTCACCATTGCCTTCAATTCAGCAGCCTCCCCATTGCCTTCAATGCAGCCTGATCGATGACCATCTGCAGCCTAGAGGGGACAGCGAGGGGGGGGGGGGGATGAGAGCTGACCGATTACATACAGTGAAAATCACCTATGATAGACAGAACAGTGGTCCAATGGCGGCCCAGGAGACGAGACTTCCTATTACATGGCCGCCAAGTAAACAGGAGATTATATCTGACGCCACTCGTCCCATCCATGTCCCTGTCCCCTCCGAGGCAGCTAAAATTGAAGTATTGGAAGTATAGCACGCACACGCTATTTGCACCCAATTTTCATGGTGAAAAAGTGAGTGATATACGCTAATAAATACAGTACTTACATCCTAATCACTGAATGAGTACATTGGAGCATCCAAAAAAAAAGTTTAAAAATGAGGAAGAGACGTCATAACACGGGGCCCCCCCGAAACACATCCCATCCAACCGTATGTTGGTGAAAAATATAATTAACGGTGATGGAAAGAGGGGTTTATGGGGGGATAAAGCTGAAGATCTCCCCCTTGCTATGCCACGTACCCACCAGCCGCGCTGGGGTCTAGAAACCCAGACAAGCAGCAGGCTGGCATGTATACTGGGGCCCAATAAGTGGAAAGTGTGAAAAAAAAAGCAAACACAAGAAGGGAAGTAATTGTAATGCACATGAATAATATAGGTAAGAATTAGAAAGGGGGGGGGGGGGGAGAACACTTTTAATTGCCCCTCCAATGGAAAAATCCATAACATAATGCAGCGGCAGCTCCTGAAGAGCACGTCATGTGTTTGTCATTTAACTTTACCTTTGAACCACAGTTTGGGTTTAATTATCCTAAATTTAGACCTCAGCACCAGTCTAGCTGGACTGCCGGGTGTTCTGCCTGACCATAGGTGGCGCTGTCATCATGGCAGGGTGCAGAACGCAGTCTAGTTGGGTGCATTAAAGCGGAGCTCCACCCTAAAGTGGAACTTCCGCTCATTGGAACCCTCCCCCCCTCCGGCGCCACAATTGGCACCTTTCAGGGGGGAGGGGGGTGCAGGTACCTGTACAGTACAGGTATTTGCACCCACTTCCGGCATAGATATCCGCAGAATCTGCGGATATTTACGCCACTTCCTACGGGTCCGCAGTCTGCTGGGAAACACACAGATCCCAGAGGCAGCGGGGACCATCCTTATTGCGCAGCGCGACTCGCGCATGCGCAGTAGGGAACCGGGAAATGAAGCCGCAAGGCTCCACTTCCTGATTCCCATACCCAAGATGGCGGCGGCAGCACCCGAGAGACGATCGAGAGGGTGCCGACATCGCGGGGGCACGCCGGGGCGGGTAAGTGTCATTATTTTAAAAGTCAGCAGCTGCAGTATTTGTAGCTGCTGACTTAAAAAAAAAAAAAACGTCGGAACTCCCGCTTTAAGGTTATTCTCTCTCGGAACCAGCCCAGTGGGAGTGTCACTCTTGCTGTGCTTCCTGGGAGAGGATACTTAAGGTGCGGATGTCACGTGTTTCGGGGGTTCCAGTCCAGAAGTATGTTCTGACTGCTTGGTCCTGGTCCTCCTGACCAGCCCCCAGGATTCTCATGGCCTGGGGCACGGATCCACCCGATCACACATCTCAGGGCTGGCTAGCCCGAGGCAAAGAAACTGAAGGAAGGATTCGGGGGTGTTTTCCGGTACCGTCTCAGTTTAGTGGAGATGCCCAGCAACTGTGAAGTTATCCAGGGGAGGACTCTTCGGGAGAAGGCCACGCAAAGGGTTGGTTTCTCAACAAGAGCCTGGACAAGTTGAAAGACCCAAGTGAATCCAATCTCGTGTGGTATCGTTGGACCGGCTGCAAGATACTGGAACCATACGAGGGTTCTACAAACTTTCAGTTTCACTAAAGTGTTCTATAGCAAAGTCTGTGGCAGAGACTTGTTCTTGATTTAAACACCGTTGGCTGCTAGGCCTTGTGAGAGAGGGACTATCCAATAAGGGCGAGGATCCAGTTATGAATGGCTGTTCTCTGGATTTTCTACTGGTGAGAGACTTTCTTTCTATTGAAGGTATAGAGAAGAGTACCTGGACTTTCCTACCTAAATCCTCTAACCCTACATTGAGAGACCGTGTTGTTAACAATTTTTCATAAATAGAAATCCCTTTAAGTGGATTTGGCATCAGTCTCTATAGTCCTTGGGTCATCTACCTCGGGAATCTCTAGACACGCAGGTGAAGAAGGTAACGGTAAGCCCAAATAAAATCAGCCGCTCCTTCGGCGGTCAGTGCTACAATAATATAATAATAAAACCTCCCCTAGATCAAAAAAAAATGATGTCACTCATCATTGTCACTCATTTTGTCTTTTCTTTTCATTTGTTCTTTTTCTACATTCTCTCTATGAGGGCGAATGATACACGGCGGTCTCGTAGCTAAATGACATGGTCCGTTTTTATCTACGTAAAATTGTGGAAGGAAGAGAGCCAAGCCTCTTTTTCATATCGAGGCTTGGGCGCTTGGAATTCTAGACCGGACATGATGTTAGCCACACACCTTGCTCTCAAAGCGAGGTTTGAATGTATACTAGTGATTGGCTACCAATGCGCCGAAAACGAGGCTTGGATAGCGCGATCGGCCACAGAGCAAACCAGATGGATACACTCATATAAATAGCGCTGTATCTAATACTTTGGGTTAACTAAGTAATTGCCAGTGATTTGGAATGCTGTCAACTATTTCCGAGGGGGGATTTTAACGTATAAACAAGCTATTCTCACGAGATAAACATTCTATTACCGGAAGTGACGTCAGGCGGAAGTCCTGGGTGGCGTCCTTAAGGACGTGGGGGGTCACCATTCTCTTATAAGCGATGCTGGTGTGGTCCACACCCCAGATGACGACTCTGTAGTCGAAACGCGTTGAGTGGACTCCTCTGCAGACATCACTATTTTTTTATTTTTGTATATGATGACGTTTGTTGATACCATCAAAATGTGAGTTTTTTTATTCCTAATTATTTAAATTTCTACGTGACAATATTACGCTATGTCGGGCCTTTGTTTCTATGGTTGCATGTACAAGACTACTACTCCATCTCGCATTGGACCGAATTTCTTACCTATTTGATGTGGTGGTAAAAGCTGAGTCCAAGGAATATCCAGACTTATCGGGTAGATTCCATATACAAAGCCTATGAGACTTGGAAGGCATACGCCTTACTAAGTACAAGTCCTCTGGTAAGCCTCCCCTTTTCTCACGGTGGTGGCGGTGTTGCATGTAAGAAGAGCACGCATTGGTTCTGAAAGTAATTTTTGGAAAATCGATCTTCCTACAAATTCACCATTGGACATCACTTTATGGGACTTATTTGGCACCAGCACTTTTTTTCTGATTATTATTAGTTAATGATCATTATTCACATATATTTTTTCATTTTTTTGGACATTCTATTGTTGATTTGATTATTCACATGTGATTTTGTTTTTTATGTTTATTCAACACTAGGAATATGTTTTTTTTTTTTTACACATTTATTTTTCTTTAATAATAAAACCTCAAGTAGATCAAAAAAATGTCACTCACAGGCCAATGATGGAACAGGGAAAGGCGCCTGGGGGCTCTGGGAACCCAGTTAAAACAGACCAGCTGTCAGATGGAGATACTATCATAAAGACAAAAAATATCCAAAATAAACCAAATAGGAAAACCAAACATGTATGTGTACATGCTATGGTGTCTGGAATGAATGGGAAATGCATCAGACCAGAGAAATGTTGGTGGTAAATAAGGGGATATATAATTTACCTAGACAGCCAAAGAGCCCATCCAAAGAATCCAGCCCAAGAGCCCATCCAAGAGCCCAGCCCAAGAGCCCAGCCCAAGAACCCACCCCAAGAACCCAGCCCAAGAGCCCAGCCAAAGAGCCCAGCCAAAGAACCCAGCCCAAAAGCCTAGCCCAAGAGCCCAGCCAAAGAACCCAGCCCAAGAGCCTAGCCAAAGAACCCAGCCCAAGAGCCTAACCAAAGAACCCAGCCCAAGAGCCTAGCCAAAGAACCCAGCCAAAGAACCCAGCCCAAGAACCCAGCCCAAGAACCCAGCCCAAGAACCCAGCCCAAGAGCCTAGCCAAAGAACCCAGCCAAAGAGCCCAGCCAAAGAACCCAGCCTAAGAACCCAGCCCAAGAGCCTAGCCAAAGAACCCAGCCAAAGAACCCAGCCCAAGAGCCTAGCCAAAGAGCCTAGCCAAAGAACCCAGCCAAAGAACCCAGCCCAAGAGCCTAGCCAAAGAACCCAGCCAAAGAACCCAGCCAAAGAACCCAGCCAAAGAACCCAGCCCAAGAGCCTAGCCAAAGAACCCAGCCCAAGAACCCAGCCCAAGAACCCAGCCCAAGAACCCAGCCAAAGAACCCAGCCCAAGAGCCTAGCCAAAGAACCCAGCCAAAGAGCCCAGCCAAAGAGCCCAGCCAAAGAACCCAGCTAAAGAACCCAGCCCAAGAGCCTAGCCAAAGAACCCAGCCAAAGAGCCCAGCCAAAGAGCCCAGCCAAAGAACCCAGCCAAAGAACCCAGCCCAAGAGCCTAGCCAAAGAACCCAGCCCAAGAGCCTAGCCAAAGAACCCAGCCAAAGAACCCAGCCCAAGAGCCTAGCCAAAGAACCCAGCCAAAGAACCCAGCCAAAGAACCCAGCCCAAGAGCCTAGCCAAAGAACCCAGCCCAAGAGCCTAGCCAAAGAACCCAGCCAAAGAGTCCAGCCAAAGAGTCCAGCCAAAGAGTCCAGCCAAAGAGTCCAGCCAAAGAGTCCAGCCAAAGAGTCCAGCCAAAGAGTCCAGCCAAAGAGTCCAGCCAAAGAGTCCAGCCAAAGAACCCAGCCAAAGAGTCCAGCCAAAGAACCCAGCCAAAGAACCCAGCCAAAGAACCCAGCCGCACCTCAAAATAGGCATCCTTCTCCTGGTCCTGTCTGACATGCAGTGGATCTGTGCTTTAAATACTGGGCTAAGTACAGCTGATCAGCAAAACATGCCAATCAGCTGTGTATTGGTCCGCCTGAGACCAAACCTCCATGTATCCAATTGTTAAGGTGCCACTTCTTTTGTGATCCATTTCTCTCGTAAAAAAAATCAAAATAAATGTGACCGTAATGAGGATGCATTTCCCCCCAAAAATACGCACCTGCCGATCCCTACCCTACTGCAGCCCCCCTATAGCACTCAAAAAAGAGAAAAGCAGGCAAAAGGAAAACCCAACAGAAAGTTCCCCCTCCAATCACAAAGGCTTAGGTCATCCTTCATTCCCTTTTCTATTGAAATTTCCCTTTATTAGTATCCAGCCACAGTGTGACTTCTGCAGGTGTATAAAACAACTTTGTTTCCCCCAGAGCTGTTATCCGCAGCCGCGCCGGCTATAACGTCGCATATTTTATATTAAGCTGTTGCAGTCTGCGTTTGGCTTCTGTAAACCTGGACCTTTGTTTCTGCAGCTTCGGGGGGGGGGGGGGGGGGAAGTCGGGATATATGGAAATCCTCACACCGTTAAACAATATATTCTTCACCTCCCTTGCTTTGTGGAGAATCGTAGCTTTATCCTTGTAACATGAAAGTTTAATAAGAAGGGGCCTCGGCTGAGGTCCTGGAGGCGGCGCTCCCTGAAAAGGGACTCTGTGGGCTCGCTCGATTGAAAACATTTTTGACAGAGATTCTTTACCGAAAATTCCTTTAACCACTTCAGCTCCCCGGACCATTTGGCTGGCCAAAGACCAGAGCACTTTTTGCGATTCGGCGCTGCGTCGCTTTAACTGACAACTGCGCGGTCGTGCGACGCGGCTCCCAAACAAAATTGACGTCCCTTTTCACCTACAAATAGAGCTTTCTTTTGGTGGTATTTGATCACCTCTGTGGTTTTTATTTTAATATAAACAAAATAAAAGTATAAATTTTGAAAAGAAAACGCATTATTTTTTACTTTTTGCTATAATAAATATCCCACAAAAAATATAAAAAAAACATAATTTTTCCTGAAATTCAGGCCGATATATATTCTTCTTTTTTTTGGATAGACTGGCCTCGGCCTATGGTCATGAGCCTCCTCTGGCCAGCATTTTGAGTGCAGCCCATTGTCTGTCCTTCCATTCCATTCAATAGTGGCTCTATATCAACGCACAGGTACTAAGCCCTGGTTGGTGGGTAATCAATGGATATTGACGGTCATGACACACATCTTTTTGTATACTGGCATTGTCTTGAATGTTTATAACTGTATTTTTGTTTTATGTAGTCACACATCTACTTTGTCTTTCAACAAATATTCTCCCGAGGAAGCCCCAGTGGGCGAAACATGTCGGGACTCAATTGCTGAAAGACTTTGATCTATCGACTTTCATGATGTGTAACTACTGCGCAATGTTTGGTATAGCCATCTTTATTGGTTTTAAATCTCTGTATCATTGTTGAATACATTTTGTTATATTTTTATAAGATATATGGTTTCTTTTTCTGTGTATTTGGCACCCGGAAAGTCCCATAAAACTACCTCCTGAAATCTCTGTATTCTTCTACATATTTTTGGTTAAAAAAAATCACAATAAGCGTTTATTGATTGGTTTGTGCAAAAGTTATAGCGTCTACAAAATAGGGGATAGTTTTATGGCATTTTTATTAATATTTTAATTTTATTTTTACTAGTAATGGCGGCGATCAGCTATTTTTATCGTGACTGCGACATTATGGCGGACACATCGGACACTTTTGGTGCTATTTTTGGGACCATTCACATTTATACAGCGATCAGTGCAATTAAAAATGCACTGATTACTGTGTAAATATGACTGGCAGTGACGGGGTTAACTAGGAGGGGGCGCTGTAGGGGTTAAGTGTGTCTTAGGGAGTGATTCTAACTGTGGGGGGGAGGGGCTGTGTGTGACACGACACTGATCACCGCTCCCGATTACAGGGATCTGTGATCAGTGTCACTAGGCGGAACGGGGGAAATGCTTGTTTACATCGGCATCTCCCCGTTCTTCCTCTCCGTGAGTCGATCGTGGGTATCCCCGCGGACATCGAGTCCGCAGGACCCGGAAGGCCAGACTCACGGAGCTTGCGGCGCGCCTGCTATCCAAGCCTCGGGAGATCATGTACAATAACGGGATTTTGCGCAGCGAGGCCAACCTTCCGCAGTAAAAGCGCGGCGGCTGGTTCCGCAAGCGGTTAAACCAGTCCTCCATATATTCTATAGGGTTAACCCCCTCACTTTGCTCGGGAACCCCAAGACCCATCGATTTTTCCTGCGCAACCTTTCCATTTCGTCCATTTTGTGTATACATATATTCAATTGTTCCCTCGTTGATTTTACCTCTTGTTTCATTGGGTTCACATGATCTTCTAAGAGGCCAATGCCGCGTACACACGATCGGGCTTTCCGGCAGACCTGGTCCGGCGGACCGGAATCCGTGGGACAATTCGATGGTGTGTGGGCTCCAGCGGACTTTTTTTTCCCTCAAAGGTCCGACGGACCTAGAAATAAAACATGTTTCAAATCTATCCGATGGACTAAAAATCGGGAAAACCGTTCGTCTGTATGATGGTCCGACAGACCAAATACGACGCAAGGGCAGCTATTGTCTACCGGCTATTGAACTTCCTTGTTTAGTTCCGTCTTACGTCATCACGTTCAAAATGAACGGACTTAGTCCGGTCGTGTGTGGCCAAGTCCGTTTCGTTCAGAAAGTCCATCGGACCTCTGCCGAAAGTCCGTCGGGAAGACCATCGGACCTAGTCCGTCGAAAAAAGTCCAGTCGTGTGTACGCGGCACAAGTCTCTCTTCTAAAACAGATGTACGTTCACCTACCTCCTCCACATCATGTCTTAACAATAAGAGCTCCTCTTTTATACTTTTAAGTTGGTCAGACATTTTAAACAAGGAGGACTTATGCCGTGTACACACGTCCCGACTTTCCGACGGACCTAGGAATAGAACATGTTTCAAATCTGTCCGACGGACTCAATTCCTATCGGGGGAAAACCGTTTGTCTGTGTGCTGGTCCGACGGACCAAATATGACGCAAGGGAAGCCATTGGCTGCCGGCTATTGAACTTCCTTGTTTAGCCCCGGCTTACGTCATTGCGTTCGAAACTAACGGACTTTCGAACGGACTTAGTCCAGTAGTGTGTAGCCAAGTCCGTTCGGAAAGTCTGTTGAAACTCCAAAGAAAGTCAGTCGAGAAGACCGTCGGACCTAGTCTGCTGGAAAGTCCGGTCGTGTGTACGCGGCATTAAAGTTGTTGATTGCATGGAAAACGTCTTTCAGGGATGGCTGTTCCTCCCCTCCTGGGGTTTGCTCCAGAGCTGGCATGCTCTCCTTGGCTCTCACTGCTGCTGGTGGTGCTGGGCCCTGGCTCTTTCATCATACCTAAGAACCGGTCTGGGAACAAGGTTTTTGTGCCCCCCCCCCAGCCTGTCCACCTTTCACGGGTGTCTGGCCCGGTATATGGGCAAATCATTCCAGCTTTATTGTGGCCTTGCTCCCCTTCCCCTTCGCTGTGTGCTGTGCTTGTGCACCAGCGCCATCATGTGTGTGACCGCCTCCTCTGTCCCCTTCCTCCTAGTGGGGGGGTGTTGGGGGAACTCCGGCATCCTCCAACAGCCTCCGTGGCTCTATCCCGGGCGCACGCCGCATCCTCACCTCTCACTGAGGAGCCGCGCCGCTGATGTCCCCCCCCCCCCCCCCCCGGGAGAGCAAGCCACCGGTGCCCACCGAAAATATAGTACACCCTCCGCCACCTGTCCAGCACCCCAGCCACCCGCTCCACCACCCAGCGTCTCAGTGTGAGCTCAGCTCCCTCTCGCGCCACATCTCCAGGACTCCAGAGAGCGGGAGCGGGTACGAGGTCCGGGCTGCAACGACCTCTCACCCCAACATCCGGTCACGCCCTCAAGAGAGGCACTCATATGCGGCATACACACGATCGGACATTCCGACAACAAAATCCATGGGATTTTTTCCGACGGATGTTGGCTCAAACTTGTCTTGCATACACACGGTCACACAATGTTGTCGGAAATTCCAAACGTCAAGAATGCTGTAACGTACGACGAGCCGAGAAGATTGCAGTTCAATAGCCTACCGCGGCTCTTCTGTTTGATTGTGAGCATGCCTAGAACTTAGTGCTTTGGAAGTGTGTACACACGATCAGAATTTCCGACAACGGATTTTGTTGTTGGAAAATTTGAGAACCAGATCTCAAATTTTGTGCGACGGAAATTCTGATGGAAAATTTCTGATGGAGTCTACGCACGGTCGGAATTTCCGACAAAAAGCTCCCATCAAACATTTTCCATTGGAAAATCCGACCGGGTGTACGTGGCATTCGATGTTTTCTTACAGTGGCTAGAGCTGGTATTCTCCGTTATTGGAGGACACCAAAAGGTCCTCCCTACGTTTATGAAAAGGGTTGCCAAAATTGACTTTATTTTGTGTATGGGGTTGCTCCCGGCCCAGGAAATGGGAACATAGGAACATCATAATTATAACTAAATGTCAATCCCCTGGAAAGTATTTAGAGAATCTCAGGAATTTAAATTAAAATAAAAAACAATAAAGGGGGCTCCCGGATTTCCGATAAGCCCCCCGCCCGCAGACCCCGACAACCAACGGCCAGGGTTGTCGGGAAGAGGCCCTTGTCCTCATCAACATGGGGACAGGGCCCCCCCTTCCCCAAAGCACCCCCCATGTTGAGGGCATGCAGCCTGGTACGGCTCAGGAGGGGGGGGGGGCGCTTGCTCGTCCCCACCCCCTTTTCCTGACCGCCTGGGTTGCGTGCTCGGATAAGGGTCTTATATGGACCTTGGGGGGGGGGGGACCCCCACGCCGGTTATTCGACGTAGGGCTTCCCCTTTAAGTCCATACCAGGTGACGGGGCCAGCGATGTGTCAATCTCGCTGCCTTCGGCGGCGACATTGACTTCCTTCGCTAGTCCCGGCTACCTGGAGCGGGAAAGTCCATTCATTTCAAAGGTACGGCGGACTCCTGCCATAGTCCGGTTGTGTGTGGGCAGGTCCGCTCGTTCGGAAAGTCCGGCGGACCTCCACTTCAAAGTCCGGCGGCTAAGTCCGCCGGACAGTCTGATCGTGTGTACGCGGCATTAGTCTTTACTATCTGTGGTTGAACCCCATGGTGGACTTGGTTCTGCTCTTTCCTTTTCCATTTTTTCTTATTTTTTGTTTTTTTTTGCTGTTGCTTTGCTGTTGGGAGTCTGTATTTATCTAATCTTTGACAAGTGTAGGTTTCAGGGTATGGTGTCTTTTTTTTTTTGTTTTTGTTTTTTGGGTGTACTATTTGTATTTTTTTTCTCAAGGATAATATATTTTTCTGAACAAAGTAGCAATGTGGTCCAAACTCGCTCTGCTCCTTTATATGTAAAGTTGGATTAAGACTGTAGACTTTATTAATGGTTCTTCTTTTTTTTTTGGGAATGACTTTTGTACTTTTAGGCCGCGTACACACGGGCGGACTGTTCGCCCAACTTTGTTTGTCAAACAGTTTCGGCAAACAGTCCGCTCAAAATTAGCATGGACGGACATGGCCACACACGGCACTTTTTGAGCGGACTGTTTCAGCGAACTGTTTGACAAACAGTTCGCTCAACTTTTGAAATGAACGGACTCGCCCACGTAAGGCGGAGGCAAATCCGCCCATTTCGAGCGCGTGTACAGGTAGGCGGGGCCCGCGAAGGAGACGTCGCGGGCTCCGCCGCCTGGAATGGACTTAAAGGGGAACCCCAACGCCGAAAAAAATCGGCGTGGGGGTTCCCCCAAAGTCCACAACAGACCCTTGTCCGAGCACGCTACCCGGCCGGCCAGGAAAGGGGGGCGAGCGAGCGCGCCCCCCCTCCTGAGCCGTACCAGGCCGCGTGCCCTCAACATGGGGGGGTGCCTTGGGGAAGGGGGGGCCGCGCGGCCCCCCCACCCCAAAGCACCTTGTCCCCATGTTGATGAGGACAAGGGCCTCTTCCCGACAACCCTGGCCGTTGGTTGTCGGGGTCTGCGGGCGGGGGGCTTATCGGAATCCGGGAGCCCCCTTTAAGAAGGGGGCCCCCGGATACCGGCCCCCCACCCTATGTGAATGAGTATGGGGTACAATGTACCCCTACCCATTCACCTGTGAAATAAAGTACAAAAAAAAACACAACACAGAGAAAAAATATTTTATTGCACAGCTCCGGGGGTCTTCCGTCTTCGGGGGTCTTCTCGCCGGACTCCTCCGCTATCTTCGTGTAGCTCTTTTACTAGCGGAGGAGCCCGGCTTTCTTCCTCCCCGCCGCCGGCCTCTTCTCCCGACTTCGGGGGTCTTGTCCCCCTCTTCGGTTCTTCTGCCGGGCCACCGCGCCTTCTTATAGCTCTTTTACAGGCGGTGGCCCGGTCTTCTGTCGCCGCTGCCTTCCGTTCTTCTGTCGCCGCCTTCGGTTCTTCTGCCGGGCCACCGCGCCTTCTTGTAGCTCTTTTACAGGCGGTGGCCCGGTCTTCTGTCGCCGCTGTCGCTGTCGCCGTCGCCGCCTTCCGTTCTTGTTCTTCTTCTTGTTCTTCTTCTTCTTCCCCAGGAGATGTTGACACGTCGCTCTCTCCGGCCGGAATGCCAGAGCCGCGCTGTGCGGTCACTTATATAGTGACAATGGGGCGGTGTCACATGGTATATGTCACATGGGTTGGTCACATGGGTTGATGTCACATGGGGACTATGACATCGTAAGGGGGCGGGGTCACCATGTGACCAACCCATGTGACATATACCATGTGACACCGCCCCATTGTCACTATATAAGTGACCGCACAGCGCGGCTCTGGCATTCCGGCCGGAGAGAGCGACGTGTCAACATCTCCTGGGGAAGAAGAACAAGAAGAAGAAGAAGAACGGAAGGCGGCGACGGCGACAGCGGCGACAGAAGACCGGGCCACCGCCTGTAAAAGAGCTACAAGAAGGCGCGGTGGCCCGGCAGAAGAACCGAAGAGGGGGACAAGACCCCCGAAGTCGGGAGAAGAGGCCGGCGGCGGGGAGGAAGAAAGCCGGGCTCCTCCGCTAGTAAAAGAGCTACACGAAGATAGCGGAGGAGTCCGGCGAGAAGACCCCCGAAGACGGAAGACCCCCGGAGCTGTGCAATAAAATATTTTTTCTCTGTGTTGTGTTTTTTTTTGTACTTTATTTCACAGGTGAATGGGTAGGGGTACATTGTACCCCATACTCATTCACATAGGGTGGGGGGCCGGTATCCGGGGGCCCCCTTCTTAAAGGGGGCTCCCGGATTCCGATAAGCCCCCCGCCCGCAGACCCCGACAACCAACGGCCAGGGTTGTCGGGAAGAGGCCCTTGTCCTCATCAACATGGGGACAAGGTGCTTTGGGGTGGGGGGGCCGCGCGGCCCCCCCTTCCCCAAGGCACCCCCCCATGTTGAGGGCACGCGGCCTGGTACGGCTCAGGAGGGGGGGCGCGCTCGCTCGCCCCCTTTTCCTGGCCGGCCCGGGTAGCGTGCTCGGACAAGGGTCTGTTGTGGACTTTGGGGGAACCCCCACGCCGATTTTATTCGGCGTTGGGGTTCCCCTTTAAGCCCATTCCAGGCGGCGGAGCCCGCAACGTCTCCGTCGCGGGCCCCGCCTACCTTCACACGCGCTCGAAATGAGCAGACTTTCCTCCGAGCGGGAACAGTTTGCTCATTTCGAAAGTAGCCTACACACGGGCGGACTGTTCGCTCAAACACAGTTTCAGCGGACAGTTTTTCGGAATTTCCGAAAGACTTTGTCCGTCAAACTGTCCGCTGAAACTGTCCGCTGAAAGCCCCACACACGAGCGGACTGTCCGCCCAAACACTGTTCAGCGGACAAGGTTGGGCGAACAGTCCGCCCGTGTGTACGCGGCCTTAGATTTATTTCTATATTCTTGTAAATTTTGTAAATTAATTCTGATGGTCATCTCAAGGAATTACATCAGGGGTCTCCACACTTTAGAAGCAAAGGGCCAGTTTACAGTCTTTCATAATTTAGTGAGGCCAGACTGTGAAAATAGAGTAGAAAATGTCCTAGTGTCAGTGGGAGAAAATACTGCCCCATCATTGGTGTCAGTGGGAGTAAATAATGCCCCATCATTGGTGTCAGTGGGAGTAAAAAGTGCCCCATCATTGGTGTCAGTGGGAGAAAATACTGCCCCATCATTGGTGTCAGTGGGAGGAATAGTGTCCCATCATTGGTGTCAGTGGGAGGAATAGTGCCCCATCATTGGTGTCAGTGGGAGGAATAGTAACCCATTTTTGGTATTAGTGGAAGGAATATTGTCCCATCATTGGTCTCAGTGGGAGGAATAGTGTCCCATCATTGGTATCAGTGGGAGGAAAGGAGCCCCATCATTGGTATCAGTGGAGGACTAGTGTCCCATCATTGGTATCAGTGGGAGGAATAGAGCCCCATCATTGGTATCAGTGGAGGAATAGAGCCCCATCATTGGTATCAGTGGGAGGAATAGAGCCCCATCATTGGTGTCAGTGGGAGGAATAGTGTCCCATCATTGGTATCAGTGGGAGGAATAGTGCCACATCATTGGTATCAGATCATTGGTATCAGTGGGAGGAATAATGCCCCATCATTGGTTTCAGTATGAAGAATAGTGACCCATCATTGGTGTCAGTGGGAGGAATAGAGCCCCATCATTGGTATCAGTGGGAGGAATAGTGCCACATCATTGGTATCAGATCATTGGTATCAGTGGGAGGAATAGTGCCCCATCATTGGTATCAGATCATTGGTATCAGTGGGAGGAATAGTGCCCCATCATTGGTATCAGTGGGAAGAATAGTGCCCCATCATTGGTATCAGTGGGAGGAATAGTGTCCCATCATTGGTATCAGTGGGAGGAATAGTGCCCCATCATTGGTATCAGTGGGAGGAATAGTGTCCCATCATTGGTATCAGTGGGAGGAATAGTGCCACATCATTGGTATCAGATCATTGGTATCAGTGGGAGGAATAGTGCCCCATCATTGGTGTCAGTGGGATGAATAGTGCCCCATCATTGGTTTCAGTATGAAGAATAGTGACCCATCATTGGTGTCAGTGAGAGGAATAGGATCCCATCATTGGTGTCAGTGGGAGGAATAGTGCCCCATCATTGGTGTCAGTGGGAGGAATAGTGTCCCATTGTTGGTGTCGGTGGGAGAAATAGTGCCTCATCATTAATATTAGTGGGAGGAATAGTGCCCCATCATTGGTGTCAGGGGGAGGAATAGTGCCCCATCATTGGTTTCAGTAGGAAGAATAGTGCCCCATCATTGGTATCAGTGAGAGGAATAGTGTCCCATCATTGGTATCAGTGGGAGGAATAGTGCCCCATCATTGGTATCAGTGGGAGGAATAGTGCCCCATCATTGGTATCAATGGGAAGAATAGTGCCCCATCATTGGTATCAGTGGGAGGAATAGTGTCCCATCATTGGTATCAGTGGGAGGAATAGTGCCCCATCATTGGTATCAGTGGGAGGAATAGTGCCACATCATTGGTATCAGTGGGAGGAATAGTGCCCCATCATTGGTGTCAGTGGGAGGAATAGTGTCCCATTGTTGGTGTCGGTGGGAGAAATAGTGCCTCATCATTGATATTAGTGGAAGGAATAGTGCCCCATCATTGGTTTCAGTAGGAAGAATAGTGCCCCATCATTGGTGTCAGTGAGAGAAATAGTGTCCCATCATTGGTATCAGTGGGAGGAATAGTGCCCCATCATTGGTATCAGTGGGAGGAATAGTGCCCCATCATTGGTATCAATGGGAAGAATAGTGCCCCATCATTGGTATCAGTGGGAGGAATAGTGTCCCATCATTGGTATTAGTGGGAGGAATAGTGCCACATCATTGGTATCAGTGGGAGGAATAGTGCCCCATCATTGGTGTCAGTGGGAGGAATAGTGCCCCATCATTGGTTTCAGTATGAAGAATAGTGACCCATCATTGGTGTCAGTGGGAGGAATAGTGTCCCATTGTTGGTGTCGGTGGGAGAAATAGTGCCTCATCATTGATATCAGTGGGAGGGATAGTGCCCCATCATTGGTGTCAGTGAGAGAAATAGTGTCCCATCATTGGTATCAGTGGGAGCAATAGTGCCCCATCATTGGTGTCAGGGGGAGGAATAGTGCCCCATCATTGGTGTCAGTGAGAGAAATAGTGTCCCATCATTGGTATCAGTGGGAGCAATAGTGCCCCATCATTGGTGTCAGGGGGAGGAATAGTGCCCCATCATTGGTGTCAGTGGGAGGAATAGTGCCCCATCATTGGTGTCAGTGAGAGAAATAGTGTCCCATCATTGGTATCAGTGGGAGCAATAGTGCCCCATCATTGGTGTCAGGGGGAGGAATAGTGCCCCATCATTGGTGTCAGTGGGAGGAATAGTGCCCCATCATTGGTGTCAGGGGGAGGAATAGTGCCCCATCATTGGTTTCAGTAGGAAGAATAGTGCCCCATCATTGGTGTCAGTGAGAGAAATAGTGCCCCATCATTGGTATCAGTGGGAGGAATAGTGTCCCATCATTGGTATCAGTGGAAAGAATAGTGCCCCATCATTGGTATCAGTGGGAGGAATAGTGCCACATCATTGGTATCAGTGGGAGGAATAGTGCCCCATCATTGGTGTCAGTAGGAGGAATAGTGCCCCATCATTGGTTTCAGTAGGAAGAATAGTGACCCATCATTGGTGTCAGTGAGAGGAATAGTGCCCCATCATTGGTATCAGTGGGAGGAATAGTGCCCCATCATTGGTATCAGTGGGAGGAATAGTGCCCTATCATTGGTATCAGTGGGAGGAATAGTGCCCCATCATTGGTATCAGTGGGATGAATAGTGCCCCATCATTGGTTTCAGTAGGAAGAATAGTGACCCATCATTGGTGTCAGTGGGAGGAATAGTGCCACATCATTGGTGTCAGTGGGATGAATAGTGCCACATCATTGGTATCAGTGGGATGAATAGTGCCCCATCATTGGTTTCAGTAGGAAGAATAGTGACCCATCATTGGTATCAGTGGGAGGAATAGTGCCCCATCATTGGTGTCAGTGGGAGGAATAGTGCCACATCATTGGTATCAGTGGGATGAATAGTGCCCCATCATTGGTTTCAGTAGGAAGAATAGTGACCCATCATTGGTGTCAGTGGGAGGAATAGTGCCACATCATTGGTATCAGTGGGATGAATAGTGCCCCATCATTGGTTTCAGTAGGAAGAATAGTGACCCATCATTGGTGTCAGTGGGAGGAATAGTGCCACATCATTGGTATCAGTGGGATGAATAGTGCCCCATCATTGGTTTCAGTAGGAAGAATAGTGACCCATCATTGGTATCAGTGGGAGGAATAGTGCCCCATCATTGGTATCAGTGGGATGAATAGTGCCCCATCATTGGTTTCAGTAGGAAGAATAGTGACCCATCATTGGTGTCAGTGGGAGGAATAGCGTCCCATTGTTGGAGTCAGTAGGAGGATTAGAGTGGCAGGAACTGTACCCCACTGCCGTTGAATAATGCCCAAGGGCCGGATAAAAGCAAGCAATGTGCCACAGTCTGGAGATCACTAAATGACATCCTGGTAATATTGCCCATTAGAAAAATGAAGAACCTCTTTGTGTAGGAGAAGTATGGTGGGGACAGAGGCCGTATACATGAGTAGGTAATTACAGACCATGTGCACTTTCTGAGATTGGCACTGTTGCCGTACAGAAGGTTGTTTGTTCCCGTTTGTTTATGATCACAGCGGGCGATGGTTTCACACACACCTTATCTCCGCCATCTACATTTTCTTTCTTTTGAAGTCTAATCCTTTCTGTTTTTTATATATTGGGGGGGGGGGGGGGCTGCAAATATGCAGAACCATTCTGACAGCTAAAACTACATCCTGCCAGTTTCCTCTTTAGTACATTCGTCTGAGTTTCTGCATGAAAGTCAACTTAATACTGGCAGCTGGGTGGAGAGCGAGCGGCGGAGGCCAGCGGCGCGCGGCGTGGGACATTTTGATATTTTGTTAGTAAAGTAAGAAATAAAGCAATAACACGTTCCAGCCATCACGGAGAACAATTAACGTCTGTCAGAGGGAAGTGGTGTTCCCGGCTGAGTCCGCGGCGCTCCAGCGCCTTGCCCGGAATTCACAGCAATGTTTTCTACATGTGGAGATGTTTATCCAGCCCAGCAGCTAAAGCAAAAAAATAAAAAATAAAAAAAATAAAAAAATGTCAGATTTAAGGCAAGATCAAAGTGTTATAGATCGAATGGAAATGGTATAGAAAATGTGTTTACTTTGTTATTAGAGATTAGCGATTTTCCTAAAAAAAAATCACTCCCGACGTCAATTCACCCGTCTGATCAGCGGGGTTTGCATTCTGCAAATTGCTGGTATTTAACACTGCGGGGCGTTTTCACCGATTTATTTATATTTTTGAGTAAATGTTTCAATAGAGCCCCGGCTGGTATATTTAGAGCTGAAGGGCCAAGGCCCCCTCCCCCTCCCCCCCCCCCCCCCCACCGCCATCCCAGCACCGGCCCCTTACTGGACTAGACTTCAAACAGCACAAACCAGGTTGTCTAAGGCCCCTTTCACACGGGGGGCGCTACAGCACTAAAAATATCGCCTGTATAGCGCCTGAAAAAATCTGGCCCCTTTCACTCCAGTGTGAAAGCCGGGGAGGGCTTTCACACTGGAGCGGTGCGCTAGCAGGACGGTGAAAAAAAGTCCTGCTAGCCGTATCTTTGGAGCGGTGTATTCACCGATCCTAACCCGCTCCCACCCATTGAAATCAATGGGGCAGCGCGGCTATGCCGCAAGCAAAGCGGTTTTAACCCTTTTTCGGCTATGTTTAGTGCCGTTTTACCGTCATTTTAGCGGTGGTATGCGACCGCTAGCGCCGACGCCGCTCCCACCCCAGTGTGAAAGGGGCCCAAAGGTCAATTGTCATGGACTTGTCTGAGGAGCTTGAGATGATGAGGGTGGCCTTTTGTACACCTCCCATCTAAGCACCCCTTGAACAGGGCCGTCTTTAATATTGATTGGACACTGGGCAAAAAACTTTTGTTGGCCCCCCCCCCCATGCAGTTTTGCTCTCCACCTGCTCTGAGACATACAATAAATAGCAGCTAGACTCAAAATCAGTTTACTGAATCAGATCAGGCAGCTATTGCGATTGGTTGCCAGCGATTACAGTGTATCATTAGCGCTCACTGACTGGTTGCTAGAGGTTACAATATATCATTACCGCTCACTGACTGGTTGCTAGAGGTTACAGTGTATCATTACCGCTCACTGACTGGTTGCCAGAGGTTACAATGTATCATTACCGCTCACTGACTGGTTGCTAGAGGTTACAATGTATCATTACCGCTCACTGACTGGTTGCCAGAGGTTACAATGTATCATTACCGCTCACTGACTGGTTGCTAGAGGTTACAATGTATCATTACCGTTCACTTACTGGTTGCTAGAGGTTACAGCACACATTACAGTTCAATGGTTAGCTGCTAGAGGTTACAGCACATGATTTCTGCTTGTTGATCGGTTGCTAGAAATTACTGTGGCTATGACCTCAGGGGGGCATGATATACATATCAATGCCGCCAGCCACCGCTATTTACATATGAATGCCGGTAATATACATGTAAACACAGGGTCTGCATGAGAGTCATCTGTACACAACAATAGGGCAGAGCTGGGCAGCATTAGTAGCAGCACTTCACACTGAGATATTGGACAGCACAGGACTAAAAACCTCAAGGGGCGAGGGTATTTATACCAGGATAGTTGGCAAGTATAAGGCAGCTGCTTTGGGCCCCACAACAATGACAGGGCCCAGGGCAGCTGCCCCTTTTGCCCTGCCTTAAAAATGGCTCTGGCCAGGAAGCTGGTGGAACCACAGGCTTGAGTTTGGAAGGGCTTGTATCTACTTTCTCCACTGCAGGTGGTGCTCCACCGCAGTGGCATTGCAGATGGAGGGGAAGTCAAGAGAAACATTGTTCCTCTATGGTTTCCTGGGTCACTGGGGAAGAGATCCGGTTGGATGCTGCCACCCCAAGTCACTCTAGCAGCCATCTTGGGTCAGAGACTATTTAACCACTTCAATACCGAGCACTTAGACACCTTCCTGCCCAGGCCATTTTTCAGCTTTCAGCGCTGTAGCAATTTGAATGACAATTGCGCGGTCATGTAACACTGTACCCAAGCAAATTTTTCATCATTTTGTTCCCACAAATAGAGCTTTCTTTTGGTGGTATTTGATCACCTCTGCAATTTTTATTTTTTGCGCAACAAATAAAAAAAGACCGACATTTAAAAAAAAAACAAGTGTTTCTTTGTTTCTGTTCAATATTTTTGTAAATAAGTAAGTTTTCTTCTTCAGTGACGGGTACTGATATGGCGGCACTGATGGGCACTGATGAGGTGGCACCAATGATGTTGTACTGATGAGGTGGCACTGAAGGGCACTGATGATGGGCACTGATAGGCGGCACTAATGGGCACTGATAGGTGGCACTGATGGGCACTGATAGGTGGCACTGGAATGTGGCACTGATGAGCACTCATAGGTGGCACTGATGGGCACTCATAGGCAGCACTGATGGGTACTTATGGATGGCACTGATGGGTACTTATGGGTGGTACTGATAGGTGTCATGGATGGGCACTGATGGACACTGATAGGTGGGCACTGATGGGCATGGATGGGCACTGATAGGTGGCACTGCTGGACACTGATAGGTGGCACTGCTGGAAACTGATGGGTGGCATTGCTGGGCATCACTGATTTTATTTGTTACATGATGGTGCCAGTTAGTGCCCAATTGAATGGGCACAGTGGCAGGAATTGATGGGCACAGTGGCAGCAAATGATGGGCGCAGTGGCAGCATTTGGTGGGCACAGTGGCTGCGTTTAAGGGCACAGTGACTACAATTGATGGGCACAGTAGCTGCGTTTGAAGGGCACAGTGGCTGCTTTTGGCACAGTGGCTGCAATTGATGGGCACAGTAGCTGAGTTTGATGGGCACAGTGGCGGCAATTGATGGGCACAGTGGCGGCAATTGATGGGCACAGTGGCTGCATTTGATGGGCACAGTGGCAGCAATTGGTGAAAAAATTTAAAAAAAAATGCTGTTTTTGTTAAGCCGAAGGTTATTTAAAGGATCATTGTAATCATTTTGATGAAGATCTCTCTTTGGTTTGTTCACTTTGCCACATTCAAATCGAATAAAAATAATAATCTAACGTTTTTGATTCGCCCGATTCTAAATATATCAATTTAGAACTTTTCCATCCCCCGAAAAAAAATCTGTAAATACGATGAAGATTCGAAAAAGGCATACAGTAAAACTAATTTCAAATACAGATTCCCATTCGGATTATTAATATATTTTATCTAAGCACCGGATAAGTGACCCCTGTGTACTTTTTTGTTTTGTAATAATTCATAGGTATTGGAATTTCCTTTCAAATTTGGCTGTTAGTGAACGTAAAGAATATGAATTCTTCCAAAGTAAACGAAATTGAATGAAATTAATAATAATAATAACAAGTTGTTATTATTATTATTATTGTTGTTTATTATTATTAATAATTCCAGTCATTTAGATACGGCATTCGTTATTTCGGATAATTCGTAACTTCGGATAAATTTGTATTCGTTACGTTCACTAACAGCCAAATTTGAAAGGAAATTCATATACCTATAATTTATTCATTAGTCATAGCTAAGTTATTATTAGTTAGTTGTTATTTCAGATTTTCGAATTTTCGGGTTTTCAAATTTTTGGATTTTCGTTCTTATTTTAGGATTTTCAAATTTCCGGATTTTCGAATCTGCGAATTCCGAACATCCAAATTTCCGAATTTCACATTTTCTATTTTCTCAATTTTCAGGTTTTTGAATTTTTGGATTTCCCTACTTATTTTTGGCTTTTCTGATTTTCTAATTTTCGAATTTCTGAATTTTTGAATGTTCAAATTTACAAATTTATGAACTTTCAAATATTCGAATTTTAAAATATTAGAATTTTTGAATATTCAAATTTTTGAATATTCAAATTTTTGAATATTCAAATTTTTGAATATTCAAATTTACGAATATTCAGAAAAATTTGACAAATAAATCATATATCACTGATATTATACAGTAGATAATGATAAATTATGGATTTTCTTTTTTTTTTTAATGAGGGAAAAAAAAATCTTTAAACAACGAAGGAGATAAACGTTTTTTTTTTTTTGTTTCTCCCCATGGAGTTAAAATAAAATGCAACAGTGGATAAAATTGATTAATTTCTTTTTTTTTTAAATAAGGACGCAGAAACAGAAAGAAAAATAAAGAAGATAAAAGAGCAAAGGATAAAAAAAAAAAAAAAGAGCACAAACCAGGTTGTCTAAGGCCCCTTTCACACGGGGGCACTACAGCACTAAAAATACCGCCTGTATAGCGCCTGAAAAAATCTGGCCCCTTTCACTCCAGTGTGAAAGCCGGGGAGGGCTTTCACACTGGAGCGGTGCGCTAGCAGGACGGTGAAAAAAAGTCCTGCTAGCCGTATCTTTGGAGCGGTGAAGGAGCGGTGTATTCACCGATCCTAACCCGCTCCCACCCATTGAAATCAATGGGGCAGCGCGGCTATACCGCAAGCAAAGCGGTTTTAACCCTTTTTCGGCTATGTTTAGTGCCGTTTTAACGTCATTTTAGCGGTGGTATGCGACCGCTAGCGCCGACGCCGCTCCCGCCCCAGTGTGAAAGGGGCCCAAAGGTCAATTGTCATGGACTTGTCTGAGGAGCTTGAGATGATGAGGGTGGCCTTTTGTACACCTCCCATCTAAGCACCCCTTGAACAGGGCCGTCTTTAATATTGATTGGACACTGGGCAAAAAACTTTTGTTGGCCCCCCCCCCCATGCAGTTTTGCTCTCCACCTGCTCTGAGACATACAATAAATAGCAGCTAGACTCAAAATCAGTTTACTGAATCAGATCAGGCAGCTATTGCGATTGGTTGCCAGAGATTACAGTGTATCATTAGCGCTCACTGACTGGTTGCTAGAGGTTACAATATATCATTACCGCTCACTGACTGGTTGCTAGAGGTTACAGTGTATCATTACCGCTCACTGACTGGTTGCCAGAGGTTACAATGTATCATTACCACTCACTGACTGGTTGCTAGAGGTTACAATGTATCATTACCGCTCACTGACTGGTTGCCAGAGGTTACAATGTATCATTACCGCTCACTGACTGGTTGCTAGAGGTTACAATGTATCATTACCGCTCACTTACTGGTTGCTAGAGGTTACAGCACACATTACAGTTCAATGGTTAGCTGCTAGAGGTTACAGCACATGATTTCTGCTTGTTGATCGGTTGCTAGAAATTACTGTGGCTATGACCTCAGGGGGGCATGATATACATATCAATGCCGCCAGCCACCGCTATTTACATATGAATGCCGGTAATATACATGTAAACACAGGGTCTGCATGAGAGTCATCTGTACACAACAATAGGGCAGAGCTGGGCAGCATTAGTAGCAGCACTTCACACTGAGATATTGGACAGCACAGGACTAAAAACCTCAAGGGGCGAGGGTATTTATACCAGGATAGTTGGCAAGTATAAGGCAGCTGCTTTGGGCCCCACAACAATGACAGGGCCCAGGGCAGCTGCCCCTTTTGCCCTGCCTTAAAAATGGCTCTGGCCAGGAAGCTGGTGGAACCACAGGCTTGAGTTTGGAAGGGCTTGTATCTACTTTCTCCACTGCAGGTGGTGCTCCACCGCAGTGGCATTGCAGATGGAGGGGAAGTCAAGAGAAACATTGTTCCTCTATGGTTTCCTGGGTCACTGGGGAAGAGATCCGGTTGGATGCTGCCACCCCAAGTCACTCTAGCAGCCATCTTGGGTCAGAGACTATTTAACCACTTCAATACCGAGCACTTAGACACCTTCCTGCCCAGGCCATTTTTCAGCTTTCAGCGCTGTAGCAATTTGAATGACAATTGCGCGGTCATGTAACACTGTACCCAAGCAAATTTTTCATCATTTTGTTCCCACAAATAGAGCTTTCTTTTGGTGG
Organism: Lithobates pipiens; assembly: GCF_037356315.1. Lineage (NCBI taxonomy): Eukaryota > Metazoa > Chordata > Amphibia > Anura > Ranidae > Lithobates > Lithobates pipiens. Next base: position 241,808,758 of record NW_027507787.1, read on the forward strand.
TATTTGATCACCTCTGCAATTTTTATTTTTTGCGCAACAAATAAAAAAAGACCGACATTTAAAAAAAAAACAAGTGTTTCTTTGTTTCTGTTCAATATTTTTGTAAATAAGTAAGTTTTCTTCTTCAGTGACGGGTACTGATATGGCGGCACTGATGGGCACTGATGAGGTGGCACCAATGATGTTGTACTGATGAGGTGGCACTGAAGGGCACTGATGATGGGCACTGATAGGCGGCACTAATGGGCACTGATAGGTGGCACTGATGGGCACTGATAGGTGGCACTGGAATGTGGCACTGATGAGCACTCATAGGTGGCACTGATGGGCACTCATAGGCAGCACTGATGGGTACTTATGGATGGCACTGATGGGTACTTATGGGTGGTACTGATAGGTGTCATGGATGGGCACTGATGGACACTGATAGGTGGGCACTGATGGGCATGGATGGGCACTGATAGGTGGCACTGCTGGACACTGATAGGTGGCACTGCTGGAAACTGATGGGTGGCATTGCTGGGCATCACTGATTTTATTTGTTACATGATGGTGCCAGTTAGTGCCCAATTGAATGGGCACAGTGGCAGGAATTGATGGGCACAGTGGCAGCAAATGATGGGCGCAGTGGCAGCATTTGGTGGGCACAGTGGCTGCGTTTAACGGCACAGTGACTACAATTGATGGGCACAGTAGCTGCGTTTGAAGGGCACAGTGGCTGCTTTTGGCACAGTGGCTGCAATTGATGGGCACAGTAGCTGAGTTTGATGGGCACAGTGGCGGCAATTGATGGGCACAGTGGCGGCAATTGATGGGCACAGTGGCTGCATTTGATGGGCACAGTGGCAGCAATTGGTGAAAAAATTTAAAAAAAAATGCTGTTTTTGTTAAGCCGAAGGTTATTTAACCACTTGACCACTGGGCACTTAAACACCCTTAATAACCAGACCAATTTTCAGCTTTCGGTGCTCTCGCATTTTGAATGACAATTACTCAGTCATGCAACACTGGACCTATATGAAATTTTTGTCCTTTTTTTCACACAAATAGAGCTTTCTTTTGGTGGTATTTAATCACCGCTGGGTTTTTTTTTTTTTTGTGCTATAAAAGAAAAAATACCGAAAATTCTGTAAAAAAACGAATTTTTCTTTGTTTCTGTTAGAAAATTTAGCAGATTAGTAATTTTTTCTTCATAAATTTTGGCCAAAATTTATACTACTACATATCTTTGGTAAAAAATAAGTACAAATTGGTGGATATTATTTGGTCTTTGTGAAAGTTATAGAGTCCACAAGCTATGGTGCCAATATCTGAAAATTGATCACACCTGAAGTACTGACGGCCTATTTCAATTCTTGAGACCCTAACATGCCAGAAAAGTACAAATATCCCCCAAATGACCCCTTTTTGGAAAGAAGACATTCCAAGGTATTTAGTAAGAGGCATGATGAGTTTTTTGAAGTTGTCATTTTTTCCCACAATTCTTTGCAAAATCAAGATTCTTTTTACTTTTTTTTTTTTTTTCACAAAATTGTCATATTATCAGGTTATTTCTCACACACAGCATATGCATACCACAAATTACACCCCAAAACACATTCTGCTATTACTCCCGAGTACGGCGATACCACATGTGTGAGACTTTTACACAGCGTGGCCACATACAGAGGCCCAACATGCATGGAGCGCCATCAGGTGTTCTGGAGCAGCCAGGACAATTCTGACATTTCTCTCCTACATGTAAAAATCATAATTTATTTGCTAGAAAATTACATAGAACTCCAAAACATTATATATGTTTTTTTAGCAAACACCCTGGAGAATACAATGGTGGTCTTTGCAACTTTTTATCTCGCACGGTATTTGCGCAGTAATTTTTCGAATGCTTTTTTTGGAAAAAAAAACTGTTTTGTGCTTAAAAAAAAAAAAAAACACAGTAAAGTTAGCCCAATTTTTGCATAATGTGAAAGATGAAGTTACGCTGAGTAAATAGATACCTAATATGTCACTCTTCAAAATTGCACACGCTCGTGGAATGGCGGCAAACGTCGCTACTTAAAAATCCCCATAGGCGACGATTTACATTTTTTTTACTGGTTATATGTTTTGAGTTACAGAGGAGGTCTAGGGCTAGAATTATTTCTCTCGCTCTAACGTTCGCAGCGATACCTCACATGTGTGGTTTGAACACCGTTTTCATATGTGGGCGGGACTTACGCATGCGTTCGCTTCTGCATGCGAGCACATGGGGACAGGGGCGCTTTAAAAAAAACATTTTTTTTTATTGTTCATTTTACTTTATTTATTTTAGTTTGACATTTTTTTCCCCAAAAATAATTTTTTTGATCACTTTTATTCCTATTACAAGGAATGTAAACATCCCTTGTAATAGGAATATGGCATGACAGGTCCTCTTTACAGTGAGATGTGGGGTCAATAAGACCCACATCTCACCTCTAAGCTGGGAAGCCTGAAAAAAAAAAAAGATTCTGGCTTTGATCGTATTAGCGATTCGGTAGAAGCACCGGAGGGCGGAGGGCGGCGGGAGATGTCTATGGCTGGGTATTGCAGGGTATCACCGACTATGGCTGGGTATCTCAGAGCATGGTGTTGCAGAGTACTGCGTTGCAGAGCATTGCAGGGTATTGGCGGGTGTTGCAGAGCATTGCAGAGTGTTGCAGGGTATTGGCGGGTGTTGCAGAGCATTGCAGAGTGTTGCAGGGTATCGGCGGGGGTTGCAGAGCATTGCAGAGTGTTGCAGGGTATCGGCGGGGGTTGCAGAGCATTGCAGAGTGTTGCAGGGTATCGGCGGGGGTTGCAGAGCATTGCAGAGTGTTGCAGGGTATTGGCGGGTGTTGCAGAGTGTTGCAGGGCATTGCAGAGTGTTGCAGGGCATTGCAGAGTGTTGCAGGGCATTGCAGAGTGTTGCAGGGCATTGCGGAGTGTTGCAGGGCATTGCGGAGTGTTGCAGGGCATTGCGGAGTGTTGCAGGGCATTGCGGAGTGTTGCAGGGCATTGCGGAGTGTTGCAGGGCAATGCAGAGTGTTGCAGGGCAATGCAGAGTGTTGCAGGGCATTGCAGAGTGTTGCAGGGCATTGCAGAGTATTTGCAGGGAATTGCAGAGTATTTGCAGGGAATTGCAGAGTATTTGCAGGAATTGCAGAGTAATGCAGAGTATTTGCAGGGAATTGCAGGGTAATGCAGAGTATTTGCAGGGAATTGCAGAGTAATGCAGAGTATTTGCAGGGAATTGCAGAGTAATGCAGAGTATTTGCAGGGATTTGAGGGGTTAATTTTCGGTGAGCAGCGATGTGGGCACTGCAGATGCAGCCCACATCGCTGCTGACACCGATCTCTTCCCCCTCCGCTGTACCGATCGGTACAGAGAGGGGGAGGGAGGAACCGGCGTCATAACATGACGCCGGCTTGTTTACAAGTGATCACTCCGTCATTTGACGGTGCGATCACGTGGTAAACGGCCGCGATGAGCGGCCGTTTACCGTGATTCGTGATGCGCCGGGTCCACTGGACCCAGCGGTCACGGATGCTCTCGTGTGCGCGCCCCAGGGGGCGCGCGAGAGCAGAATTCTGAGAGGCCGTTAATTAACGGCCTCTTAGAGTTAAACAACCGCCCTGATGCCGTTAATCGGCAATGGGTGGTTGTTAAGTGGTTAAAGGATCATTGTAATCATTTTGATGAAGATCTCTCTTTGGTTTGTTCACTTTGCCACATTCAAATCGAATAAAAATAATAATCTAACGTTTTTGATTCGCCCGATTCTAAATATATCAATTTAGAACTTTTCCATCCCCCGAAAAAAAATCTGTAAATACGATGAAGATTCGAAAAAGGCATACAGTAAAACTAATTTCAAATACAGATTCCCATTCGGATTATTAATATATTTTATCTAAGCACCGGATAAGTGACCCCTGTGTACTTTTTTGTTTTGTAATAATTCATAGGTATTGGAATTTCCTTTCAAATTTGGCTGTTAGTGAACGTAAAGAATATGAATTCTTCCAAAGTAAACGAAATTGAATGAAATTAATAATAATAATAACAAGTTGTTATTATTATTATTATTGTTGTTTATTATTATTAATAATTCCAGTCATTTAGATACGGCATTCGTTATTTCGGATAATTCGTAACTTCGGATAAATTTGTATTCGTTACGTTCACTAACAGCCAAATTTGAAAGGAAATTCATATACCTATAATTTATTCATTAGTCATAGCTAAGTTATTATTAGTTAGTTGTTATTTCAGATTTTCGAATTTTCGGGTTTTCAAATTTTTGGATTTTCGTTCTTATTTTAGGATTTTCAAATTTCCGGATTTCCGAATCTGCGAATTCCGAACATCCAAATTTCCGAATTTCACATTTTCTATTTTCTCAATTTTTTAGGTTTTTGAATTTTTGGATTTCCCTACTTATTTTTGGCTTTTCTGATTTTCTAATTTTCGAATTTCTGAATTTTTGAATATTCGAATTTTAAAATATTAGAATTTTTGAATATTCAAATTTTTGAATATTCAAATTTACAAATATTCAGAAAAATTTGTTAAACGGGTTTTTGTTAATTTGGATATTTCCGAATTAATGAATTTGTAAAAATTTGTAAAAAAAAAGGCTACAGTGTAGCAGTAGGTCTCAGGATGCATTGACAATGTCTGTTTCGACGGATGGAATGCAGCCTGGCTGGTCTGTGACCAATCAGGGAGGTTTTCTGGGTGGTCCCTGGTCTTTCCCTACTTGCCTGGAAACTCTTCGACATGTGCAATTCGTTTTTGGTCTGAAATTCGAAAATTCATATTCGTTACATCAACTAACAGGCCAAATTTGAAAAAAAACTATAATTTCTTAGTTAGTTATTATTAGTTAGTTGGTTATAATTAAAAAAAAATCGGATTTTCGTTAATTTAAAATTTTCAGATTTTGTTTCTTATTTTCGGATTTTCTCATTTCTGAATTTTTGAATTGATAAATTTTCGAATAAACTCTTCAACATGTGCAATTCGATTTTGGTCAAAAATTCGTATTCGTTATGTCAACTAACAGCCAAATTAGAAAGAAAATTCCTAAAATAATTTATTAGTTAGCTGTTATTAGTTAGTTATTATTAGTTAGTTATTATTAGGTAGTTGGTTATAATAAAAAAAATTCAGATTTTCATTATTTCGAATTTTCGGACTTTGTTTTTTATTTTCGGATTTTTCTAATTTTGGATTTTCTCATTTATGAATTTTTGAATTGATCAATTTTCAAATTTACCGATTTTCTAATTTCGGGATTTTCAAATTAACGAATTTTCACATTTATACATTTTCAAATTTATACATTTTCAAATTTATACATTTTCAAATTTATACATTTTCAAATTAACGAATTTTCAAATTAACGAATTTTCAAATTTATACATTTTTAAATGAACAAATATTCAAATTAACGAATATTCAAATTAACGAATATTCAAATTAACGAATTTTCAAATTTTCAAATTAACAAATTCACGAATGTACGAATTTTCAAATTTTCCAACTCTCAATTTTCGTGAAATGGGTTTTCGTTAATTCGGATCTTTCCGAATCTGTCAAAATTCGTTAAAGAACGTAATGAAACAAATTGCACATGTCTACTCTAATACAGGAGGTGTGTTTACTGGGCGGATCACAAGGAAAACAGGGGGAGAATCCTAAAAAAATTAAAAAAATAAAACAAATGCGGCCACCACATCTAATGATTGGTAAGCTGCAATATATTACATTTTGGTTTTTGGGTTTATTACCGCCTTAAATAAAATGAACGAAAACCAGTAAGTGTCTCCTTTGTTATTAGGCAGCATTGCTAAAAAAAAAAGTGATTATTTTTTGTTCATTTTTTTGGATAATAGATCTTCATCACTATTCTAATTTTATCAAGTATTTCACTCAAACGTTGAGCTTTGGATATAAAGGAAGGAACTCCCTCCATATTTCTCCACTTTTCTATAGCACAATGGCTTCTCCTCTGCATTGTCTATTATTTGAGCGCCGAGAATTCGGTGTCAGAACCGGTATCTGCGGTTTTGAATAATGATTGTCTTTGACGTACATGAAATACATTTCTGTGTATAGAGAAGATCTTTTTTTTTTTTTTTTTTTTATCCTTTGCTCTTTTATCTTCTTTATTTTTCTTTCTGTTTCTGCGTCCTTATTTAAAAAAAAAGAAATTAATCAATTTTATCCACTGTTGCATTTTATTTTAACTCCATGGGGAGAAACAAAAAAAAAAAATGTTTATCTCCTTCGTTGTTTAAAGATTTTTTTTTCCCTCATTAAAAAAAAAAAGAAAATCCATAATTTATCATTATCTACTGTATAATATCAGTGATATATGATTTATTTGTCTACATGCTTGCCTTTTTTAATCTTTAAACAATGAAAGAGATAAAAGTTTCTCAGAAAAAAAATAATAAATAAATAAATAATAAAACAAATAAATAAATAAAAACTCCATCATTTATCATTATCTACTGTATAATATCAGTGATATACGATTTACTTGTACTACATGCTTGCCTTTTTTAATCTTTAAACAACGAAGGTGATAAAAGTTTGTCAAAAAAATATAAAAAAAAATAAAATAATAATAAAAAAATAATAAAAATAAAAAATCTATCATATATCATTATCTACTGTATAATATCAGTGATATACGATTTATTTGTCTACATGCTTGCCTTTTTTTTAATCTTTCAACAACGAAGGAGATAAAAGTTTCTTAGAAAAAAATTAAAATAAATAAATAATAATTAAAAAGAAAATACTAAAAATAAAAAATCCATCATTTATCATTATCTACTGTACAATATCAGTGATATGTGATGTATTTGTCTACATGCTTGCCTTTTTTTAATCTTTAAACAATGAAGGAGATAAAAGTTTCTCAGAAAAAATAAATAAATATTAATAAAAAAGAAATAAATAAAAATAAAAACTCATTTATCATTACCTACTGTATAATATCAGTGATATACAATTTATTTGTCTTCATGCTTGCCTTTTTTTAATCTTTAAACAATGAAGGAGATAAAAGATAAAAGTTTCTCAGAAATAAATAAATAAATAATATTAAAAAAATTATAAAAATAAAAAATCCATAATTTTATCATTATGTACTGTATAATATCAGTGATATACAATTTATTTGTCTACATGCTTGCCTTTTTTAATCTTTAAACAATGAAAGAGATAGAAGTTTCTCAGAAAAAAATAATAAATAAATAAATAATAAAACAAAAAAATAAATAAAAACTCCATCATTTATCATTATCTACTGTATAATATCAGTGATATACGATTTACTTGTACTACATGCTTGCCTTTTTTAATCTTTAAACAACGAAGGTGATAAAAGTTTCTCAGAAAAATATAAAAAAATAAATAAATAATAATAAAAAAATAATAAAAATAAAAAAATCTATCATTATCTACTGTATAATATCAGTGATATACGATTTATTTGTCTACATGCTTGCCTTTTTTTAATCTTTCAACAACGAAGGAGATAAAAGTTTCTTAGAAAAAAATTAAAATAAATAATAATTAAAAAGAAAATACTAAAAATAAAAAATCCATCATTTATCATTATCTACTGTACAATATCAGTGATATATGATGTATTTGTCTACATGCTTGCCTTTTTTTAATCTTTAAACAATGAAGGAGATAAAAGTTTCTCAGAAAAAATAAATAAATATTAATAAAAAATAAATAAATAAAAATAAAAACTCAAACATTTATCATTACCTACTGTATAATATCAGTGATATACAATTTATTTGTCTTCATGCTTGCCTTTTTTTAATATTTAAACAATGAAGGAGATAAAAGATAAAAGTTTCTCAGAAATAAATAAATAAATAATATTAAAAAAATAATAAAAATAAAAAATCCATAATTTTATCATTATGTACTGTATAATATCAGTGATATACAATTTATTTGTCTACATGCTTGCCTTTTTTAACCTTTAAACAACAAAGAAGTTAACATTTTCTTAGAAAAAATAAATAAATAAATAAATAATAAAATAATAAAAATAAAAAATCCATCATTTATCATTATCTACTGTATAATATCAGTGATATATGATTTATTTGTCTACATGCTTGCCTTTTTTAGTCTTTAAACAATGAAGGAGATAAAAGTTTCTCAAAAAAAATACAAAATAAAAAATAAATTATAATAATAATAATAAAAAAAAAAAAAACATCATTTATCATTGTCTACAGTATAATATCAGTGATATATGATTTATTTGTCTACATGCTTGCCTTTTTTAATCTTTAAACAATGAAGGAGATAAAAGTTTCTCAGAAAAAAATAAAAATAAATAAATCACAATAAAAACAAAATAATAAAAATAAAAACTCCATCATTTATCATTATCTACTGTATAATATCAGTGATATAGGATTTATTTGTCTACATGCTTGCATTTTATTTTTATTTTTTCTTCTGTGAAATGAATAACTCCATTATAATTTTCATCAGCAATCTATTTGTATCTCCTGATTTCTATAATGACGTGAGTTCAGTCCATCGTTGTTTTTCACTATTATGAGATTTAACCACATAAAGTGTATTGGGACTTCATCTCCCCCTCGTATTAATAGGCTCGGAGCTTCTCTGTAATAACCTTGTGCCGAAAATGTACGTCTGTAGACTTTACTGAACATTTACAGACCAATAAAGAGAAAATAAAAGGGACGGTATATTTCCCCATAATGAAGACAGCCGCCGAAGATTTGTTTTTTTTCATTTACTTTACCATTAAATAGAGCACAGTGTGCACACAATTATATTATTCCCAATAAATTGTGCTAAATACATTGCCACTCTCTTATTTCTGTGTCTCCACTATTATTACCAAAAGGTCTCCTTCTACTAATACCCCCTAGATATAGTACCCCCCCCCGGATACTAATACCCCCCGATACAATAACTTCCAGATACTAATACCCCTGGATACTAATACCCCCTAGATACAATACTACCTAGATACAATGCCCCCTAGATATAGTACCCCCTGGATACTAACACCCCCTGGTTACTAATTCCCCCTAGATACAATACCCCCTGAATAAAATTCCCCCTAGATACAATGCCCCTAGATACAGTACCCCCGGTTACTAATACCCCCCTAGATACAATACCCCCTGAATACAATACCCCCTAGAAACAATGACCCCTAGATAAAATACCCCTGGATACTAATCCCCCCGGATACTAGTACCCTACAGATACAATAACTCCCAGATACTAATACCCCCTGGTTACCAATACCCCCTAGATACAATGCTCCTAGATACAGTACCCCCGGATACTAAATACCCCCTAGATACAGTACCCCTGAATACAATACCACCTAGATACAATGCCCCCTAGATACAGTACCTCCCAGATACTAATAACCCCTAGATACAATACCCCCTAGATACTAATACCCCCTAAATACAATGTCACCTACACACAATCTTATTCCCTTTTGTAATAAAATTCCTTGAATAATTTTATTCCTGACTGTTTATTACCAGTTACCTATGCGGTACCATCTGTCCAAACACAGCCTCTCTTTCCCTCTGTCTACCTACAATACACCCTGGATACTAATACCCCCTGGATATTAATACCCCTGGATACAATGCCCCCTGGATACTAATACCCCCAAATACTAATACCCCTAGATACAATACCCTTAGATATAAATACCCCCCGGATACTAATACCCCCAAATACTAATACCCCCTAGATACATTATCCCCTGGATACAATGCCCCCTGAATACAATTCCCCCTGAATACAATGCCCTAGATACAATTCCCCCTGAATACTAATACCCCCTGGATGCTAAAACCCCCTAGATACAAGCCCGTCTAAATACTACTACCCTGGCCACCTAATGCGAAGAGAGGACTCATTGGAAAAGACCCTGATGCTGGGAAACCTGTAAGGAAAAAGGAGAAGAGGATAACAGAAAAAAGATGGATAGATGGCTGTGAAAGTTTGACCATAAGGAAGGCTGAACGCCGAAGAATTGTTGCTTTTGAACTATAGTGTTGGAGAAGACTCTTGAAAGTCCCTTGGAGGTCAAGAAGATCAAGCCAGTCTATCTCGAAGGAAATCAACCCTGAATATTCACTGGAAGGACAGATCCTAAAGCACGAAAGTCGAGTACTTTGGCCACCTGATGCGAAGAGAGGACTCATTGGAAAAGACCCTGATGCTGGGAAACCTGTAAGGAAAAAGGAGAAGAGGACAACAGAAAAAAAGATGGATAGATGGCTGTGAAAGTTTGACCATAAGGAAGGCTGAACGCCGAAGAATTGTTGCTTTTGAACTATGGTGTTGGAGAAGACTCTTGAAAGTAACTTGGAGGTCAAGAAGATCAAGCCAGTCTATCTCGAAGGAAATCAACCCTGAATATTCACTGGAAGGACAGATTCTGAAGCATAAAAGTCGAGTACTTTGGCCACCTAATGCGAAGAGAGGACTCATTGGAAAAGACCCTGATGCTGGGAAACCTGTAAGGAAAAAGGAGAAGAGGATAACAGAAAAAAAGATGGATAGATGGCTGTGAAAGTTTGACCATAAGGAAGGCTGAACGCCGAAGAATTGTTGCTTTTGAACTATGGTGTTGGAGAAGACTCTTGAAAGTAACTTGGAGGTCAAGAAGATCAAGCCAGTCTATCTCGAAGGAAATCAACCCTGAATATTCACTGGAAGGACAGATCCTGAAGCACGAAAGTCGAGTACTTTGGCCACCTGATGCGAAGAGAGGACTCATTGGAAAAGACCCTGATGCTGGGAAACATGGACGGAAAAAGGAGAAGAGGATAACAGAAAACAAGATGGATAGATGGCATCATCGAAAAACAATGAACATGAAGTTAAGCAAGCTGGCGGGATGCAGTGGAGGACCGAAAAGCCCTTGGGTCCATGAGGTGACTGTCAGGGACATGGCTGTCACGGTGCTGGCAATTCCCGCCCAGAACACTCATGGACGCCCACGGAGGGTCTCAAGACGTGCACGAGCATGCGCCACGCATCAGCGCACATTGGCGCATACCGGTGCGCATCGGTACAATGATCATCGGCGCTAGTGGCCCTATTTAAGCCAGCCTGTAACCACAGGACATCACTGGATTATCTCCTCAACTCCCATGTGTACCTTGACCTTGCTTCCTGATCTGGGATACCCGCTGTGACCCGGCTTGCCTTGACCTTGCTTCCTGATCTGGGATACCCGTTGTGACCCGGCTTGCCTTGACCTTGCTTCCTGATCTCCTAGCCTGACCCCTTTGGCCTGCTCCTGGACTCTGCTTCTGCTTCCTGATCTCCCGGCTTGACCTTCGGCTTGTAACTGGACCCTGCCTGTGTTTGACCTTGGCTCGCCCCTGTGTATTCTCTGGACTGGTCTATCTGTGTATGACCCCTGGCCTGGCTCTTGGTTTCTCCATTCATCTCGTCTTCACAATCCTATCCCGATCGTATGCTAATCAGTTCGTTTTGAATACTTGGGCGCAATCCGCCTAATTATATAGTTACTATGTATTTATATTACAAAATGTGTACTATGCACGTTCATAATAACATCATAGAACATGAATGAGTTCATTGTAGCTTTTGTAGAGTATCGGGTTCCGTAGTCACACCTAAACACAAGGGTTAAATAAAGAGGAAGTTCAGTTTTTACCCCGGTGTGTTTTCCTTTGACATTCTCTCAGATGTTGCAAAAAAAAGGAATCTTTTATTGTTTGATGTGCTCAATAAAACCAGTTTACAAGAACCGCTTTGATTGTTACATAAATTGGACGATGCCCTCAGAGCCAAGAAGTTCCTAACCATATTGTATGTTTTACTTCCAGATGTCAAGGATGATGCTCCTGGTCTTGCTGCTTTCCATTGTTCTGTACTGTGGGGGCGCTCAGCGCTCGGAGCCCATGTTCACGGCTGTCACCGCCACCGCGCTACCGCCAGATTACGAAAACAACCCGACGCAGCTGAACTACGGGGTGGCCATCACTGATGTGGACAATGATGGAGACTTTGAAATTGTAGTCGCTGGGTAAGTGCCATTCAGAGCCTTTTATAATATATATCTATATATATATATATATATATATATATATATATACTAAATGTAGTATTTTTTTTTTAATCAAATAATATTTTTTATTGCCTTTTAGTATTTTTTTTTCTTTACAAGACATAAAATCAAAGTAAGAAAGAAGGGGGGGGGGGGGGGGGGAGGTCTAAGCAAAGACATACGAAAAACATGTACAGAAATAACATAGAGCTACCAGTATGGCAGTGCATTCATATTATCCTCCATAGACTGGCATACAAATAAAAATATCATTGCTGGGACACAAGATTTCTGCCCATCTAGATCAGGGGTCTCCAAACTTTCTAAACAAAGGGCCAGTTTACTGTCCTTCAGATTTGGGGGAGGGTGGGGGGGGGGGGCTGGACTAGGGCCAGTGGGAGTAGAAAATGTTCTGGCATCCAGTGAGAGTAAACAGTGCCCTATCTTTGGTGACTGTGTGAAGACTAGTGCCCCATCTATAATGTCAGCAGAAGGAATAGTGCCCCATCATTGGTATCAGTGGGAGGAATAGTGCCCCATTATTGGTGTCAGTGGGAGGAATAGTGCCCCCTCATTGGTGTCAGTGGGAGGAATAGTGCCCCATTATTGGTGTCAGTGGGAGGAATAGTGCCCCATCATTAGTGTCAGTGGGAGGTATAGTGCCCCATCATTGGTGTCAGTGGTAGGAATAGTGCCCCATCATTGATGTCAGTGGGAGGAATAGTGCCCTATCATTGGTATCAGTGGGAGGAATAGTGCCCCATTGTTGATGTCAATGGAAGCATAAGTGCCCCATCACTTGTATCAGTGGGAGGAATAGTGCCCCATCATTGGTATCAGTGGGAGGAATAGTGCCCCATTGTTGATGTCATTGGAAGTATAAGTGCCCACATCACTTGTATCAGTGGGAGGAATAGTGCCCCATTGTTGATGTCATTGGAAGTATAAGTGCCCCATCACTTGTATCAGTGGGAGGAATAGTGTCCCATCATTGGTATCAGTGGGAGGAATAGTGCTCCATCATTGGTATCAGTGGGAGGAATAGTGCCCCATCATTGATGTCAGTGGGAGGAATAGTGCCCCATCATTGATGTCAGTGGGAGGAATAGTGTCCCATCATTGGTGTCAGTGGGAGGAATAGTGCCCCATCATTGGTGTCAGTGGGAAGAATAGTGCCCCATCATTGGTGTCAGTGAGAAGAATAGTGCCCCATCATTGGTATCAGTGGGATGAATAGTGCCCCATCATTGGTGTCAGTGGGAAGAATAGTGCCCCATCATTGGTGTCAGTGAGAAGAATAGTGCCCCATCATTGATGTCAGTGGGAGGAGTAGTGCCCCATCATTGGTATCAGTGGGAGGAGTAGTGTCCCATCATTGGTTGGTATCAGTGGGAGAAGTAGTGCCCCATTGTTGATGTCAGTGGGAGGAATAGTGTCCCATCATTGGTGCCAGTGGCAGGAATAGTGCCCCATCAGTGATATTAGTGGGAGGAATAGTGCCCCATCATTGATATCAGTGGAAGCATAAGTGCCCCATCCCTTGTATCAGTGGGAGGAATAGTCCCCCATCGTTGTTGTAAATGGAAAGAATTCTGCCCTGTCGTTGGTGTCAGTGGGGGGTTTTCTTTGGTTTTGAGGGGGGGTGGGTCATACATTTTCTACCCACCTGATCCAGTTGAGACAGTAAGCACAAAAAGCCTTCAAGGTATAGTTTGATAAAAGTTCCTTAAGACCATTAGTAAATCAAAGGGGTGTATAATTAGCATACTGCTGGCATTGGTGACTGTCACAACTATCATTTTCCCCCGTTGGGAGCATCCTATGTGTGCGAGCGTTCTACCTACCTTATGACCTCCTGCCCAGAAATTGTTTTTTTTTTGTAAAAATTGTTTTACATGCTCTCTGTGTCCAATATGGCTTAACCAAGTAGACTTTGTAACATGGTTTGGATTAGAATCACAAGTAGATTTTGCAGCGAGAACCAATCAGTAGACATGGGCGCCGTCAATAAATTTGTTTCGTTCTGTTCCGTTTCGATTCGTATTAAAATTAATTCGTACTTTGTATTTCGTGTCCGAAATTCCGTTCCGTTTTGTACAAAATACGAATTGTCGTTAGGTTCGTTAACGTGTACGAACGTTCTTTACGATGAATTTAAAGGCAAAAATATACCTCAATATGACAGTCGATGCTGATGGAAGAAGTTTGATTTTTATCCGAAATACGAAATTCCGTTGAAGAATTTCCTATCCGAAATCCGAAGTTTCATTAGATGAGAAAGAGAAGCGGATTGTCTGCCATGCACCGCTGGTCCAGTTTGCGCCTGCTCCTCCTGGGGCTGCTTATTATGAGGGGCTCCCACCATCCCTGTGCTGTGCTGACTTCCTCCTGGGGCTGCTTATTATGAGGGGCTCCCACCATCCCTGTGCTATGCTGACTTCCTCCTGGGGCTGCTTATTATGAGGGGCTCCCACCATCCCTGTGCTGTGCTGATTTCCTCCTGGGGCTGCTTATTATGAGGGGCTCCCACCATCCCTGTGCTGTGCTGACTTCCTCCTGGGGCTGCTTATTATGAGGGGCTCCCACCATCCCTGTGCTGTGCTGACTTCCTCCTGGGGCTGCTTATTATGAGGGGCTCCCACCATCACTGTGCTGTGCTGACTTCCTCCTGGGGCTGCTTATTATGAGGGTCTCCCACCATCCCTGTGCTGTGCTGACTTCCTCCTGGGGCTGCTTATTATGAGGGGCTCCCACCATCGCTGTGCTGTGCTGACTTCCTCCTGGGGCTGCTTATTATGAGGGTCTCCCACCATCCCTGTGCTGTGCTGACTTCCTCCTGGGGCTGCTTATTATGACGGGCTCCCACCATCCCTGTGCTATGCTGACTTCCTCCTGGGGCTATACCTCTGCTGTGCTCATTATGAGGGGCTCCCACCATCCCTGTGCTATGCTGACTTCCTCCTGGGGCTGCTTATTATGAGGGGCTCCCACCATGCCTGTGCTGTGCTGACTTCCTCCTGGGGCTGCTTATTATGAGGGGCTCCCACCATCCCTGTGATATGCTGACTTCCTCCTGGGGCTGTACCTCTGCTGTGCATATTATGAGGGGCTCCCACCATCCCTGTGCTGACATAAGCATAATGACGACAACTGATCCGAAATCCGAAATTCGTAAACAAAAGTTCGTATTGCGTACAGAATTCGGATGCACTGCAATTCTTTTTTTTTCGGATCCTCCCGAACGTACAAATTTTGGGAAATTCGTACGAATTTGAGATTCGTACGAAACGAATCGCACATGTCTACCAATCAGTGGACCTCTTCATCCCTTCTCCTACTGCTTTTTGATGCTTACCTTCTTTATGAGAATACCCCTCTTAAAGTACGCCATCAAAATTCCCATGTAGCAGGAGTCTACAATCTAGTTTAAAAAAAGGAATTTGGGATTAGATATGGATATGGCAATTAATCAGGCTTGACCAAGTAAGATTCACTGCCCAATTTTTCACAGGCTGTCCCCATGCAGCCTTGAATGGTCACCCCTGGGGTTTGATGGTCAGAGATGTTCCTTGCTTCTATGTTCTCAGATCTTACCTAAGGGACTTGCCCCCCCCCCCCCCCAAAGCTAAATCCATCCTAGATAATAGGTTAAGTTTTATAAAATAATAAGCATATTCCTTAGAAGTAGGATGTAACATATGTCAAAACAGGCATAGGGAGTATATTGGATGAGTTTGATGAGATCATGGAAAACTCATGTTCCTCATAATTAAGCCCTGTTGTGGGTGAAACATATTGGGGACATGGCTTTAGGTGGGAGTGAGCAGTATGCTGCCAATGCACTTGACTAATGCATTCCAGATATCCTTCCTTCCAACATACTGCCTCCCCGTCCTTTAATACCCCCCCCCCCCTTTATTTTACCATTCTATTAACCTTTACCTTAAAATAAATAGGCAACACAAGAGTATTTTGGAGTGTAACCGGCCATAGCAGCCTTTTATTAACCAATATCTTTTTAACCAATATAAAATGAACCTCATTAACATATGTACAATATTCTCCCAACAGTAGTTTTCTCCCAGCCGATTGGTCTTTGACTGCACCCGATTTGTTACCTTTCCACTCAAACACTTTTCCACCAGTACACTGCACGACCAACTTTACCATAACCGGCCTCCGGCCGTTTATCAGCCCGGAGACAACCCCCTTTCCCGCAGTGCAACCCTTTCCTTATGCCAGCCTACCCTTCCACTGGGATACACCAAAAAGGGGGGCACATACCACCTATGAGCCCCCTCACCCCCACCCCCCACCATTCTATCACATCAGTTCACTTGCCACCATCAACGACCAAAAGACCCCCGCTGCAACACTGCTATGACGACCCGATCTCCCGAAACCTGCAAAGAGAAAAAAACACAACAGAACACAGAAAACAACACAAAAACCCTAACAATGGGGAGGGTGGGTGGGAAACTTCCTCTCTCTTTGTTCTCCCCCACTCTGCTCCCGTTCCTAGCCACACCTCCCTATTTATTTAGCTCTTCCTCCTAACCAACACCACCCCTGCTTGCTCCCC
The DNA here is from genome assembly GCF_037356315.1 of Lithobates pipiens. NCBI lineage: Eukaryota > Metazoa > Chordata > Amphibia > Anura > Ranidae > Lithobates > Lithobates pipiens. Next base: position 241,825,477 of record NW_027507787.1, read on the forward strand.
TCTTAGCCCTTGTACACATGGTCAGACATTCTGCCAACCAGAATTTTGTCCGACGGATTGTTGCATACACACGGTCGGACCAAGTTGTCGGAAAATCCAATCGTTCAGAACGTGATGACGTTATTTCGTTACGACGGGACTACGTTCACGCTAGTAGCCAATAGCTTTGATGTAGGAATTTGATCTGAGCATGCGTGGCACTTTGTCTGATCGGAATTCTCTAGACATGATCGGAGTATGTCCAATCGGACCAGTTTGTCGGAAAATATTTCCAACAAGTTGGAAAATTGGGTCCGACGGATATTCCGACGGAAACAGTCCGATGCAGACCACACACAGTCGGATTATCCGACAAAACGGTCTGATAGGACACATTCCGATGGAATCTCCGACCGTGTGTACAAGGGCTAACACTAGCTCCTTTCCAACTTAACCCCTTCTCACTCCCTGTCAACATTTGTCATGCCCGGCCCTCCATTAGTCCCTGCTCTCCTATTCTGGGCCTCTCTAAACCTTGATTTTAGCCAAACTTCTTTGAAGTGTAGGGTTTAAGGTTGCAGTTTGACTCGTCGGGCCGATAGGGGGAATGGTCAGGGATGTTCCTTGCCTCTATGTCCACAGGTCTTACCTAAGGAACTGCCCCCCAAAAGCTGGATCCATTCTTGATGATGAGCTATGCAATTATAGAATAAGTATACTCTTTAGCAGCAGTAGGATGTAACATATGCCAGAGGTCAAAAAAAAAAAAAAAACCCAGTCTGTCACACAATTTACCCAACGAGGTCAATGCACCCAACATTACGTTGCCAGCAGGAAAATATTGCCCAATTTAGAATATTGTTGAAATTACCCACCGCCAGAAAGGATATAAACAGTTTATCGGCCAGGAATTGCACCAAGTACTTGATGAGTGGCATGGTTATGCAATAGAGTTGGTCTGCTGACCTGTCTCCATGTGTTCATCTCTAGAGACCAGCCGACCCTCACCTGACTGCTTTTGTAATCCATCCTCTGGCATGGCTCCACCCTAGCTCCTATCAGAGAACTTTATATTAACCTGTGCACTGCAGGCCAGCCCTGCTGATCAACCATTGTGTATTCCTTTGTGTGTTTAGCTTCCTGTTACCTGCCGTGTGCTCTTCTGTTGTTCCGTTACCGACTTTGGCGTGTCTTTGACTATCCCTGTTTGCCTATGATCCTGACCTTTTGGCGTGTCCCTGACTATTCCTGTCTGCTTGTGGCCCTGACCTTGGCTTTGTCCCTCACCATCCCTATCCTCCTGTTGCCTACTGTGGGTGCGAGCTGGGGGACCCTGGGGGTCGCGACCTGGAGCCAGTTGCAGCCAAGTCCATCCTCACCACTCGAGGCTCTGGTGAACACCTGCTGGCTCTTAGACTCCACGCCCCAGGGAATCTTACGCTCTAACCCCCGGTGGGACCTGTCTCCCATCCGCAGCAGTCAGCCGTAGGGTCCACAACCTTGCGGTGCACTCCTGATCCCTACGGTGTGCATCTGTCACCTCGCCTCAAGGTGACCTGACAATGAGTTCATGGGAAAAAAATCACGTTCCCCATGGTTAAGCCCTGTTGTAGGTGAAACAGATTAGGGACTTGGCTGTGGTCGGGAGTTAGCAGCATGCTGTTATCGCAATAAACCTTGTCTGGATCTGAACGTCTTTGGTATGCGCCTGTAATTTGGATGGTGGGTTACAGTGGAGCAAGAGCAGACTCCAGGGCCTTGGAAACCCAGCTGATTGCAGGAATTCAAGGAGGATACAGGGCTGGCCTGTGAGTGGTAAAAGTGGTTGGGTTGGCCTAAGAACTTGATGACCTCACTGAAGGAGGACGGATGTAAATATTAGAAATTTGCACGAGGGAAACATTTGTTTCGGTTGGTTATAGGTAAATTTTAAATTTTACATATTTTTTCATCAATCACAATGACATGCTTCATGCCCCACCTCCATTTTCCATTATTTCACTTTTAGCTCCTTTAGCTCACACTGAGGCACTTGAAAAACTGGCCACAAAACGGCGGGAAAATTTTGCAGCGCTTCGGAGGTGCTTTTCTGATGGTCACGTGACTAAAAGAGAACGATTTTGAAGGGCTTTTAACCTCTTGCGGACCAGCCGCCCTGCAGTTTTACTGTGGCAGGTTGGCTCCGCTGCGCAAAATCACTTTATTTGTACGTGATCTCGCGAGGCTTGGATAGCAGGTACGCCGCGAGTTCCGTAAATCCCGCCCGCGGGTCCCGCGGACTCGATGTCCGCGGGGATACCCACGATCATCCCATGGAGAGGAAGAATGGGAAAAGTGCTGATGTAAACAAGCATCTCCCCGTTCTGCCTAGTGACAGAACATTGATCACCGCCCCCCCTGTGATCGGTAGCGGTGATCAGGGCCGCTGATAAGGCAGTACAACCAGCCCTCCTGTACTGGGCTCAGCAGGGCTGCTGATAAGGCAGTACAACCAGCCCTCCTGTACTGGGCCCAGCAGGGCCGCTGATAAGGCAGTACAACCAGCCCTCCTGTACTGGGCCCAGCAGGGCCGCTGATAAGGCAGTACAACCAGCCCTCCTGTACTGGGCCCAGACCTCATCAGTTCAAAAGGGAGGCCCGGGCACCAGCCGAGCAGGAGGCCTAGCTGTGCTGCCTTATTGCTGACACTTGTGAATCTTATGCAGTGCTGCCGGCTTCTACTTTTCTTCCTCTGGTTGCACTGCAGGAGGATGGATTCTAGTTGCTGTGCCCCCTTCCCCCTGCTGCCTGGGACCCCTGTATGCCCCTTTCCTCCGCAGTGCTGGCATTTTCTCTCCTCTCTCTTGCTGGCAGCTGTTGAGGGTGCCCAGTTATTTCAGGATGGTGTTCATTCTGAATGAACACACCAACCTACATGAACAGAGAGAGCGATCGGTACCTATCGCTCACTGAGGGAGTGCATATATTGCCTCAGTGCTGCTATTCACTTGAATAGGTTTTGTTCAATGGCGGGAATCATTTCTGCCATGGCTGTAAATCCCACTATTGCGGGCATCGCATTTTAGCAAAAATAACATTTGATCATTTCGGAGGAGGGGGGGGGGGGCCCTGTCAGGTAGGCTGTAGGGGGCCCTGTGATTTCTATCAGCAGCCGTGGCGTAGATCAGTGTCTTGGCACACATAGCCCCTTCCCCCCCCCCACAGTTAGAATCGCTCCCTAGGACACACTTAACCCCTGCAGTGCCCCTTCCTGGTTAACCCCTTCAATTCCACTCACAATTCCACAGTAATCAGTGCATTTTTAATCGCACTGATCGCTGTATACATGTGAATGGTCTCAAAATAGCGCCAAATATGTCCAATCTGTCCGCCATAATGACGCAGTCACAATAAAAATCGCTGATTACTAGTAAAAAAAAATATATTAATAAAAATGCCATAAAACTATCCCCTATTTTGTAGACGCTATAACTTTTGCGCAAACCAATCAATAAACGCTTATTGTGATTTTTTTTTACCAAAAATATGTAGAAGAATACGTATCAGCCTAAACTGAGGGGAAAAAAAATGTTATATATATTTTTGGAGGATATTTATTATAGCAAAAAGTTAAAAAAGAATGCATTTTTTTTCCAAAATTGTTGTTCTCTTTTTTTGTTTATAGCGCAAAAAATAAAAGGAAAAAAAAGGACGTCATTTTTGTTTGGGAGCCATGTTGCACAACTGCGCAATTGTCAGTTAAAGCGACGCAGCGCCGAATCTCAAAAAAGTGCTCTGGTCTTTGGCCAGCCAGATGCTTCGGGGGTTGAGGTGGTCAAAGCGCTTTGAAGGTGCTTTTCCGGCGCTTCCCATTCATTTTAATGTAGAGGGGTGATTTTAAGGTGCTTTTTTTTTTTTTAGCACTTCAAACATGCTCCAAAGATGCTACTTGCAGGAGTTTTTTTCACCGCCCCGCCAGCGCACTGCCCCAGTGTGAAAGCATTAATTGATTTTAATGTAAATTGGTTTTCGCTGGCTTTTCAGGTGCTTTTTTTTTTTAGCGTGAAAGCGCCTGAAAAGCGCCTCAGTGTGAAAGGAGTCTTATACCTTAATGTATCTATTGCAATATCTTTCCAATTAGAATTCAAACTAATGCCACGTACACACGATCGGAATTTTGGTCGGAAAAATCTCTGATGGTTTTCGAGGGGATTTCGCTCAAGCTGTCTTGCCTACACACGGTCACACCAAATTCCGACCGTCAAGAGCGCAGTGACGTACAACATGTACGGCGAGACTAGAAAAAGGAAGTTCAATACCCAGTAGCCAATAGCTTCCGTCTCGTAGTTGAATCTGAGCATGCATCTTAATTTTGCGCGTCGTAAAATTGCATTAGACGCGATCGGAATTTCCGCTAGAAACTTTTTCCATCTGAAAAATTGAGAACCTGCTCTCAAATTTTTGCTGGCGGGAATTCGGCCAGCTAAAGTCCGATGGAGCGTACACACGGTCGCATTTTCCAATGAAAAGCTCTCATCTGTCTTTTGCTGGCTGAAATTCCGATTGTGTGTACTCCGCGTACACATGATTGGTGCAAGGTCCGTAACACAATAGTAACCAATTTCAATTAATCTGAAATAAATTAAAATGAAACAAATTATCTGAGTTTGAAAAAAAAAAATGTATTTGAATTTACTGTAAAATTTTAATTTGAAACATCTGAATTTAAATATACCATAAAATACAAATTAAAAAAATGTATTTGAATTTACTGTAAAATTTTAATTTGAAACGTATGCGGAATACGTTTAAAATTAAAATTTTACAGTAAATTCAAATACATTTTTTTTAATTTGTATTTTATGGTATATTTAAATTCAGATTCATTTTAATATTCATATTCAAACTAATTTTTTTTTCGAACTCAGATAATTAGTTTCATTTTAATTTATTTTAGATTAATTGAAATTGGTTACTATTGCGTTACGGAAAATTCGGATACATCTAAATCTCCGATAATTTTGTCTAGTAAATATTAGCCGAAAGCAAAAAACAGGGCAATGAATGACGAAGAATCTGCCCTTTTTGCCAGAAAACTTAATGAATATTAAAAATAAATATATGGAATATAATGGAAGTGGAGATGACGGAATATATACACAAATGTGAGAGACACGTCAGCTTAGCAATCACAGGCTTCATTAACTCTATGCAACGGCCGCCTAATATTTATTCCTTTTGCTGAGATTTCGTTTTTGCTGTGACTATTCTAGACCTTGCACCTTGAAGGTACATAAACAGTCATGTTGTTAAGGGTTTAACTTTGGCATTTGGACAAGTAATGGAAGTGCTTACTATTATTTTATGCTTTTTTGCGTGAAGGTTACCGCTAAGTGTTTAATGTTCTTGGCAGCTAAACAATGGTTCTTCTTTTTTTTTTTTTTTTTTTTTTTTTTTGCATTGCTGTTCTATTTTATTGTAAAATGTATCTGAATCAAACCGATCAAGGGGATTTCTATTGTATTATATGTACATGTGTTCACCTTGTTCATATACATGTCAGTGTAAATGTCTTAAAGATACTCCAAGGTTAGCAATTATTTGGTATTTTATATATATTTATTTTTATACGGCAGCTTCACCTTTTCCTTCTCCTTTTTTATGTGAATTACAGGACATATTGTGACATTTTCCACCGAGATACCTGCCATTGTTGCCGTACTTCCTGTGGATTTTAATAAAGGTGTTATTACAGGTCATCTTGAACACACGAGATTAATTAAAAGTACTTCTTTTTTTTTTTAATCAAGCGCCGCTGTTGTTGATAATCTTCCTCAACGTTTGTCCTCCTTGAAGCCATAATTAACTTTGCTGCAGTGCATTTAATATGTGTGTATGGGGGGGGGGGGGGGGGTCTTTAATTATTTGTCGTATAGTGATGACAGCTGAAATCACATGAATCTATAATGAGCTTAGTACAGAGGGTATTAACATGGAATTAAAGGGATTGTGGATGCTGAAGGAACATTGTTGAGTTTTGGAAATGGCATGTACCTGGTTGGAGAGCGATGTGGCCCGGAGGGCTTTCTGGTCCAAAATACGGTGACAGGCGGGCACAAGGCACAAAGTAGCATGGGTGCAAGGGATTCAGGTGGTTGATTGTTGCCCATGGAGTTGGTCAACAAGGGTGGTATCCAAGCTCAGATATCCCGTGAGGAACTATGGTTGACTTGCTGTATGCCCATGGTAAGAAAGTACAGGGAAGGGCCCGTAGGGCAGGTCTGGAAAGCAACAGTGCTTAGATCATGTATAGGTGGGTAGAAGAAAATTGTTATCTTCGAGCCAAGACAAGGTCATAGATAGGTAGACAACCAGGATGAGAGATGTAGTGTGGAGCCAAGCCAGGGTTGTACACAAGTAGACAACCAGGATGAGAGATGTAGTCTGGATCCAAGCCAAGGTCATACTCAGGTAGACAACAAGGATAAGAACCGTAGTCTGGAGCCAAGCTGAGGTCATACTTAGGTAGACAACAAGTATGAGAAACGTAGTCTGGAGCAAAGTCCAAGTCATATACAGGTAGACAACAAGGATGAGAAACGTAGTCTGCATCCAAGCTGAGGTCATACTCAGGTAGACAACAAGGATGAGAGATGTAGTCTGGAGCCAAGCCGAGGTCATACTCAGGTAGACAACAAGGATGAGAAACGTAGTCTGGAGCCAAGCTGAGGTCATACTCAGGTAGACAACAAGGATGAGAAACGTAATCTGGAGCAAAGTCCAAGTCATACACAGGTAGACAACCAGGATGAGAGACGTAGTCTAGAGCAAAGACAGGGTCATACACAGGTAGACAACAAGGATGAGAAACGTAGTCTGGATCCAAGCTGAGGTCATACTCAGGTAGACAACAAGGATGAGAGATGTAGTCTGGAGCCAAGCCGAGGTCATACTCAGGTAGACAACAAGGATGAGAAACGTAGTCTGGAGCCAAGCTGAGGTCATACTCAGGTAGACAACAAGTATGAGAAACGTAGTCTGGAGCCAAGCTGAGGTCATACTCAGGTAGACAACAAGTATGAGAAACGTAGTCTGGAGCCAAGCTGAGGTCATACTCAGGTAGACAACAAGGATGAGAAATGTAGTCTGGAGCAAAGTCCAAGTCATACACAGGTAGACAACCAGGATGAGAGACGTAGTCTAGAGCAAAGACAGGGTCATACACAGGTAGACAACCAGGATGAGAGACCTAATCTGAATTTAAGTTAATAACCATACAACTTACATTAGTAGAAACTGTAATATTGACTAGTGGTGGGCTAGTTGCATAGGGGACCACATTGTGAATATTTCAAGACTTGCAGATATCACTTTTTACATATGGCCTTTTGAGGTACCCAGGACTACGCCAATGTATCAAGAAAATTAAATACATTTACCAGATTATTGTGCTCTCTCCAGCTAATATCTTACTCCTTCTCCATAACAATAGCTGTCTATATCTCCACTATCATTCATTACCAATCTTTGTCTTTCTTTGCTACGTTTACACTCAATTCCAACCTGCAACCACTTGTTACCAATCTTTGGCTTGTTTACTGACTATGCTACTGCTTGATCCCTACCTGCTATATCTGCTACTGGACCCCGGCTTGCTCACCTCCTGGTGGGGCAATCCTGAGGACTGAGACCTGGTACAAACACTCAGCAAAAACCCCTCTCCACCATCAGGAGTTCTGGTAAATAACGGTTAGTGCTTCAACCCCCGCACCACGGGTGAGCTTGTGTCATCTGCCAGGGTGACCTGTTGGTATACTTATCTTGCTGGTCAATGGGAGCCTCTCTGCTGCTATAGCTACTGGCCTCTGGGCCTGACTCTTGACCATGACACTTCAATTCGCATTGTTCTTTTGAGCTTGTGAGATCTTTTATAGGCTTGCTCTGTGTAAAAAAAAAAAAAAAATGATCATGCGGTAGGGACCTTTCCGATCATGTGACCGTTGTAACAGGCAATCGCAAAGGTCATATGACCTGAATGCCTGACTTCACCTCCCGGGTTTTAGAACTTTTAAAGAGCTGGGAAGTGGTTGGTGGGAAGGGATTAAAGTGTATGTGTAGATTTTATGTAACGTTTATTCAGATAAATGTTTGTAATTTTCCAAAACTTTTTTGTAGTCCGTGGATCAATTTATATGCAGAATTGGTACCTGCAAAACTATCCTTTTGAGTTAACCCACTTAAATTTTATACAACATTTAAGCCCCGATAGTCGGGGGAGTATTTGAACCCTCAATCCCCCAAAACACATTGGCTGTTTTTTTTTATCCAATAAAATTTTATTTAAAAAAAACATAAATCAGTTACAATAATAGAGATGTCATACATTTCTCCAAGTAACATAAAATGTACATAATGAAAGATCCAAGCCAGTACATATTATAGGCAAGTCACATCCATTTATCGTTAATTAAGACAAAAAAAAATCTCCAAGCAAAAGGTAGGAAGTGCAGTCAGGGAAGAAGTGTTAAACATTTTGAGTCAACCATATCAGGATGGACCCAAGGTAGGTGTATCCCAATAGTAATGTAGCTGGGGCCAACTCGTGGAGCATGTTTCAATGGCAGTTCCTACCGAACCAAGCCGATGGGTACTTATGTTCCATAACAAATCTGCTTAAACATGTAAAAGAGTAGGCTTGGATACCTTAATTTGGGCATCCAGAAAATAACCAGTGGGTTGTGGTACATATAAAGGACAGGAGGGGGTGTAGGGGGGGGAAGAGTCGGGTTAGTAGATTGGGGGGGGGAGGGGGGGTCATGGGAGTGAAAATAAGGAGGGGGGGAAACTGAAAAGAGGTAAAGGGGACGAATAGTGTCTCTTCGGTCTCCGCTCTGCAATACGCGAGATCTGCCTATTATCGCTTCTGAAGGGCTAGGGTGGGGAAAGAGCTCTTTGTGAAATCCATTGGTGGAAGATAGGGAGCCAGATGTGATCTCTCAGACCCATCCCTCGGGAAGGGATGGGAGAACCCCGTCACCTAGAGAACAGGGGTAAATGCCGGGTCCGTTCTCCCGACGGACGTTCATACCGCATTACGTGTAGTCGCATATTCGCGCATCAAGTTCCGATAGCTGTCAGTGGTAAGGAAGTGTTTCCAGCAGGCCCAGGTCTTGGAAAATTTAACTGTGGAGTCCTGAGCTATAGCAATGAGCTCCTCCATTTCTGCTATTCTATTAACTTGCTTGAGCCATTCTGAGATTGTTGGGGGGTGAGGTGAAGCCCAGTACACACACATTGGTTGTTTTATCCCCCCCGCCTGAGTATGAACCGCTTACAATTGGATTCTATGGTCATCGGTTTGGTGCTCCTATTACTAGTATTAGTATAGGTTATTAACAATTGCAGTTGTAGCTAAGGTATTAAAAGAAATATTACCTTAGCTTATCGTGTCTTCTGATATCTCGATCAGTTTTACCGTCTTTTGTTGAAGTCCTCGTTGAGAAGGAATATTTCCATACAATAGATGATGGGAAGTTCACTAGAAAACGTCTCTGAGACTCAGTGGTGAGACCCTCGCCTACTGAGTTCCCAGGTCTGATGGCCCGCTGTTACCTTTTATGATGACGTCTGACTTAGCTTTTTGATTTAATCTTTTATTCTATATGACCGAGATTGAAGCTGGAGGAATGTGACTACTCCAACTGTTAGAGAAGTGAGACTTCAAGGTCAGGAATCCAGAGCCAAGAACTAAGCCACTGTAGTCTAAGAGAGATGAAAAGCATGTGGCCGATTCGTTTTGAGTCCATGCATAACTGGAAAGCTCAATTTTGAAGGCTCTGAGCTTCAGACGGGAATAAAGGAAGAAGATATCAGTAAATGGCGGTGTGGCTTCCCCAAGTAAATACTAAAGGGTCATTTTAGATGCAGCTTGTGTAAATATCTGCATTTGGCTTGATACACAACTCTCTCTTTGCACAGTAGAACCTGGGCTGAAATTGAGTGGACAGAACTAAAGGTTTAGAGCAGCATCCCCAAAAGTTTTTGAAACCAGGGACCGGTTTTGTGGAAGACAAATTTTCCATGGTCCAGAGGGGAGAAGGATGGTTTTCGGGATGATTCAAGCGTCACGTCAGATCATCAGGCATTAGCACTATTAACTGACTATTGTCACACAACTAGGTGGGTTCAGGGTGCAGTGTTCTCCGCCAGTGGCGTAACTAGAACCTTCAGGGCTCCGATGCAAGAAAACATGAAGGGCCCCCCTGAACCCCAGCCAGGGCACTTCCCTCTGAGTCCGGCGGTGGAACTCCAGGGCGTGGTCACAGGTATGACCTTTGTAAGCCCTGTAGTTCCACCACTGGCATCAGTAGTTTTTTTTTATTATTTTTTATTTTTAGGTGCCCCATTGGGGGACTGTCCCTAGGCAAGATGGGGCCCCCTGTCCCGAGAAGATATGAGGTCTTTTTTTCCAGGGCAGATGAAGTTACTGCCCCCAGGTGAGAAGGGGTCCCTGTCCACAGGGGAGGTGGGGGTCCCTGTCCCCATGTGAGAAGGGGTCCCTGTCCCCAGGGGGAGATGGAGGGGGTATGTAATGGTATGTGGGGGATGGGGTCCTCTCACTCAGCTGGTCCAAGCTGTAGGCTGCGCACTCATCCATGTTGGCCTGGGCTCCATCCAGTGTGCTGGACGTGTGATCAGCATATCTCCCAGAAAGACCTTTCATCATCTGTGTATGACGGGGGAGGAGGGGGGCTGGCAGACAAGCCTGCAGTGTCCTCCGGGGACCCGGCTCTCATAGGGCTGCACTGCATCTGTGTGCTTAAAGTTTGTTTACCCAGGAGAAGTATGCAGTGCAGTGTGGGCCGGACTAGGGGGGGGGACGAACGACTGTGGCTGGGGAGAACAGACACCGGACTGCGCGGCAATGCATAGAGCAGGAGAGGGGTACTCTGAGGAGCCGGCCGAGGACACAGGTCATGCGGGGAATGCACAACTAAAGAGCAGCCAGTGCGTCATCATGGAGCTCTGCTAGTCACCCTCCACCTCCAGCCACCCGTGTACATGGTGCACTGGTACCCCTAGCTGCCTATGCTGCTGCCGGCCATATGTAGAGGGGGCTGCATGGGCCCCCTGTAGCACAGGGCCCAGTTGCAACTGCTGCACCCCCTATAGTTACGCCCCTGCTCTCCGCCCTGAGCCAACCATTTTTTTTAAGCCTTTGGCTCTAATCATGTGCTTCAAAAAGAAAAACCCCATTGAAATCCATGCGTTCCGGCGACCCTGCATGTAGATTAGGGGGCGCATGGATTAAGGGGGTGGCGCCCCTGCACCCCTTATGCATGGGCCGACACTGCTCCTATGAGAAGCTAATGCCGCAGTTGATCTGACAGAAGGGAAAGTTGAGGCGGTAATGCAAGTGATGGGGACCGGCCATAAATAGGAAGCTTCGCTTGGTTCCTAACAGGCCATGGAACGGTACTGGTCTTGAGTAGATGGATGGAAATCAGTCTGCTGCTGCTTCCTTGCTGTCCAGTCATAGGCTGAGAGCACATAAGTGACCGAGCTGTATTACTTATAGTGTGTGTGTGTGTGTGTGTGTGTGTGTGTATATATATATATATATATATATATATATATATATATATATATATATATACACTTTTTATTACAGAAGACTCATACCATCTCATACCATCTCCCTTCTGCAATAAAGGGTTTGTATCTGCCCGTTCAAAATATTCTTGACAATGTACACTGAGCTGCCCATGGCCAGGAGTTGCATCATATCGGCATGGCCAATTAAGATGACTGAAGATCTCAAATCAGAAAAGAAGGCCAGGCGGAGATATCAATGCCAGTGAAGGAGCATTGCCGAAGGAGAGGCAGGTATAGTTACGGTCAGTGTTTTTGTAGTGTGGGTGGGGCCAAAGGGTGTCCGCAGGTAGGGGCAAGGGGGGTCAAGTGCCCCCCCCGGAATCAGAGTTCGAATGGGGTTGTGGGCAGCCCGCACTCGGGTAGCACCCGCCAGTGGGGTGACACCATCAAGGTGCTTTCAAGCCCCCCATTAGTGTAGTGCGACTTTGGGCTCTTTTCCCTGCTCAGTCCAGCAGAGAACTCGGCAGCACTGTGACATGAGGAAGGTGAACTGCAGGCGTTCAGAGGTTTCCCCCGCTTGCCCCCCCCACCCTTTCTCCTGTCAGGGAGAAGAGATGATGGCGCTCGCCTGGTTCCCCCCGCCCAGCTTCCTGCCCGCTCCGTTCCTTCCCTATTTGCCATAACTAAGGGCCAATCAAAGGAGACTAGGAGAGGAGAGCATCATGGGACATGTAGTCCCGAAGATTGGCAGCCCCATTTTCCACAGGGAGGAGGCTACAGCTCAATCAAGAGAAAGATTGAGAGACTGCAGCCTGGAAAAAAGCTGAGAGAGTGAGTGCTACAGGACAAAGAATGAGGAGTGTGCTGGGCAGAAGTGAGAGAGAGAGCCACGCCACCCAGCACCCTCAGATAGAGATCCATGCTGTCCAGCACCACCAGAGAGAGCCACACTGCCCTGTGCCACCAGAGAGAGAGCCACGCTGCCTGGTGCTACCAGAGAGAGAGCCACGCTGCCCGGCGCCACCAGAGAGAGAGCCAGCAACCAGAGAGAGAGCCATGCTGCCCGGCACCACCAGAGAGAGAGCCACGCTGCCCGGCGCCATATAGTAGGAAAAACTATTCACACCAGACAAAGCATCACAAAATATTCCTACAACATGCACAAGCTATCTATCCTTCCAAGCAAATAAGCATGTACAATGTATATGATAGGCATACACTTAAAGCGGAGCTCCACCCAAAAGTGGAAGCTCCACTTGTATGCCCCCCCCCCCCCACTCCCCCATCCAGTGCCACATTTGGCACCTTTTGCGGGGGAGAGGGGAGCACGTACCTGGTTTTGACAGGTACCCACTCCCATTTCTGGGTGAGTTTGTTATGGGAAACTCAGCCGGAAGTTCGCCCCCCCCCCTTCCCCCGCAGTTGGCCCAATGACAGAGCACAGTGTGCTTTGTGCATGCGCAGTATGGAACCGGCTGTGAAGCTACAAGGCTGTACTGTCAGTTTCCCTTAGTGGGGCGGCGGCACCTGGTAGTGACTCGGATGAAGACAACACTGGATTCATAGACAGGCAAGTGTCCTAATAATAATAAAAGTCAGCAGCTACAGTATTTGTAGCTGCTGACTTTTAATTTTTTTCTGCAGGAGCCTGGAGCTCCATTTTATCTTGGTTCTTCCTGGTGATAGAGTCTTCTTCCTTTTATTCAGGACTTCTCCATACTGTTCCTTCTCTTAAGTCCTGGAAAAAAAAAAACTACCAGTTCCTTTGTCTTCAGCACATGGCTGTGTACAAGCTCTAACCCCCTCTACTTCCTGCCTACATCATTTGTAGTCCTGAGCTTCATGAACCAGTCCAACAGGTTCATTAGCATATGAATAGGGGAATTGCAGCCTCCAAAAACAACACATGCAACCTAAGTGCATTATTCCTATATCTAAGCTATAAAAAAAATCACTAAAATAGCCATAGCAACACAACTAAGCATGCCCTCCTGCCTACATGAATCATCTGAACTTACTCAATTTGACCGAAGCTAAGAATGCTAGGAAATTGATTTCTCAACAAAATAAAGCACAGAGACATGAATGGATAGGGGCATTTGCTTTGAATATTAACCACTTACCGGCCAGCCGCCGTCATTATACAGGCGGCAGGTCTGCTCGTCCCCGCGAATCGCTGTACTTGTACGTGGCTCCTTTAAGAGCCATAGAAGGTGCGCACTGCACGGCGGGGGACCCGATGTGCATAGCCTGCAGCCTCGATGTCTGACGGCCACCCACGACTGCGGGCATGAGAGCCAGAACGGGGATGTGTGTGTGTGTATAAACACATACATCCCCATTCTGACAGGGGAGGAGAGACAGATCTGCTGTTCCTAGTGATTAGGAACAGCAATATGTCTCCTCCTCCAGTCAGACCCATCCCCCCACAGTCAGAAACACACACGAGGTAACACATTTAACCCCTCGATCGCCCCCTAGTGTTAACCCCTTCCCTGCCAGGGACATTTACACAGTAATCAGTGCATTTTTTTTTTTTATCACTGATCGCTGTATAAATGTCAGTGCCCCCAAAAATTGGTCAAAAGCGTCTGATCTGCCACAGTCCCGCTAAAAATCACAGATCGCCGCCATTACTAGTAAAAATAATAATAATAAAAATGCTATAAATCTATCCCCAATCTTGTAGACGCTATAATGTTTGTGCAAACCAATCAATATACGCTGGACAAATACATATTGGAAGAAATACATTTTTTTTAAAGAATTTTTAGGGGATATTTATTATAGCAAAAATTAAATATTTTTTTTTTTTAAGTTTTCGCTCTTTTGTTGATCAAATACCACCAAAAGAAAGCTCTATCTGTGGGAGAATAAGGAAGTCAATTTCGTATTTTTCTCAAGTCGTCTTCCAGGACGGCACCCTGAGAGATGACTGGTCCACCTGACAGGAAACACAATCAATCAAAGAGGTTAAAAGCCCCCGCCCCTCCCCGTGCTCCTCAGTTTTTGATTGTGTTTCCCCACAGCGAAACCGTTTGTTATTTTTTCCTAGACCCGAAGCCTGGGGCTGGTGGTCTCCCCCTGGGAGCCAGACCAAATGCCTGGGAAGCCTCTGGGTCTGGCAGGATGTTCTCATCCTTCCTGGGGGGTTCCCCTATATTTTCCTCAGGGGAGGCAGCAGAAACTGGAAGAGCCCCCCTGAGCGCTGAAGGACCCTGGGTACAGTGGTGTACCCAGAACTTCAGGGGCCAATTTTCCTCTCCTCTCCTTACCTGTGCGGTGGCCGTGCAGAAAAGGAGCCTGGTGTCCCTTTTGGCTCAGGGTATCTCTCTGAAGACTCCAGGTCCAGCAATCCAGAGGGTTCTTGGTGCAGCTGGAGGCAGTATCTCCCCTTTGCAGCAGAGGTGCTCAGCTTTCTGGGGAGGTTTGGCACCATCTTCCTGGAGCTTGGTGGAGGAATGACATCACTTCCTCCACAGAACAGGAAGTGAGCTCAGAGTTCGGGTCATTTCCTGTCTACAGCAAAATGGTGGCCGTATCAGCATGGAGGTAACCACAGCCTCAGCCTCACAGCTGATTTGCCAAATCGGGGACATAAATCCAGGAGGAGCAGGCACCCACTTCTCCCACAGACCGGCTGCCTTCGCCTGTGTTAGCTGTCCGAAGAAGCTCACTGGTGCCAGCAGCATGGAACGTGAGGAGAGACCCGCAGGGTTCATGGCCATGGAGGAGACCACAGGGGGTGAGTCTGACCGGCCGCCGGAGGTTTAGATGGGGGAGGGTACCCCAACTCTTCTCCTCTGGGTGGTACAGTGCTGTATTGTAATGCCTGTATGTTTTTGTTTCAGGGGACGATGCCACTGCCCTTGGGGTTGCCAGCCGTCCCGTGAAATCTTCCACCCGCTCTAAGCGTTGTGGAAACTGTAATGCTAGATTACCCCCAGATCATCCTAAACCCTTCTGCTTTAAATGTATACAGAAGCTGACAGGGAAGGAAACCTCTCAGATAATGGAGAAGTTTCTCACAGTACAAACTGAGATGCTGTCCACTCTGAAAGCCTTTCAGTCCTCCCTTAAGTCTAGGGATTCAGAGGCTCACACCAGCAAGGACGCCTCCTCCCAGGAGGGCTCCGCTTCCTCTAGGGGGTCTAGACGGCGGGCAGACAACCCAAGGTATCTCCAGTCTCAGGATTCAGAGGAGGAGGATGAGTCCGAATCCCATGGGCAGGGATTCTCGGACGAGGGTGTGTTGGACAGCCAGGAGGAGGATGAGGGGGAGGACTCCAGGTCTAGCAGGCATATCTTTTCAGCCGATGACATGGAGGGACTACTGAGGGCGGTTTACGCTTCTGAGGGGATTCAGGAGCCCACGGCACAGGTCTCTGCCCAAGACAAAATGTATAGGGGCTTAATTAAACCACAGACCAGGGTTCTTCCGGTACATCCTGCACTCAAAGATATTATCTTAAGGGAGTGGAAGGATCCGGAGAAGAGGCTCCTAAAGTACAAAACATGGAAGCGTAGATGCCCCTTTACTGAGGAGGATGAGGAGAAGTTTTTCAAGACTCCTAGGCTAGACGCCTCCCTGGCACAAGTTTCTAAACAATCCGATCTTTCCTTTGAAGACACTGGGAACATCAAGGATCAGATGGATCGGAGGGCAGAAACTATTTTGCGCAGGGCCTGGGAGGCCAACGCGTCGGCTATGAGCCCCGCGTTGGCCTCAGCCTGCATCGCTAGAAATGCGGACATGTGGATCTCTAAGCTGATAGACCACATCTCCTAGACTTCCAAGTCTAAGGAGGTCTTAGATTCATTGGAGGTCGTAGGCAGCGCTGTTGCATACCTAGCGGATGCGGCCGTGGAGACGGTGCGCACAACCGCCAAGTCCGGTGCCTTACTAAACTCGGCTTGGCGAGCCCTATGGGTTAAAACTTGGGACGGGGATGGCTCATCTAAGACCCGTCTATGTGGCCTCCCTTTTGAGGGTTCCCTCCTTTTTGGTGCTGGCCTAGACCAAGCCCTTGCTAGGTCGACCGAAAAGGGGAAGAAATTCCCTACTAA
The DNA here is from genome assembly GCF_037356315.1 of Lithobates pipiens. Taxonomy (NCBI): domain Eukaryota; kingdom Metazoa; phylum Chordata; class Amphibia; order Anura; family Ranidae; genus Lithobates; species Lithobates pipiens. The sequence goes on from NW_027507787.1 coordinate 241,842,097, forward strand.
ACCGAGGAGGGATAGGAAGAGGTTTTTTCGTGGCCCCCAGGCAAAGAACCGCTTCTCGGAGAAAAAGGTCTCCCCTAATAGACGTTGGGGGGCTGGGAAGGACAAGCAGAAGTCAGGCATTCTCTTTTCCAGCCAGAAGTCAGGCGACAAGACCTCCAAATGACATTCCAGTGGGGGGAAGACTTTCCCACTTTGTCCCTCAGTGGGAAAGGGTCACTCAGAGCCCCCATATTCTACAGATCATAAAAGAGGGTTACAGATTAGAATTTCTTTCCCCTCCTCCCACCAAATTTCTCTTCACCCACCTTCCCAGGGATCCTGGCAAGGCAGCAGGAGTCCTACAGAATATAGAAGAACTGGCCAGGCAGGAGGTCATAGTGCCTGTTCCAGAGGGCCAGAAGGGTCAGGGGTTCTACTCCCACATATTTGTGGTACCAAAGCCCTCAGGAAGATATCGCCTCATCATAAATCTAAGGCATCTCAACGTCTTCCTGCGGTACAAGAAGTTCCGCATGGAGAGTGTTTATTCTCTCAGGAGACACCTTCTCAGGGACGTGTTCATGGTAATCTTGGACTTAAAGGACGCCTACCTTCACGTCCCTATATTTCAGAACCATCAGGTCTTCCTAAGATTTGCAATTGCCTCTCCAGAGGGAGTTCAGCATTGGCAGTTTGCGGCCCTCCCCTTCGGGCTGGCATCCAGTCCAAGGGTTTTTACAAAGATCCTGGCAGAAGTAGTGGCCTTCCTGCATCTCCAGGAAGTAGCGCTGATTCCCTATTTGGACGACATTCTGATTTACAATCAGAATCGGGATCAGCTCCTTTTGGATCTAGCCAGGGTAGTGGAGACCTTAGAATCCCTGGGATGGATCATCAGCAAGGAAAAATCCTCACTGATTCCGGCCCAGACGAAAATGTATCTGGGATTCCTGGTGGATTCCGCGCAACAGAAGTTAGTTCTACCCCAGAGCAAGGTAGAGGGTATAATTTCAGCGGTCCTTTCTCTGTTAGAGGCAAAGACATCTCCATACAGAGGGATTATGAGGGTGCTGGGCCTGATGACGGCAGCTATCCCAGCAGTTCCTTGGGCACAGCTGCACTCCAGGACCCTCCAGCACTTCCTCCTTTCCTCTTGGGACAGGAAAGGGGTTTCTCTAGAAGTAGAAGTGGCCATTCCGATCGAGGTAAAGGATTCTCTTCACTGGTGGCTTCACCCTCAGAGGCTTCAGGGGGGTCTCCTTTGGAGTCAGCTTCAGCCGCTCAGGATAACAACAGACGCAAGTTCCTGGGGGTGGGGGGCCCACCTGGAGGATCTAACAGCCCAGGGTTCCTGGGACATGAGTCAGAGAAAGACATCCTCAAATTTTCGAGAACTTTTGGCCATCGGGGAGGCATTAAAGGCTTTCGAAAGGAGGATCAAGGACCAGGAAGTTCAGGTCCTATCAGACAACGCCATGGCAGTGGCATTTGTCAATCATCAGGGGGGCACCAGATCTCCAACTCTACTGGCTCTATCTTTAGAGATCATGGGCTGGGCGGAGCATCGGATTATCTCCATTTCCGCAGTCCACATAAAGGGGTCCCTGAATGTAGAGGCAGACTATCTCAGTCGTCAGCCGATTCTTCAGGGAGAATGGGAGTTGAATCCAGAGGTATTCTCCCTGGTATGTCGGCAGTTCGGCGATCCAGAGATAGATCTGTTCGCCCGCAGAAAGAACAGAAGGGTAAAGAGATTCTTTTCCCTTGCCCGAGAGGGGGGCTCAGAGGGGATAGACGCCTTGGCCCAGGTTTGGGACTTCCGGTTGGCCTATGCCTCCCCCCCCTGGGGCTAATTCCGAGGGTTCTTCAAAAGCTGTTTCTCTCGGAAGGCGCCCTGATTCTGATAGCCCCTTGGTGGCCCAAGAGAGCTTGGTTTCCAACCCTGCAGGGTTGGTCCATAGCCCCGCCTCTACACCTTCCTGTTCGGCGCGACCTTCTCCTTCAGGGTCCAGTTTGCCATCCAGACCCCAGCTTCTTCAGGCTGACGGCCTGGCTCTTGAAAGGCAGAACCTGCGGGAGAAGGGCCTGTCGGACAGAGTAGTGGATACTCTCCTCCTTAGTAGAAAGCCGGTCACAAGGCGTATTTACGCTAAGACCTGGGGGATTTTTTCTCGCTGGTGTCAGGTGAGAGGGACTTCACAGCAAGAGATCCCGGCCATTCTGGAGTTTCTCCAGGATGGAGCAGAGCAGGGGTTGGCAACCAAGACACTTAAGGCACAGGTCGCAGCCTTATCCTGTTTTTTGGAGAGACGCTTGGCACTAGATCCTCTGATCAAGAGGTTCCTTTTGGTCAGAGAGAGGTTGTCCCCTGTCCAGGTGTCTAGGTTCCCACCATGGGATCTTACCTTGGTGTTAGAGGGCTTAACAAGGCCCCCCTTTGAACCAATAGACCAGATCCCCCTCAGGATTCTCACCTTTAAGTTGGCCTTTCTGCTTGCTATTACATCAGCCAGGAGAGTAGGCGATATTCAGGCTTTTTCAGTCAAGGAACCATACTTTTGTTTATTTGAGGACAGGGTTATACTTAGGCAGGACCCCCTGTACCTCCCTAAGGTAGCATCCAGGTTCCATAGGACTCAAGAAGTAGTGCTACCTTCCTTTTGTAATAATCCCCAAAATGAGAGGGAAATTTCTTTTCACTGTCTGGACGTCAGACGTTGTTTATTATCCTACTTAGAAAAAGTTAAGGAGTTTCGAAGGTCCAGCCATCTTTTAGTTAATTTTTCTGGCCAAAAGAAGGGCCAACAAGCCTCCAAAGCATCCATAGCTAGATGGATTAAGCATGCCATTGCTTTAGCCTATGAGCAGTCAGGTAATGCAGTTCCTAGGGACCTGAAAGCTCATTCCACGCGATCTCTGGCAACCTCTTGGGCAGAAAGGGCCGGAGCTTCAGTGGAGCAGATATGTAGAGCCGCTACATGGACAAGCCAGAACACCTTCCTGAGGCATTACAGGGTGGAGTTACTGTCCCCTCAGGATCTGGCATTTGGCAGGAAGGTCCTGCAAGCGGTTGTCCCGCCCTAAGGTAGGCCTGAGCTACTTGCTCCTCTCTCAGGGTGCCGTCCTGGAAGACGACTTGAGAAAATGACCAGTTACACTTACCGGTAACTGTGTTTCTGGGAAGTCTTCCAGGACGGCAGGCCTACTTCCCACCCATTCTCTTTAGGTATAAATTAAGGTATAGAGTGTGGTGGTGTGGTTTTCTTCACTCTCGTGCACTGGTGTGGGTCAATACTTTGTCACAACTGAGGAGCACGGGGAGGGGCGGGGGCTTTTAACCTCTTTGATTGATTGTGTTTCCTGTCAGGTGGACCAGTCATCTCTCAGGGTGCCGTCCTGGAAGACTTCCCAGAAACACAGTTACCGGTAAGTGTAACTGGTCATTTTTGCGATTTTTTTTACCAAAAAATAAAAAGTGGACAAATACATATTGGAAGAAATACATTTTTTTTAAAATAATTTTTAGGGGATATTTATTATAGCAAAAATTGAATTTATTATTTTTTTTTTAAGTTTTCGCTCTTTTATTGATCAAATACCACCAAAAGAAAGCTCTGTGGGAAAATATGGAAGCCAATTTTGTTATTGGGTACCACGTGGCACGACCGCGCAATTGTCAGTAAGACCCCTTTCCCACTGCCAGCGTTTTTCAGGCTCTACAGCGCTAAAAATATCGCCTGTATAGCGCCTGAAAAAAGTGGCTCCATTCACTCCAGTGTGAAAGCCTGAGGGAGGGCTGTCACACTGGAGCGGTGCGCTGGAAGGACGTCTGAAAAAGTCCTGCCAGCAGCTTCTTTGGAGCGGTGAAGGAGCGGTGAACTCACCGCTCCTCCACCGCTGCTCCCAATTGAAATCAATGGGTCAGTGCTGCTTGAGTTAACCCCTTTTCGGCCGCTAGCGCGCGGGGGGGGTTAAAACCGCCCCGCTAGTGGCCGAATAGCGCCGCTAAAACGACGGTAAGGACGCAGTGCCGTATCGCAAAAAATGGCCTGGTCATTAAGGGGGCAAATCCTTTCCGGTCCTTAAAGGGGTTGTATACCTTTTTTTTTTTTCACTTTGACCTACAGGTAAGCCTATAATAAGGCTTACCTGTAGGTAAAAAGAATATCTCCTAAATCTTTACGGTTTAGGAGATATTCCCCTTGCATGCAGCCGCTGACTTCGGCGGTGCATGCGCTCTGAGTTTCCCAGCTGAAAGGTCCGGCAGAAAGTAGTCTCCCGCACGCATGAGTGACGGCATACCCGGAAGACACGCCGAGATCACCTGCCGACGCCTCGTTCTAAGGTAAGTATTTCATGAGCTAGTATGTCTTTTGCCTTACAGGTTAAAATAAAAATAAAAAATCTGCGGGTTTACTACGACTTTAAGCCCTTGTACACACGATCGGACATTCCGACGGAAAATGTCCGATCGGACCGTGTGTCGGATAATTCGACCGTGTGTGGGCTCCATCGGACTGTTTCCGTCGGAATATCCGACCGACAAAGTTTTAGAGCTGGGCTATAAAACTTTCCGACAATATGATCAAAGTCCGATTGTTTGTAGAGAATTTCCGATCGGACAAAGTGCCACGCATGCTCGGATCAAATTCCTAGACCAAAGCTATTGACTACTAGCCTGAACGTAGTCCCGTCGTAACGAAATAGCGTCACCACGTTACGTACGATCGGATTTTCCGACAACTTTGTCCGACCCGTGTGCATGCAACACAAGTTTCGGAAAACAAAATCCGTCGGACAAAATCCGACGGGTTTTGTTGTCGGAATGTCCGACCCGTGTGTACGGGGGATAAGTCGTTATAAAGCATTTGTAGAGCTAGATTTGCTTAGGATTTCATCTGCCTCCATCTCCGAATCTTCAGAAGGTGGTCTTTTCTTACGTTCTCGTCTGATTGTGACGAGTGTACTTTCGGACAGAAATTTATGTCATGCTAATTACCTCCAGAAAGGAAGATTTGTCTTCTCTCCGTGTCTCGGCGCCCTTTCCCCCCCTCCCCCCTAGACCCTCCGCAGAGCGGACATCTTCATGGCAGCCAGCTCCGTAATCTCCGTTGACTAATTATATTACCTGGAAGATCATCTCTAACGTTTTGTTTGTGAATAGTCCCGATAATTGGACGAGCCGCATGTCTGAGACACACAATTGTCTTCATAATCATTATCCAGACTCCAGACGATTGTATTACCAGAAGAGTCTCGTGTATGAGTGCTTTATGTCCGCCTTCTTTTGCTGCTACTTTATTGCTCCTCAGTTTGATAAGATACATCGATTTTCCTCCTTCTTGTCGGTGAAACAACGTATCGTTTTGGCTCGTCTTCTTAAGCATAAACAGTAAACGGCACCATTTGATGAGACAAGCGCAATTCAATTTGTTCAATCGCTCCTTTATGTACATTAGATCCCATTTGAACAGCAAGCTTTCTAAAATGTCGATGTGAAATGTAGATTTTTCTTTTATATATATATATATACAAATAATACATTCTGTTTGGATTATATATAACATAAGATCAAAGTACAAGCTTAAAGAGGAAGTAAACCCTGATGGGTTTACTTCCTCTTTCATTCCCTGCAAAGGCAAAGCATAATGGACTACTATGCATCGCATCGCATCGCATCGCATCGCATAGTAGTCCATTATGTGTCACTTACTTGACACAGGAGCCAGCGAAGTCACCGCTGTCCCCTGTAGTCCGGCGCGTCCATCTTCTTGGTGGGTTTCGCAGCTCCGCCGCTGTCATTCGGCGAAGCCGCGATGACGTCACTCCCGCGCATGCGCACGGGAGCCAACGCGCACGGCATTGCGTGGCATCTTCGTCACTGACAATGCCGCGCTCAGTGCGCCCGCGCGCCGCTGTCTACGGCGCATGCGCCGTAGACAGCGGTGCCTGTCTTCGGGCAAATATCTCCTAAACCGTATAGATTTAGGAGATATTTCTTGGACCTACAGGTAAGCCTTAATCTAGGCTTACCTGTAGGTCAAAGTGGTTTGTAAGGGTTTACAACCACTTTAAAGTTGTATTAAACCCTGGGCATTTTTTTTTTTAGTTTACCATACTGAGCATGAAAAAAATACACATTGCAGTTTGCAGCTTTCAATGTTGCTGGCTCCTGCTCTCTCAGTGCTGCATTCCTCAACTCCCTTTCTTCGCGGCAGGGGGTCGGGGGGCAAGGGGTGGGCAGAATGAATGAACGAATGAATGAAGAATTTGTATAGCGCACAACGCGAACTGAATCGCCTCAAGGCAGAAGGGGAAGCCGCCCTGGGCACGGTGGTATCATGAGAGGTGGAGGGGTGGGTATTTGTATTTAGGGGTTGACAGGGGGTATGAATTGTTCTGATGGGAGGGGGGGTATTTGTCCTAGCATGGGAAATTTGGGGAAGGGGATTTGTACAAGGGGGGTGCATGGGGGGAGTATGTGCCGGGAGAGGGGAACTTTAGGGGCAGAGGATTTGTGCTAGGGACTCCTTTTTTGGAGGGGGGGTCGATTTGTATGTGGGAGATTTGCAGAGAGAGAGGATTTGAGGTGGGGGGGTGGGGCATGATATGTGCTGGGAGGGAGGATTTCATGAGGGGGACGGATTTGGCCTGGGAGGAGGGGGAATTTATGCTTATGGGGTAAGCATGCAGATTATTTCAGGTTTTTTTTTTGGGTGGGGGGGGGGGGTTTGCTGACATACAATGCTCATACATCTTGGGATCCCCTCCCGGGGGGGGGCAGTTTGGCTTAATTGCCCCAGGGTTCTAGATGACACATTTTTATGTGGGAGATTTGTGGAGAGAGAGGATTTGAGGTGGGGGGGGGGCAAGATATGTGCTGGGAGGGAGGATTTAATGAGGGGGACGGATTTGGCCTGGGAGGAGGGGGAATTTATGCTTATGGGGTAAGCATGCAGATTAGTGCAGTTTTTTTTTTGGGGGGGGGGGGGGGGTTTGCTGACATACAATGCTCATACATCTTGGGATCCCCACCCGGGGGGCAGTTTGGCTTAATTGCCCCAGGGTTCTAGATGACGTTGTCCCTGCACTGTTTCCCAGGAGTACTTAGTTGGAGCCAGGGACTGCGTTGGGCTGGTTAGGTAATACTTAGTCAGCATTAGTTGGGGTTCCGTAGGTGACTGGGGGTGTTTAACTCCCTTTGGGAGGTATGGAATGCCACCTTACTGGTGCAACTGCTATGTTGCTTTAGTAGCAAAGATACTTGAACGGGGAGAGAGGAGTGCCCAGCGTTCCGAGTAATCCCGCATCCCATGGGAGGATAACATTTATTTATTGAGAGTAAAGAATGTACAAGTCGAGTCAACGCATTTCGGGGGAATTGCCTCCCCTTTCTACAAGGCATTTTTGGGTATGTGTAAACGGAGGTGGTTGGGCTCCCATGTGGGTACCGGAGTCTCTTGTGAGAACAGATGTTGGCTTGAATGCTGCAGAGGCAGCAAACTTTCTTCACAGGAAGGAGTTAAAGTGGAATTCCAAGGTATTACAAGCTAAGTTGACCCTTCGAAATCCTATTCTAACTACCCCGTAGAAGGAAATTCTTATACTTACCTATTCATGGGGCACTCCAGTCCAGTCATGTGATCTCCCCAGGACCCGATTCAGGTGAGAGGGGAGATCACCGACAACAGTGGAAAAGCTTTGATTGGGAGGGCACCCATAAGCTATCTATGGGGCATTGGTTGTTGGCTTTCCTTACCCTCTCCCCTGAAGCTGGGAGCTGATCACCCGACTGAAGTGCCCTCGGATAGTTAGTATAGGTTTAGAAGGGGTGTGGGAGCAGGTTTAAAGTGGCTGTAGCCCTAAAGAAATTGAGATCCTGTTCCTTTATCTGCCCCTCTCTAAGCTGTAAAAAAACAAAAAAAAACCTGGTTGATTCTACCTGTTTTTGTGTCCCCCTCAGTGTGCTGACCACACTAGTGCTTAGTGTCCCCCCAAAATCCATACCAGACCCTTACCCGAGCACGCAGCCCGGCAGGTCAGGAAAGGGAGTGGGGAAGAGCAAACCCCCCTGAACCGTACCCAGGCCACATGCCCTCAACATGGGGAGTGGGTGCTTTGGGGCAGGGGGGCATGCGCCCCACCCCAAAGCATCTTGATGAGGACAAGGGCCTCTTCCCGACAACCCTGGCCGTTGGGTGCTGGGGTCTGCGGGCACGGAGCTTAACAAGGGGGCCCCCAGATCCCGGCCTCCCACCCTATGTGAAGGAGTATGGGGTACACTGTACCTCTACACATTCACCTAAAAAAAGTATCAAAAATAAAACACATTACAGAGGTTTTTAAAGTCATTTATTAGGGCAGCTCCTTCTTCTCTTCCGATCTCTTCTCCCCTCTCTGGCTCTTCTGCCTCCACCGCTAACTTCTTCTGCCTCTGTCGGTTCTTCTCCCCCTCTCCGGTTCTTCTCCGCTCTCTCTCTCTCTCTGGTTCTTCTGCCTCTGTCCGCTGTCTTCTGCCGGGTCACCTCCGCTGTCTTCTCACAAGGTGCTATGAGGCCCCCCCTGCCCCAAAGCACCCACCCCTCCATGTTGAGGGCATGCGGCCTTGGTACGGTTCCCTTTCCTGACCTGCCTGTGTGCTCGGATAGGGGTCTGGTATGGATTTGAGGGGACCCCCATTTAGTTTTTTTTTTGGTGTGGAGGTTCCTCTTAAAATCCATACCAGACCGAAGGGCCTTTTATACTCTTGGAGGGGGAACCCATGCTGTTTTTTAAAATATAATTTGGTGTGAAGTTTCCCCTAAAGATTCATACCAGTCACCGTGCCTGGCATTGTGGGGGATCAAAGCCGGATCCCTGTTCATTGAAGTTGGACGCATGTTGGACTTCAAGTCGGATCCGAAGTGGTACAAGTGTCGTGTCGCACCAGTGTGAACCCGGCCTTAATAGCCATTCACACCCCTTTGTGTCAACTTGTGTGCATGTTATCAGGCCAAAATCACCGGGGTATGAAAACTTTTGATCAGGGTCATTTGGGTAGTTTCTGTTGTCATTTCATTATGATATAAAAAGAGTAAACATTGATTGATAATAAATGGCTTCAGCCAAACACTGACCATGAGTGAAAGAAAAGTTTTTGTGTTATCATTCATATTCTCTAGAAAATGGCCAAGAAATCATAAATTCTGCCGGGGTATGTAAACTTATGAGCACGACTGTACATCCAATCCGGCCAGTGAGTGTATCAATCCCGCCGATCCGGGTATGCCACTAGGACTGCCGATATGATCGGCATGTGTATGATTGTGCTCACAGATCAGCTCCCTCATGTTCTTGCTGGTGAGTTGAAAATATAGAGATCCTCCAAGTGGTTACAGTCAGTAATGTGTGTAGGGAATTGGTTCCTCTTATGCCGCGCACACACGATCAAACTATCCGGCGGCCCCCCCCACCCGAAAGCACCTTGTCCCCATGTTGATGAGGACAAGGGCCTCTTCCCGACAACCCTGGCCCATTGGTTGTCAGGGTCTGCGGGCGGGGGGCTTATCGGAAACTGGGAGCCCCCTTTAATAAGGGGGTCCCCAGATACCGGCCCCCCACCCTATGTGAATGAGTATGGGGTACAATGTACCCCTACCCATTCACCTGGGAAAAAAAAAAACACAACACAAGGGTTTAAAATAATTTATTGCACAGCTCTGGGGGTCTTGCATCTTGTGGGGGTCTTCTCGCCAGACTCCTCCGCTATCTTCTGCTAGCTCTTTTACTAGCGGAGGAGTCCGGCTTTCTTCGCCGCCGCCCGGGGGTCTTCTTCCGACTTCGGGGGTCTTGTCCCCCTCTTCGGGGGTCTTGCCCCCCTATTCGGTTCTTCTTGCTGGGCCTCCGCTTTCGTCCTTTAGCTCTTTTACAAGCGGCGGCCCGGTCTTCTGTCACCGCCGCCTTCTTCCGACTTCGAGGGTCTTGCCCCCCTCTTCGGTTCTTCTTACTGGGCCTCTGCTCCTTCTTCCAGCCCGGTCTTCTGTCGCCGCCGCCTCCTCTTCTTCTTGTTCTTCTTCTCGTTCTTCCTTGAGATGTTGACTCGACGCTCTCTCTCTTGCTGCAATGACAGGGACGCGGTGTGCCTGGTATGGCTTGGGGGGGGGGGGGGGGGGGGCGCTCGCTCGTCCCCACCCCCTTTCCTGACCGGCCGGGTTGCGTGCTTGGATAAGGGTCTTATATGACTTATATGGACCTTGGGGGGGACCCCCACGCCGTTTTTTCAGCATAGGGCTTCCCCTTTAAGTCCATACCAGGTGATGGGGCCAGCGACGTATCAATCTCGCCGACCTCCTACGCTAGTTCGTCTACCTAGAGCCGCGTTCAAAATGGACTTACCTCCTTGTGTGGGCAAGTCCGTTCATTTCAAAAGTACGGCGGACTCCCGCCATAGTCTAGATAGACTAGGTCCGCCGGAAAAGTCCGGTTGTGTGTGGGCAGGTTCGCTCGTTCGGAAAGTCCGGCGGACCTCCGCTTCAAAGTCCGGCGGTTTGTCCGCCGGGCTAAGTCCGCCGGACAGTCTGATTGTGTGTACAAGGCATTAGGGGATTTTGGAGAGAAAACGACTACTCTTGTATAGAAGTTAAGTATACAATATTTATTAGAAATTTTTTTTTTTTTTTTTTGTATTTTTATGTAGGTATACAAAACCTGCATTGCAAAAGGGAGAAAAGATAAGTGTATATAAAATATACAGGATGCAATGATAAAAGACATGGGATACAGAAACAAAGATGCACAATCATGTATTCCGACGCGTTTCGAGTGTTAACTCTTCTTCAGGGTATAGAGATCAGCATATTAGCATATATCTATAATTTGAAAAGAAAAACAAATGATAAGAAAGGCAGGGTAAAACAATAAGAAATGGTAATCTCATCCAATTTCGTAGTAAATTGGAATATGTACTGACCATATAATGTATCTTAGAGACATCATGTACAATTGCATCCAATTAAAAAAGAATAGAAATTGGAGAGTCTGGTCCCCAACCAGAGCCTACAAAAAAAGAGGGGGAGCATGTGGACTATCTCGGTACAGATAAAGTATGTAAACAAACAAATATATATACAACACATATATAAAAAAATATAACAAAGTTTATTGATACAAAAACAACAATTGATATCTAAAATTGCAGATGGTATAGTATTTCAACTAGTTTCGCTGTAAACAGCTTCGTCAGGAAATAGAGTAAATACATCTGAAAAGATATAAATATTGCATGATAAGAAAAAAAAAAACTTAATATGTAATATGTATAAATGTGTATATGTAATTTGTATGTTTGTATGTTATAAAATGTAACTGCCTACTCCCAAACTGCCATTTGAAGTAAAACACATCGCCAAGTATTATTCTACGCAATTTTTTTTATTGTGCATTAAAAAAAGAAAACAAATAAAATTAGACATGATATCTGCCAATAGAACTTAACCAAAAAGTGCATTCTATGCATCCAAAAAATATAGAAAATATACTAAATCAAATCATTATTATTCAACCAAAAAATAAAATAAAAGCCTCATGCATGTGTCCTGCTTCATAATATAGAGGGTCAACAATGCCAAGAGTTGGTGAAAGCAGGGGTCCGTCATCCGGAGAAAATTCCGAAAATCATCCGGATTATTCTCCTGGAGCTCCCACAGCAAAGGCATATGACAGCCTTGGTCACTATTAATAAAGCAACCAATTTTTGGTCCAAGAACTCCTCCTGGACTGGACTTGGGTCAAAGCAGTAACACCAAGGCCAATAATAAATAACACAACGTTATCTCCTCCGATTCCGCAACATGGCTGGTTGACGAACGGCCGTTCAGAAACGCACTTAAAAAGTGTGAAATGAAAAGTGCAAAATAAAAAGCGTGGAATGAAAAGTGCGAAATGAAAAGCACAAAATGAAAAGCGCGAATCAACACTCACCAGACTTCTACTAATGAGAAATTAGCAAAAGGAGCCCAAAGGGTGGCGCTAGAGAGCTGAAAAAACCATGTAATACCTCACTACGGTCGTGTTCGTTAGCTGACAAGTCCTTGCCGTTTGTATGCAAAGACAAGTTCCTGGCCCACGCCCTTTGGACAAAAGTCTGCGGTTTTGTCTTCGGAAAATCCGATCGTGTGTACGAGGCTTTAGACTCCGCCTATCAGCTGGTAAATCAAGGGTCAGTCCTCATCAATAGAAATTCCTAACACAGGATATGCATATAATAAAATGATCGTCCACTAAAATTCAATAAAACTGTGATTTAAAAAAGCGTAACCAAGGTGACCCTTGATTTACTAGCTGTATGTTAATGTAAATTTATTTTTTTAAGGGACGATGTAAAAAATAATAATATAAAAAGTAAAATAAATAAGAAAAAAAAAAGGTAAAATTTAAAGCGCTCCCGTCGCCGCGCTCTCCTGCAGAAGCGAACGCATACGTGATTTGCGCCCGGCATGTGTAAGCGGTGTTCAAACCACACAGGTGAGGTATCGTCGTGATCGTTGGAGCGAGAGCAATAATTCTAGCAAGAGAACTCCTCTGCGACTCAAAACTCGTAACCTACAGACATTTTTACACTTGGAGATTTCGGAAAGTGTTCAAAGATGGTCGCCATTCCACGATCGGGGGGCACTTTTGACCCCGTCATGCTTTTTTCTATTACAAGCGATGTTTACATTCCTTGAAATAGGAATAAAGGTGACCCAAATTCTTTTTTTTTTTAAAGTGTAAAAATAAAATAAATTAGAAAAACATATTTTTTTAACACGCCCTGTCCCGACGAACTCGCTCGCAGAAGCGAACTCATACGTGAACTCAGCGCCCGCATATGAAAATAGTAGTCAAACCACACACGTGAGGTATCGCCGCGATCGGTAGAGCGAGAGAAATAATTCTAGCCGTAGAGTTCCTCTGTAAGCCCTTGTACACACGGTCGGACATTGCAACAAAAAACCGAAACTGGTGTTGCATACACACGGTCGGACAAAGTTGTCGGAAAATCCGATCCTTCGTAAAGCGGTGACGTTATTTAGTTACGACGGGACTACATTCAGGCTAGTAGCCAATAGCTTTGGTCTCGTAATTTGATCTGAGCATGCGTGGCACTTTGTGCGATCGGAATTCTCTACAAACAATCGGACAAAGTCCGATCGGATCACGTTGTCGGAAAGCTCTCAAACTTTGTTGGTCAGACATTCCGACGGAAAAAGTCCGATGGAGCCCACACACGGTCGGATTATCCGACAACGCGGTCCGATCGGACATTTTTCCGTCGGAATGTCCGACCGTGTGTACAAGGGCTTACTCAAAACACCTGTAGAATTTTTTTAAACGTAGCCTATGGAGATTTTTAAGGGTAAAAGTTTGATGAGTGGAGCGCAGTTTTGAAGCGTGACATGTTGGGTATCAATTTTTACTCGGCGTGACATTAGCTTTCACGATATGAAAAAATAAATAAATTGGGCCAACTCTACTCTAAAAATATAATATATATAATAAAAAATAAAAATATAATATATATCTGAAAAAATATATATAAAAATAAAAATATAATATATATCTGAAAAAATATGTATGAAAATAAAAATATAATATATATCTGAAAAAAAATATATAAAAATATAATATATATCTGAAAAAATATATATAAAAATATAATATATATCTGAAAAAATATGTATAAAAATAAAAAAATAATATATAACTGAAAAAATATATATAAAAAAATAATATATATCTGAAAAAATATATATAAAAATATAATATATATCTGAAAAAATATATATAAAAATAAAAATATAATATATATCTGAAAAAAAATATATAAAAATAAAAATAATATATATATCTGAAAAAATATGTATAAAAATATAATATATATCTGAAAAAAATATATAAAAATAAAAATATAATATATATCTGAAAAAAATATATAAAAATATAATATATATCTGAAAAAATATGTATAAAAATAAAAAAATAATATATATCTGAAAAAATATATTTTTCCGTCGGAATGTCCGACCGTGTGTACAAGGGCTTACTCAAAACACCTGTAGAATTTTTTTAAACGTAGCCTATGGAGATTTTTAAGGGTAAAAGTTTGATGAGTGGAGCGCAGTTTTGAAGCGTGACATGTTGGGGATCAATTTTTACTCGGCGTGACATTAGCTTTCACGATATGAAAAAATAAATAAATTGGGCCAACTCTACTCTAAAAATATAATATATATAATAAAAAATAAAAATATAATATATATCTGAAAAAATATATATAAAAATAAAAATATAATATATATCTGAAAAAATATGTATGAAAATAAAAATATAATATATATCTGAAAAAAAATATATAAAAATATAATATATATCTGAAAAAATATATATAAAAATATAATATATATCTGAAAAAATATGTATAAAAATAAAAAAATAATATATAACTGAAAAAATATATATAAAAAAATAATATATATCTGAAAAAATATATATAAAAATATAATATATATCTGAAAAAATATATATAAAAATAAAAATATAATATATATCTGAAAAAAAATATATAAAAATAAAAATAATATATATATCTGAAAAAATATGTATAAAAATATAATATATATCTGAAAAAAATATATAAAAATAAAAATATAATATATATCTGAAAAAAATATATAAAAATATAATATATATCTGAAAAAATATGTATAAAAATAAAAAAATAATATATATCTGAAAAAATATATTTAAAAATAAAAAAATAATATATATCTGAAAAAATATATATAAAAGTATAATATATATCTGAAAAATATATATAAAAATATAATATATATCTGAAAAAATATATATAAAAGAATAATATATATCTGAAAAAATATGTATAAAAATAAAAATATAATATATATCTGAAAACATATATATAAAAATATGATATATATCTGAAAACATATATATAAAAATATAATATATATCTGAAAAATATATATAAAAATAAAAATATAATATATATCTGAAAAAATATGTATAAAAATAAAAATATAATATATGTGAAAAAATATGTATAAAAATAAAAATATAATATATATGTGAAAAAATATATATAAAAATAAAAATATAATATATATCTGAAAAAATATATATATAAAAATAAAAATATAATATATATGTGAAAAAATATATATAAAAATAAAAATATAATATATATCTGAAAAAATATATATAAAAATAAAAATATAATATATATCTGAAAAAAATATATATACAAATATAATATATATCTGAAAAAAATATATATACAAATATAATATATATCTGAAAAAATATATATAAAAATATAATATATATCTGAAAAAATATATATAAAAATATAATATATATCTGAAAATATATATATAAAAATAAAAATATATATCTGAAAAAAATATAGATAAAAATAAAAATATAATATATATCTGAAAAAAAATATAAAAATATAATATATATCTGAAAAAATATATATAATGCTTGAGGGGATTCTAAGTAATTTTTTTTCAAAAAAAAAA
The DNA here is from genome assembly GCF_037356315.1 of Lithobates pipiens. NCBI lineage: Eukaryota > Metazoa > Chordata > Amphibia > Anura > Ranidae > Lithobates > Lithobates pipiens. Next base: position 241,857,636 of record NW_027507787.1, read on the forward strand.
AAAAGATTTTACCTTGTAAAGACCAAGTGTAAAAAATAAGCGCGGTCCTTAAGTGGTTAAAGGAAAACACTATCCTTGCTAAATTGAAGGGACTTGCTATGAGGCTGTTGAAATGATCTGTACTTCACCACTTACGCTGCCATTAACCAGATAAAACGAGTGCGGATCGTGCGTTCCTGTCCGTGTATCAATTGCCGATTCACCAAGTGGTGGAGAAAGGATAATGACACCTTTTTTGAAGTCGAGCCGATTTTCCTGTCAAATTCCTTTACATTTACAGTAGACCGTCACACTGCAGCGTTTAGTTGTACTCTGTGTTGGAGAACAAGTTCCTTCCAGTATATTTGTATAGGAACGTCTAAGATCTCATTCATGGAATCTGGAAGGTGACAGTTAAGTATCCCCCCCCCTTACAGGAGAATCTGCTTACCGTTCCTCTGGCCAGCTTGGCAAAAAATCTTGCAAAATGGATTTGCAATTATGAAACAGTTCGGCTTGACACCGCTACTTCTTCCTCTACCCTAAATGATTGTTTTGTCAATATAATCAATATCTGATTGTCCAGCGAACTTACTACTGTGTGTGCATGGAAATCGATTGGACGTGCTTTACGGGTTTCCATCTCACACGCACGTTTTGTTAAGCTCGGTAATGGATTGTATTAGTGCAATTTAGCTCAGAGGAAAAGGGGTGGAGAGCCGAAAAGGCACTAGATCGGACTTTACACGCAAGATGGACGAGAGTATAGTAACATTTGTACTTTATTAACAATGAGCCATATCAGACAAGTCAAGTAGAAAAAGAATTTAAAAACATACAGTAAACACATGATGGTCGTAAATGTCTACAGTTCCTTTTTTTTTTTTTTTTACTTTATACAATAATATATTACATTCCAAGCATTTTACAACAGTGAAGAGAGTTAACTTAGCCGCTTAAGGACCGCCTCCTGCACATATACGTCGGCAGAATGGCACGTCTGGGCGCAATCACGTACCTGTACGGGGTCTCTTTAAGTGCCCAGCCGTGGGTCGCAAGCGCGCCGCCGGCGGTGCACTCCGGACCCGGTCCTAAACTCCCCGACCGTGGCCGCGGGACCCGATCGCCGCCGGTGTCCCGCGATCGGGTCACAGAGCTGAAGAACGAGGGGAGGTCTGCGTAAACAAACCTCTCCCCCGTGCTTCCCTGTGTGGCTGTCACCGATCATCTCTTCCCTGTTATAGGGAAAGAGGAATCAGTGACTTCACATGCCAGGCCACGCCCCCCTACCATAAAAAAAAACACATAACGTCACACATAACCCCTCCTCGCCCCCTAGTGCTTAACTCTTTCACTGCCAGTGTCATTTACACAGGAATCAGTGCATTTAAATAGCACTGATTGCTGTATAAATGACAATGGTCCCAAAAAATGTGTCAAAAATGTCCGATGCGTCCGCCATAATGTCCCAGTCACAATAAAATATCGCTGATCGCCGCCATTACTAGTAAAAAAAAAAAATATTAATAAAAATGCTATAAAACTATCCCCTATTTTGTAAACGCTTTAACTTTTGCGCAAACCAATCAATAATCACTAATTGCGATTTTTTTTTTTTTTTATAAAAATATGTAGAAGAATGCGGATCGGCCTAATCTGAGGGAAAATTTTTTTTTTATATATATTTTTGGGGGATATTTATTATAGCAAAAAGTAAAAAATATAGAACTTTTTTCGAAATTGTCGCTCTATTTTTGTTTATAGCGCAAAAAAAAACAAAAACGCAGGGGTGATCAAATACCACCAAAAGAAAGCTCTATTTGTGGGGAAAAAAAGGACGTCAATTTTGTTTGGGAGCCCCGTCGCACGACCGCGCAATTGTCAGTTAAAACGACGCAGTGCCTAATCGCAAAAAGGGGCCCGCTTTGGCGCGCTCCCGACCCACGGCTGGGCACTTAAAGAGCAACGTACAGGTACGTGATTGTGCCCAGCCGTGCCATTCTGCCGACGTATATATGTGCAGGAGGCGGTCCTTAAGTGGTTAATCGTCGCTTCTAGTACTAGCTTGAAAGTTTTATTAATCTCGTCTACAATTTTCGTCCAATATCTAAATAGTTTCGGACACTTCCAAAACATATGTATAAAATCTCCAGGTGCCCCACATTTGGGGCACTGGTCATTCTCCCGCCAACCCTGTTTGAACATTTTTTTTTTAGGAATGTAATATACCCTATACAGAAAGGGGACATTGAGGCAAGTGTAGCGTGTTTAAGAATTCGGTCCCATTCCGCCGAGGACAATGGCCCAACATTCCCCTCCCATCTTTTTCTAGTCTTAATAGGGCCAGCACGATCCAATATTCTGTCCCCCAGTCTGGCATGCAATCGAGAGATTGGCCCTTTAGATGTATCCAGGGTCATTATTTGTGACAAGACAGGAATCTGGATCCATTGGGCTATTTGAGATCCAAACTGTGTCTGGATTGCGTGCCTGACCTGAAGATATTTGTAAAATGAACCAATTGATAAACTGAATTCCTGTTTCAGGTTTGCAAATGATTTTATGGTACTACCCGTAAAACAGCCGGCTCAGCCGATTGATACCTTTGTTCGCCCATTCCCTAGATCTCTCAATTCCACTCAACTCAGCTAAATTCTTATTATCCCATAGGGGAGTCGGTTCTGATACTCCTTGGTATCTGAGTATGGCCTTTGTCGTTTGCCATATTTTAAGAATTAGCTTTATTGTTGGGCACCGTGAGATACCGTATTTATCGGCGTATAACACGCACTTTTTTCCCCTTAAAATCAGGGGCAAATCGTGGGTGCGTGTTATACGTCGATCCTCCGCGATTTCTGATCGATTTTTGGGCTCAGCCACCTCTAGCCCTTCTCGCGGCTTTCGGCCGCCTTCTGCCCTTCTCATCGGCTTTCGGCCGCCTTGGGCTGTTCTTGGCGGCTTTTGGCCGCCTTCGGCCCTCCTTAGCGGCCGAAAACTGCCGGGAAGGGCTAAGAGCGGCCGAAAGCCACCGAGTACGGCCGAAAGCCGCCGAGAACTAGCGGGCGCCATTTTTTAAAATAAAAGCTGACATCACTGAGGGGACAATGATGCACAAGGCTGCAATGATGGACAGGCTGCATGATGGACAGGCTGCATGACAAGGCTGCAATGATGGACAGGCTGCATGACAAGGCTGCAATGATGGACAGGCTGCATGACAAGGCTGCAATGATGGACAGGCTGCATGACAAGGCTGCAAATGACACTGACAAGGCTTCAGATGGACACAGATAAGGCTGCATTGATGGGCATTTAAATGTAAGTTTTTTTTTCCTTAAATTTCCCTCCTAAAAGTTTTTTTCCTTAAAAGTCCCTCCTAAACTTGGGGTGCGTGTTATACGCCGGCGCGTGTTATACGCCGATAAATACGGTAAATTAATTTGCCTCTCGGGCCTCAATAAGTGAATTATGCGGGCATCCTATCAACATCAACCTACCACTGGGATTACCCCCATTGGGGGTCCCTCCCCCTGCTAAGTGCTGTAGCTGAGATGCCAAGAAATATAACCTGCGGTGAGGAGCCGCCACACCAACCCTCCCCTGGCGTCCGCAAAGCTGATTCTGGATTGCCCATTTCTCCAAATTAAAGTGGAAGTAACCCCTTCTATCATTTTCAGTCAAGGAAGCTTCCATCTTGGCCTCTAATGATTCTTTAACTGCCATAATGCTGCACATGTGATCAGTTATGAAACCAGCCATTGGATGGTTTGAAAGTTTGGTTGAGAGCACAACCAATGTGAAAGTTATACAGAGCAAAAAATTAAAGGGACCTTATGGACTTTACAGGCACCAATAAAGAAGGGTAAATCTTTATTGGTGCCTGTAAAGTCCATAAGGTCCCTTTAATTTTTTGCTCTGTATACATTTATTGAGGACGTTGGCACCCTTTACCAGGACTTACCTTGGGATATCCACTTTTACCACTAAGTGTTTTGATATCCCTATGTCATTTTTTCACTTCAATGTGAAAGTTGGCATTTCCGGCATGTTGGGAAAGTTAGTGTTTTTTTGAAAATGGGTTTACTCCCGCTTTAAGTCTCTAAACAAAGTTTCGATTCTTTTAAACCACTTCTGGCCTATCCATATTGGAGCTTTATGGAGAACATATAGAATCTGGGGTAGCCGTATCATCTTGACAAGGCTGCAGCGCCCCCAGCCACCGACAGAGGGAGACGGCTCCAGATATCTGCCTTATGTTTCAGCTTAAGCAATAAGGGAGCTAAGTTGTCATTAAGGTACAAATTTATATCTCGATCAATCCAGATCCCCTTCAATTTTTCCACCACTTTTAAACTAGGAAATATCGCATTTCTTGTGTAAAGAGGTGGGCAAGTTTTTTATTACGATTTGAACTACTATTAATTACACTAATGCCGCGTACACACGACCGGACTTTTTGACAGCAAAGGTCCGACGGAACGAGTCCGTCTGACAATTCGATCGTGTGTGGGCTCCATCGGACCTTTGCTTGCTAAAAATCCGGCGGACTTTAGAAATAGAACATGTTTTACATTTTTCAACCAGACATCCGCCGGACCGAGAAATCCGTTTGCGCATGTGCTAGTCCGACGGACAAAAACCGACGCTAGGGCAGCTATTGGCTACTGGCTATGAGCTTCCTTATTCTAGTCCGGTCGTACGTCATCACGTTCCAATCCGTCAGACCAAGTCCGTTCGTTCGGAAAGTCTGTTGGAACTCCGCCGAAAGTCCATCGGAAAGACCGGTCGTGTGTACGTGGCATAAGAATGACATTGGTGAGTAAGTTGTGAGATGGATATGGGAAGGTCACGGGCGTACCCCTTTGGGGAAGCCCCAATGGGCAGGTAGGGAGGGATTTGGGAGGGTGGGAGGTGGGTGGTTCAGAGGATAAGGGGGAAAGGGGGGAAGGGTAGGGTTGAAGACAACGAGCAAACACCAACAATGTTTACGCGATCAAATAGACATTTTATGACACACGATATGAGGGGTAATTTCATAGATGGGGAAGACAGGGAGGAGTGAGTGGCTCACGAGCGCCACTGGGATTTTATCCCACTAATACTGTTTCCACTATAGAATGTTTTTTTTTTGGGGGTTATTATTATTTTTTCCATTACTGTTTAGTTTCTATATCTACAGGATTTGATGCAGGTTAAAATGCTCACTGTAGTTTTATGGAATGTTCGGGGTTTGGGGATACGACTAATGCCACGTACACACGATCTGAATTCCGGCCAGAAAGTGACCGATGAGAGTTTTTCATCGGAAAACTGTGACCGTGTGTACGCTCCATCGGAATTTAGCTGTCCGAATTTCCGCCAGCCAAAAATTGATAGCATGTTCTCAATTTTCCCGACGGAAGAACTTTCTATCGGTAATTCCGATCGTGTGTAATGCAATTTCCGACACGCCAAAAATCACGCATTGCTCAGATTCAATTACGAGACGGAAGCTATTGGCTACTGGTTATTGAACTTCCTTTTTCTAGTCGCCTCATATGTGTTGTACGTCACTGCGTTATAAACGGTCAGAATTTGGTGTGACCGTGTGTAGGCAAGACAGCTTGAAAATTACAGTATACTGGAAGGGTGGTTCCCAGAAGGGGTGTCGGCATCACACATAACAGCCTTAAAGTGGTTGTAAACCCTTACAAACCACTTTGACCTACAGGTAAGCCTAGATTAAGGCTTTACCTGTAGGTCCAAGAAATATCTCCTAAACCTATACGGTTTAGGAGATATTTACCTGAAAACAGCCACCGCATGCGCCGTAGACAGTCGCGCGCAGGCGCACTGGGTAAGCCGCAGATCGCCGCGATATGCCACGCGTCTCGGCTCCCATGTGCATGCGCAGGAGTGACGTCATCGCTGCTCTGGCGAATCACAGCGCCGGAGCAGCGAGACCCACCAAGAAGATGGACGCTCGGAACTACAGGGGACAGCGGTGACTTCGCTGGCTCCTGTGTCAGGTAAGTGACACATAATGGACTACTATGTGATGCACAGTAGTCCATTACGCTTTACCTTTGCAGGGAATCAAAGAGGAAGTAACACCCATCAGGGTTTACTTCCTCTTTAACAAAAAATGCTGAACCACCTGGCTCTTCAGTCAGCAGCACCGCTGCTGACTCCTGTCTCTCTGACCTTGGGCCCCTCAGATGCGCTTGAAGTACCTTACTCCCAAGGCACCACTCGTGTCCTCACTAGATAGGGTTCTCCCGGCACCCTGGGCTCTCCCACTTCTCAGGAATGGACCCCCTCCAACCCCCTCTGTGAACTTTCTAGCCACCTCAGCTTTCCCAGTCTCTCCAGACCCGCATAGCTGTCCTGACTCTCCTAGTCCTATGGGCAAGAAGTCCCCCCCAAAATAGGATCCCGTCTCCTGAGCAGGTCACCCCTCTTGGCTGGAGCACGCCACTATCTTCACATGCAGTCTGTGTCTCTGAATGGCAGTAACTGCCCTGAGCTATGCTCAGACCTGGCTTATAGTGATCCTGACCACTGTGCACTCACACAGGCTGTAGGCAACTACCAAAGCCTGGCCACCAGATTGAAGGTCCCGTTCTACCCAAGACACCCATCCAGCCACTACCCGTTAATAACCTTTCGGCTTGTTTATCAACTGTGCTTCTTCTTGTCCCCTATCTGCTTCATCCGCTAACCTCCGCTTGCTGTCTTCCTGCTGGGGTATTCCAGAGGCTCATGGCCTGGCATTAGCATGTAGCCAAACCATCTCCGCCATTGGGAGCTCTGGGGAAGACTGGCTGGTGTTTAGACCCCCATGCCTTGGGTCATCCGCCAGGAGATCTGTTTGTGTATTCCTCCAGCTAACCACTACATGAAAAACCTTTGTGCTTCAGTCAGTGGCCTCCGAGTCTGATCCCAGACCGTGGCCTTCATATATCATCTGAATCAAATAATATTGCATATACCAGTATATTTGGAGATAATGTAATGTTCTTTCCCATAGTAATGTCTTAATTGAAACATATCACAGTATTACGAACTTGTATACTTTATGAACTCTTTAGCTCTCAATAGTATTGGACAAGAAATAATTTCCTCAAGTCTGAATTCTGAACTGGGAGGGGTTGTACAAGCAAATGCCTACTGAATACCATCTGTACATTACCTTGGTTATAAAAAAATATGTGGAACAAAACGCGCTGTCTAATACAAATAATGATAGCTGCCGGCAAAACCAAGTAACGCAGTGTCATTAGCAGAGCCCGCCCCCGCGTTTCGTCCCCAGAGGATGCCTTATTAGGACGAAACGTCGGGACGGGCTCTGTTGATGCCACAGCGTTACTTGGTTTTATCCATATGCTTTTAATGTCTTCTCAAATGTGAGGGACCATTTTATCATTTTTTCAATAAATGTTTTACATTTAAAACGGAATCACACTATGTGGCCCCAATTTTCTCCTTTTTCCATACGTCATATCGTGACAATCCCTCCACCTGTGGGCTAACTAATCACTCTCACCTTCCGGCACGGACCCCTGTGCAAACAGGTGGTCATGCCAGCGGGTATCAAAAGGGTTAACACGAGCTATAAACTTCTCTCACGTCTCCTTAGATCTCAGCAAGGACGCCGGGTCATGGGTAGAAAGAAAAGATCGAAGTGCTCACCGCTTAAGTATAAGATTTCATTTTTGTGTTCAAAACACAAACTACTCACATAAAGATGATAAAAACATGGCATATAAAGCCGACAATCGTGTTAGTTCTGTAGGGCAGCAGCGGGGTGACGTCATGTGTAGCTCCTCCCCCTTACGCGTTACGTTCAATCAGAACAGCACCGGACTCCTCCCCCCTTCCCTTCGTTAGCAGACGGAGGCACTTGTGGAAGGGGGGGGGGAGGCCGGTGACGTTGATGTCCGTGACATGACGTCACCGGATCTCTGACGGAACTCCCTGAAGACCCAGAAGCTGGCGGAGAGGTGAGTACCGATCAAAAGAATTTTGATTGATCAAAAAATGTAATCAATTAATAGAGGAATTCATCTTTAATTTCCATAGCCCTAGCAATAAGCAGATATAGAGAGTCCCGGAGCAGAAGGAGAGGAAAGGATTGGCGTAGGGACGGCATGACAGGTGTGGACAGCACAGTCATGCTTTTCGGAGAAAAAGTTGTCCCCTTTAAGAAAGGGGGAGTGGCTGAAGCAGGGGAGGCGCTCGAGTTAGGAAGCTATTAGGAAGGAAGGAGAGTGACATCATTAGTGAGCGGCGGAGGAGAAGATTCCCACCCACCCTCCCGAGTATGGTTAATTGTAATATGGGCAGTAAGGACAGCTCGTGCAGTGGTTGGGGCTTTGTAGGAGGAAAAATGGATGTTATATGCATATATAACATGGTTGGTACCCATCTGTGGTATGGGGTTAACATAGTTGGTACCCATCTGTGGGATGGGGGTTAACATGGTTGGTACCCATCTGTGAGATGGGGGTTAACATGGTTGGTACCCATCTGTGAGATGGGGGTTAACATGGTTGGTACCCATCTGTGGGATGGGGGTTAACATGGTTGGTACCCATCTGTGGGATGGGGGTTAACATGGTTGGTACCCATCTGTGGGATGGGGGTTAACATGGTTGGTACCCATCTGTGAGATGGGGGTTAACATGGTTGGTACCCATCTGTGGGATGGGGGTTAACATGGTTGGTACCCATCTGTGGGATGGGGGTTAACATGGTTGGTACCCATCTGTGGGATGGGGGTTAACATGGTTGGTACCCATCTGTGGTATGGGGTTAACATGGGTGGTACCCATCTGTGGATGGGGGTTATCAGGTACCTTCCGGTTAACAAGGGGTTAACCAGGAAGGGGTAAAAGGTAGGTCACTGCGAAAGTTGAGTACCGTCTCCAGGTCCGGGGGCTTGCGACCGGAGGCCTAAAGTTAAAAGAAGTTTGGCGCAGTGACCAGTGGTGGGTGTTTCCCTCAAAGACCCAAAAAGTATATAAAAGTTGGTTAAGAGTTATTTAAAATGTTATTTATTTAATTGTTAATAAAAGGCCGTCAAGGCCATTTACTCCAAAATCTCGTCATGTCATTTGTGGGGGGATTTGGAGGGGTTAAATATTATGTTTAACGGGTGGCTGAAGTGACTGTGGGTTAGGTCCTTCACATGTCATGGGTTAAAGAAGGCTTCTAATGTTGAGTTTTGAGGTTAGACAGGATTTGTAATAAGAGTCTTTGTAGCTTAATTTTATTTATTTTTTCGAGGATGTAGCTACATAGAACACAAGGCCGCTAGCTTGGGACCCAGAACTGCCTGGCTGCGTAGTTGTTTTTTTTTTTATCCCCCCAGCAGATCTCTTTGTATAAAATGAATGTATAGAATGTGCGGCCCTGGCACCTAGCTGGTAGAACAATTATCACTCTGCCGGTTTCGTATAGCGTGTCATAGGTAGGTCTCTGTGGTGGGATTTTGTTTTGAGGCAGTTTACAGATCCAGTGGGGCTTGTAATGATTTTGCTATGGGGTCACCACAGGTATTTAGCCTTGCTGACAGTCTGGAGTCGAGGTGTTCAGGTGTTCCATAGTTAGGATAATGAAGGCCTTATCACAAAGACATAGACAGCATGCGGGCGGCTGATGATTTATTGCTCCTAGCAGTATCATGAAAGGGAAAGACCCAATACCAATCTTCGTGGTACTTGTGCCGACAATATTTACAGCAGCCGTCGTCTGTACACTAAAGCCTGTTTATTAATGCTCAACGGGTGTTTCTGCATGAAGCAAGGCTTTGCTGGGGTACATACTCGACAAGTTTTGCATAACCTTTTCCCGACCAGCGCACGCCGATGTACGTCGGCAGAATGGCGCGGGCAGGCATATTGGCGTACCTGTACGTCCAATCTTTAATGCCGCCCTGCCACCGCGAGCGCGCCGGCGGCGGCACGTTCGCGTGCTGGTCGAGACCCCCATGAGTCCAGTCGCGGGCCCCGCGGACTCGATCGCCGCGGGCATACCCACGATCGACTCACGGGGCGGCTGAATGGAGGAAATGCCGTTGTAAACAGCATTTCCCCGTTCTGCCTAGCAACTAGTGACGCTGATCTCTGCTCTATATGATTGGAGCAGAGATCAGTGTTCACTAAATGAAAGCCCAGCCCCCCCACAGTTAGTAACACACCCCTAGGAACACTACACTGCCACCCACTGGTTAACCCCTTCACTGCCAGTGTCATTTACACAGGAATCACTGCATTTGTATAGCACTGATTGCTGTATAAATGACAATGGTCCCAAAAATGTGTCAAAAATGTCCGATGTGTCCGCCATAATGTCGCAGTCACAATAAAAATCGCTGATCGCCGCCATTACTAGTAAAAAATAATTATTGATAAAAATGCCATAAAACTATCCCCTATTTAGTAAACGCTATAACTTTTGCGCAAACCAATCACTAATTGCTTATTGTGATTTTTTTTTTTACCAAAAATATGTAGAAGAATACGTATCGGCCTAAACTGAGGGAAAAAAACGTTTTTTTTATATATTTTTGGGGGATATTTATTATAACAAAAAGAAAAAAATAATGCGTTTTTTTTTCAAAATTGTCGCTCTATTTTTGTTTATAGCGCAAAAAATAAAAACCGCGGAGGTGATCAAATACCACCAAAAGAAAGCTCTATTTGTGGGGAAAAAAGGACGTCGATTTTGTTTGGGAGCCACGTCGCACGACCGCGCAATTGTCAGTTAAAGCGGCGCAGTGCCGAATCGCAAAAAGTGGTCTGGTCTTTGGCCAGCAAAATGGTCCGGGGTTGAAGTGGTTAAAGTGGCTGTAAAGCTCTGAATTGAAAAATTAACAAAGTGCATCCTTCTATAGCAGGCATCACTAAATGGCGGACCGCGGTCCGGTTCCGGCCCCAGCAGCCATATTTGCCGGACCGCAGCCTCACCAAATAGTTGCCTGTGTGTCCTCTCCCCGCTGCTGACTCGCCTGCCTGCCTTGTGCTGCTATGTTCCCAGCAATGGCAAGTGCAGCGTGCACGGGTCTGTCCCTTCAGTATCGGATCGCTGCCCTGCCCCCTCCTCACACTGCCTGTCTTATACACAAAAGATGAGAAGCGCAGCGGCTCTGCAAAGTGTTTGGCACTTTTTAAGTTAAGAAGCAGGTGATTGGTTGCTACGCAGCGGGGAGGTCTCAGCAATCAATCACTCACCTATAATGTGAAAAGTCCCACCCATTGTCCATGGCTGCCGTGCTTTCTGTCTTGTGTTATTAAGGTAGGGCTCTGTGGGGAGGGGAGAGTGCTGTGCAGGACAGGAGTCTATCGATCGGATGGGGGTCTGTGATGGGGTGTCAGTCTCTAATGGGGTGTCAGTATTTGATATGGGGGCCAGTCTGCTATGGGGGGCCAGTCTGTGATGGGGGGCCAGTCTTTGATGGGGGGCCAGTCTGTTACGGGGGCCAGTCTGTTACGGGGGCCAGTCTGTGATGGGGGGCCAGTCTGTGATGGGGGGCCAGTCTGTTACAGGGGGCCAGTCTGTTACGGGGGTCAGTCTGTGATGGGGGTCAGTCTGTGATATGGGGGTCAGTCTGTGAAATGTGGGTCAGTCCGTAATGAGGTCAGTCTGTGACGGGGGCCAGTCTGTGACGGGGGCCAGTCTGTGATACGGGGGCCAGTCTGTGATACGGGGGTCAGTCTGTGATACGGGGGTCAGTCTGTGATGGGGGGGTCAGTCTGTGATGAGGGGCCAGTCTGTTACGGGGGGCCAGTCTGTAAAGGCGGGTCAGCCGATGAATGATGGGATAAGTCTGTGATGAGGGTCAGTCTTTGATGGGGGGTTTGTGAATAAGGGGCCTGTGATGTGGAGGATATCATGTGGATTCATAGCACCCATATGACACTCGGACCCCCGCTAGAAGAACATTTTTCTGACCGGACCCCCGTGAAGTTTAATTCACTACCCCTGTTCTATAGTGTGTACTTGCCTCTATCTAAAGCAGTGGTCTCTAGATGGGGCCCTTTGCTTGCTTTTATCCAGCCCTTGGGGCATTATTCTCCCCACCGTTAGCAATACTGGGTGTGACAGACCTAGCCGGGACAGAGGCTTTTGGAGGGGACTGAATACGAGCCTCTTGCCGACCGATCATGAGCCCTGGCATTTGGGGGAACGGTGTTCTTTGTGAGCTGTATGCCTGGGGACCCTCGAGGTGGTGCTACTTTGGATTCAAGTCCATGTTCCCCCCCAAAACACAGACTCTGGGAACCCTGTATATGCCATATTATAGTGATGGCCTTCATAATGTTGAGGCTCATAGAAGATGCTGATGTCATCATCTCAGACGGCCTGTCTGTCTGTTGTCTGCTAGAATGTGCTTATTGTAAATAAGTCTAGTATGAGATCTAAGAGTCATTAGATCCCCATTGTGGTTTGTGTTAATTAACTCTGCTATTGTGTAAAGGAGTTCTGTGTTGATTTGTGAAATGTTGATTGTGTCTTCTGAGCTACAAGACGGCAAGTCTGGCCTAAAGGTCACGTCTGAGTCATCTAGGCTTTCTAAAGGATTAGTAATTAATTAATGTTAAGGTCTGGTCACCGGTGTATTGAGCATAAGGTATGCATCTCCTCTTTTACTGTATATAAGACCTGTATTCCTTCCAATAAAGATTCATTCCTGCTTGTCCCTCAGCACAGAGCCTCGTCTCGTCTTGGGGGAGAATTATTCGTATGGGTTTCTTGTTCGGCTGATTGGAGTGTTTGGTAGCTGCCTTGGTGTTCAGAAAGGGAATGTCCTAAACGACTTTAACCCCTTTCATACTCGTGGTGTCGTTACACTGGGGCATAGTTCATGCCACTGACACCACTGAGGAGACATTCCTCCCACTGATACCAATGATGGGACACTATTCCTCCCACTGATACCAATGATGGAGCACTATTCCTCCCACTGACACCAATGATGGAGCACTATTCCTCCCACTGATACCAATGATGGAGCACTATTCCTCCCACTGATACCAATGATGGGGCACTATTTCTCCCACTGATACCAATGATGGGGCACTATTTCTCCCACTGATACCAATGATGGGGCACTATTCCTCCCACTGAAACCAATGATGGGGCACTTTCCTCCCACTGACACCAATGATGGGCCACTATTTCTCCCACTGATACCAATGATGGGGCACTATTCCTTCCACTGACACCAATAATGGGGCACTATTCCTCCCACTGATACCAATGATGGAGCACTATTCCTCCCACTGATACCAATGATGGGGCACTATTTCTCCCACTGATACCAATGATGGGGCACTATTTCTCCCACTGATACCAATGATGGGGCACTATTCCTCCCACTGAAACCAATGATGGGGCACTTTCCTCCCACTGACACCAATGATGGGCCACTATTTCTCCCACTGATACCAATGATGGGGCACTATTCCTTCCACTGACACCAATAATGGGGCACTATTCCTCCCACTGATACCAATGATGGGGCACTATTCCTCCCACTGATACCAATGATGGAGCATTATTTCTCCCACTGATACCAATGATGGGGCACTATTCCTCCCACTGACACCAATGATGGAGCACTATTTCTCCCACTGATACCAATGATGGGGCACTATTCCTCCCACTGATACCAATGATGGGACACTATTCCTCCCACTGATACCAATGATGGGCCACTATTTCTCCCACTGATACCAATGATGGGGCACTATTCCTTCCACTGACACCAATGATGGGGCACTATTTCTCCCACTGATACCAATGATGGAGCACTATTCCTTCCACTGACACCAATGATGGGGCACTATTTCTCCCACTGACACCAATGATGGGGCACTTTTCCTCCCACTGACACCAATGATGGGCCACTATTTCTCCCACTGATACCAATGATGGGGCACTATTCCTTCCACTGACACCAATCATGGGGCACTATTTCTCCCACTGATACCAATGATGGGCCACTATTTCTCCCACAGATACCAATGATGGAGCACTATTCCTCCCACTGACACCATTGATGGAGCACTATTTCTCCCACTGAAACCAATGATGGGGCACTATTCCTCCCACTGACACCAATGATGGGCCACTATTTCTCCCACAGATATCAATGATGGGGCACTATTCCTCCCACTGACACCAATGATGGAGCACTATTTCTCCCACAGATACTAATGATGGGGCACTATTCCTCCCACTGACACCAATGATGGGGCACTATTCCTCCCACTGACACCAATGATGGGGCACTATATAAAGGCCATTACATTGGGACACACCTTGCGAGGTTAAGCCATCAAGCCCATCCAAACCCTCTTATTGACAGGTAAAAGATCCGAGTCCAGTGCCTCACATCTACTATTTTTACATCAAAGTTTTCCTAAGCTTAACAAGTACAGACTGGAGGAGCTCAAACAATGATAAAAGTATTCAGCCATGTAAAAATATTCTACGAAACTCCAGAAGCATTTTGAAGCAATGGCCTCCCATGAGGGCGCCAGTAACCGATGTACAGCCATGTGTTCTATATGGAAATTCATGAAATAATCCTGTTATCAGTTTAGCTCCTGACGTCGTGCTATTTCTAATTAGTGTCTTGGGAGTTGTGGATCTTTCCCAATGGAGAAGCTCCTGGACTTGGCATGTACTTATACTGTTTTCCGAGATTTTAGAGTCCTGAACTGTGCTTGCGGAGTTTAAGAGCTGTCTGTATTGTTTCAAAAGCAATTGAAAACTATAACTGGAGATGCGAAGTTTGAAGCTGGCTACTGAGAGCTTTTTGCCTGGACTGGTCATTGGACCGCTCTGCCTGTCTGCCAACCACAAGTACCTGGTTGTTAGTTCGAACACATGCCCTGGTGTGGTAGCCAGGCACTTTAGCATTGTGTATAAGTCCTGGGGGCAACTGAGTACCGGTAGGTCTGCTTTGCCTTATGGTAAACCGAACAACAACACAGAATGCTCCTATTCCAGCAGATAACATAAAGGGAATTCTGCATCATACAGACATTATACTAGGCCCATGATGGCAAACCTTGGCACCCCAGATGTTTTAGAGCTACATTTCCCATGATGCTCCACTACCCTGCATAATGCATGAGCATCATGGGAAATGTAATTCCAAAACATCTGGGGTGCCAAGGTTTGGCTATCACTGTACTAGGCAGTGCAACATACGTCTGATATGAAAAAAATGGTAAGGTAGGGGATATCAGGAGAAACACTTAGTGGTAAAAGTGGATATTTCCATATATAATCCTCAGTACAGGATGCCTTTAAAGTCCATAAGTCCCTCCGTAGATATTTGTTTTTTGTATACATCTGATATGGGCATCAGTCATGGAAGGAAGGTACTACAGTACCAAACATCATAAACATAGCAAAGTTCAGGGTAGTAGTACAATACAAAATTTCCAGTGGGACCTTCTATTATAGCAGTATAGGGGAGAGGGTCAGCGGACTAGCTAGCCACCTGCCCCATATTTTGTGGAACGTTTTATTACTCTTTCGAATATCAAAAGTAAGCTTATATAGAGGCAGTGAATCAACAAGTTTTAACCAAAGGTTTTTCGGGCAGGGCTGGTGCTACCACTAGGCAAACTAGGCAACTGCCTAGGGCGCAATGCTGCCTAGGGGCGCCCCGGGCCACTGGTTTCCCTCCGCGTCTGCATGCTCTGCAGGCTGCAGCATGTAACTATATCAGTATCAGGCAGCTGCTCCGTCCAACCAGTAGTGTACTTAGAGGCGCAGTGCAGCACTGGAGCCAGCGCTAAAGGAAGCAGAACCCATGCTTCCTGAAAAAAGCACCACCTCCTATCACATGGGCTGGGCAAAGGGGGTGGGGGTCAGTCAGGGGTGGAGCCAACGGGGGGGCGATAAAATGAGCTTTCGCCTAGGGCAGTGATGGTGAACCTTGGCACCCCTTGGAACTACATTTCCCATGATGCTCAACTACACTGCAGAGTGCATGAGAATCATGGGAAATGTAGTTCCAAAACATCTGGGGTGCCGAGGCTCGCCATCACTGGCCTAGGGTGTCAAAAATCCTTGCACCAGTCCTGGTTTTCGGGTCAGGTTCGTTGATACCTTCCATGTCAGTAGAAGGGACTTCCTTGCATAGAAATAGAGGATACGAAGCAGCCTCTTGGCTCCGAGAAGGAAACGTGAGGTCTAGGGCTGAAACAACTAATCGATTAATCGACAATTAATCGATTATGAAATTAATCGATTACTCTTTTCATAATCGATCAATCGGCCAGTAACATAATGGGGTTAAAAAAAAATAAAAAATTAGCTCTTTATAGTACAAAAATAGCAAATAATCGCTGCTGTAAATACCACTTTCACAGTTCTGCAGTTAAAAAAAATTAACCCCTTACAGTAGTGATTATCTGCTTTTTGTTGTAGCATAAAGGGCTACTTTTTTCGTTTTTTTAAACCCCATTATGTTACTAAACGTCTTAGCCCTTGTACACACGGGTCGGAGATTCCGACAACCAAATCCGTCAGATTTTGTCCAACGGATTGTGTCCGAAACTGTTGCATACACACAGTCGGACTAAGTTGTCGGAAAATCTGATCTTTCAGAACGTGATGACGTTATTTCGTTATGATGGGACTACGTTCACGCTAGTAGCCAATAGCTTTGGTGTAGGAATTTGATCTGAGCATGCGTGGCACTTTGTCCGATCGGAATTCTCTACACATGATCGGAGTATGTCCGATCGAACCAGTTTGTCGGAAAATATTTCCAGCAAGTTGGAAAATTGGGTCCGACGGATATTCCGACGGAATCAGTCCGATGGAGACCACACACAGTCGGATTATCCGACAAAACGCTCCGATAGGACACATTCCGACGGAATCTCCGACCGTGTGTACAAGGGCTAAGACCTGATTCGTATCTCTGTGTTTTTTGGTGCTTTTTGCAGAAACGCACTCCAGTTCATTTACATGGTTTCCTACGGGACGCGTTTCACATCTATGCTTTTTTTTCAGCCGTTGTTTATTTGGAAACGGTCAGGGACTTTTTTTTTTAACACAAAACAATGCTTTTTTTGGGTTCAATGTACTTCAATGGAGAAGCTGCAGTAAAGCATGTAATTTTGCAGCAATTTGTTTTTTTTAAATCTGTCCAACAACAAATTGGCCCAAAAAATTCAAAGACTCAAATCACAGCATAAATCACGAAAAACCGAAACGAAACGAAAACCACACTGTTTGAAAATTCCTTTCACGAAGTAGTTTTCTATTTCCAAATTTTTCCCATCACTGTGGTTGAAAATGAACATCGATTTGACCCCCCCACTAACGATTATAAAATCAAACAAACGTTCTTAAAAATTAAAACAATTTTTTTGAGGGAAGAGCTCCTCTAATAGTATATACAGTATATCTCTTCTGTCTGTTGTTCTCAGAGTGGATGAGATATTTTGCTCTCTAACCATATAGTTGGTTATTTATATTTACCACTGCATAGAGATATTTAAGAATAAATAGCTTCTTTTTTTTTTTTTAAAGTTACATATTTAACTAAATTATACACCATTCTTTTTTTTTTTTAAGGTTATTAACCGATTAATCGATTAATCAATAATCGGCCAACTAATCGATTATGAAAATAATCGTTAGTTGCAGCCCTAGTGAGGTCTCCAAAGATGTCCAGAAGACAATTTTTGGGGTTGACTATCTTTGGGAGACCCAGTGATGAAGAGATGAAGGAGCCTATGTTCACCCAAAAATCTTGCACTATGGGACAATTGTCCAAGAGCAGTGGATAAAATCAGCAGTTTGGCCACATCCCCTGAAACATTCAGTAGAAGGGGATATGCCCCAGGGGTGAGGTCAGGGCCGTCTTTAATATAGATTGGACCCTGGGCAAAAAATTTCTTGCCCCCCCCCCCCCCCCCCCCCCATGCAATTTCACTCTCCACCTGCTCTGAGAAATACAATAAATAGCAGCTAGACATAAAATCAGTTTACTGTATCAGATCAGGCAGCAATTGTGATTGGTTGCCAGCAGTTACAGCATTTCATTACTGGTTGCTAGAGGTTACAGCACACATTACGGCTCACTGATTAGTTGCTAGAGGTTACAGCACCTCATCTCCTCACAGCAGGGGAGCATGATATACATAGGAATGCCGCCTTTATTTACATATCAATGCCGTCGGGCCGCAGCTATTTACTTAGTATTGTCGCCGCTATTTACATATGAATGCCGGTTATTTACATGTAAACACAGGGTCTGCAGGTGAGTCATCTGCACACAACAATAGGGCAGAGCTGGGCAGCATTAGTACCAGCACTTCACGCTGAGATATCGGGACACAGCACAGGACTAAAACTTCAAGGGACAAGGGAATTTAAACCTGGATAGTTGGCAAGTATGATGCAGCTGTTTTGGGCCCCACAACAATGACAGTGCCCCTTTTGCCCTGCCTTAAAGACGGCCCTGGGTGAGGTGCCAATGATGAAATGCCAATGTCCCCGAAGGAGATAACAGAGGCTTTAAATGTGTCACAGAATTCAGACCAGTCTTATTCTGTAATAGGGATAATTTAGGGAGGCCCATTTCGCTTGAGCTGTCCGAAATCTAGGGTTGATGCCTGTCGCAGGGCTGCTGATAAGGCAGTACAGCCAGTCCTGTTGTACTGGGCCCAGCCCTACTCTGCTCAACAGGGGGGGGCCCAGGTAGCTTTACACTTCATTTCTGCAAAATAACAAACAGGCTTTCTAAAGCCCTGTAGGAGCAGAAATATCAGTATGATCACATGCTTTGAAGGCTAGAGGAGAGATCTGGGGTCTAATAGACCCCAGATCTCTCCATAAAGAGGACATGTCATGGCTCATTCTATTTCATGTTCAAAGCCGGGACAGGGGAGGGGCCAGGGTTCTAGTCAAGGGCGGGTAAAAGGGGCCCCAAAAAGGTAGGCTGTACGGAGCCCCATGATTTCTAACAGCAGCCCTGGCCTGTCGCGAGTGCTGAGTAGTAAGTGGAGATAACTTTTGTTTGGTCTGGGGATCTCAGGAGTTTTTCAAGGTCTGGTGTCCTAATAGGATTATCTAAGGAGCCGAACTGTACTGTACAGCGTGTCTAAGCTGATAATAAAATAAATAGGTAGGTGATAGGTCAAAGTCTACATGCATTTGATAAAAGGATTTGAAAGATACAAGAAAAATGATTGCGCTAACCTGAAAAAAAGTGAATCAAGCAGCTACGCACACGAATGTGACAAAATTCATATACAAACAAGAAAACTATAATGTAGCGCTAAAAAATAAATAAAAAAAGAAAATAGTGAAGTTAGGGCCGGTTCACACAGGGGGCGATGCGAGGCGACACGACTTGCCTCGCCGCGACCTGACAAGTCGCCCCCGTTCTGTACAATGGAACCGTTCTGAGAGGAGCGACTCGAGTCGCTCCGACTCAGAAAAAAGGTTCCTGTACTACTTTTGGGCGACCTCGGGGCGACTTGCATTGACTTCTATACAGAAGTCATTTGCAAGTCGCCACTGAGGTCGCGGCAGGTCGCGGTGAGGCAAGTCGGTGTCGCCTCGCATCGCCCCCTGTGTGAACCGGCCCTTACTAACACCAAAAAGGACACCATAAATTCCAAATAATAAAAACGAATTAGTCCTTGAAATCCACATAGAATTCGGATGTGATATTTCACACGGTATATAGGCCAAGGGGTTGATCCCAAAGACATTCACAGCAGTGACATCAAGATGAATGGAAATAAGCAAAAGGGTGGGCACTCTTACCAGAGCCACGGGACCTGTGTGTGAACTTTAGGTCAAAACGAGCATGTAAAGATGGATCCTTCACTTTACAGGGGGCTGTACGACAAATCCCAGCAGGTCCATCAGCCAATGGAGGGGCTGTGGTGGGTCTTCAAATCGATGGAGGGGTAGTCAGCACCGTCTCGGAGGTTCCAGACTTCTTCACCAAAGTTTTCAAACAAATGGAAGGAAAAGGGAACTCCAGCCAATAGTTCGACAGTGGGGAGAGCCAAACTCGCAAAGGAAATCATATATAAAACAAAAAAAGAATAACGGCTTCCCATAATGTAGATTGAAAAAAATTGAAATTTCGGTTTATTGGCATAAAACTAGCATATACAATAAAGGAAAAGTATTAAAAAAACGTGATCACATAATAAAAAAAAAGGCAATACAGGGAACATGATAACCTCGACCTACGCGTTTCATCCCAAAGGACTTCTACAGATTCCCTACACTATGGGAAGCCGTTATTCTTTTTTGTTTTATATAAGCAGCTTGGTCCAGAGGAAACAGGACTGATTTATCCCAGTTCACTCGGAATCCAGAATAGTCACCAAACATGTTTATTTCAGCTAAAGCCGCGTACACACGGGCGGATTGTATGGCCTACTTAGTTCGTCATACAATCCGACGGACAGTCCGTCCTACTTTCGAATGAACGGACTTGACCACACACGAATGCACAAACAGTCCGTCGAAAGCTTGCGCGATGACGTGTACAGCACGTACGACGGGACTAGAAATTGGAAGTCCAATACACAGCAATGCACCCTTCCGCCTTGTAAATCCTTTCTGAGCATGCGCAAAGTATGACGGACAGAATTTCCAAAAATCCGAAATACTTAGTACGCCAGACTGCACGCTGAAAAAGTCCGCTGAAGCCCACACACGAGGGCGGACTGTCCGCTGAAATGTGTTTCGACGGACTAAGTAGGCCATACAATCCGCCCGTGTGTACGCGGCTTAAGAGGTTGGTGAGGGAGTTGTGGGGATCTGCTAGGTAGACTAGGTTATCATCTGCATTTAGGCAGATTCACTCCTCTATATCATTTATGGGAAGGCCTTTAATTAATGGAGAGCTACGAATCCGAACAGCAAGGGGCACCATTGCCAAAATAAATAGGAGGGGTGATAGAGGACATCCTTGCCTGGTACCTCTGTTAATTGGAAAGGTCTCAGTGACATGGGAGTTAATCCTTATGCGCACTAGTGGTGAAGTATAGAGGAAATATATCCATGCTATGAGTCGGGGGCCAAACCCATATAAATGTAATACGCGGAACAGATAAGGCCATTCTATGCTGTCGAAAGCTTTGCAATTGTCTAGTGACACAATGACACGGGTAGGTGAACAGTCATGTGGGTAGGTCAGGATGTGAAATAGTCTACGGATATTCATTCTGGTTGAACAGCCTGGTATATACCCCCCGGTCACTCCCAACCAATTTCGCAATCACCTTATTGAGTTGATTGGCCAGGACTTTGGCCAAGATTTTGACATCTACATTGATGAGGGACATCGGGCGATAAGAATCACATTTGAGAGAATCTTTCTAAGGTTTTAATATCAAAATAATGAATGCCTCCCTCATAGAGGGAAGGAGCCTCATTATACGTATTAAGTAGGATAGGACCCAAGAGGTGCCAAAAGTGTGTACACTATTCAGCTGGAAAGCCCTCTGTCTGGCGTCTTATGAGTCGGTAGCTGCGAAATTGCAAGGGAGAACTCTTCTACAGAAAGAGGTTTGTCTAGGCCAGTGATGGTGAACCTTGGCACCCCAGATGTTTTGGAACTACATTTCCCATGATGCTCATGCACTCTACAGTGTAGCCGAGCATCATGGGAAATGTCGTTACAAAACATCTGGGGTGCCAAGGTTCACCATCACTGGTCTAGGCCATCTCGGTCTTGGTCTGACATTTGGAGAAGCATTGTTTGAGTCAGGTACTCCTCAAGTTGGGTAGTGGACCCTAGTAGTATAAAGGTTGCGGTAAAAAGATAGAAAGGCATCTGTTATATCCTGAGGGACGTCACTAATCACATCTTGGGAGGTCACAATCCTGGGAATAGAGATGCAGGTGACTTGGTTAGGTAGGCAAGTAGGCAAACGTCTTCTGTGTAACATAGAACATAGAGCATACTTTTTTTAGTAAGGTCCAGCAAGCGGAGCTCATACTCTCTACGGTTATGCAGTCACGAGGTTTCCGTAGCTGTACCAGGGTTATTAGCATAGGTTGTTTCTGCAATCACCATTGTATTTTCCAGCTCCTCAGTGCACTGTTGGGTATTCTTGCGCAAAATGCCAGTAATGGACATAAAAGTGCCTCTCAGCACAGCCTTGGAGGCTTCCCAGGTAGTGGAGGACCCAACCGTGCCCTGATTCGCACGCCAGTAGTCAGCGATACCTTTCTGGCATTCATTCTGTACAACCTCATCCTCCAGCCAATGGGAGTTTAACCACCAGATGTGAGGGCCTGCGCTCCGCGGGAGGAGGAGATCCACAGAAAGAGGGGCATGATCAGATACCCCTCTGGGTAGATAGGAGACTGCTTAAACAATAGGGATCACTTAAGCAGAGGTAAACGCCATATCTATGCGAGACATGGTGTGGAAGGAGTCAGGTGGCAGGAGACGCGGCGCTTATCTGGGTGCTTCCACCGCCATATCTCAGTAATGCCATAGACTTGAGTCCAGTCAACAAATGAGGGATAGGGCCTGCCCTCACCACTCAAGTGGTCCAATGCAGGGTCAAGTACAGCATTAAAATCTCCAACATATAGTAGGGGACCAGGGTATCTAGATAGTAATAGAAGGGACAAGTGAGAGAGTAAGTCTGGGGAAAATGGAGGAGGGACATATATGTTAACCAGTGTAAAAAATGTGGAGACAATATGTATAGTAATTATAATGAATCTCCCATCGGGGGCTGTCTTAACCATCAGAATTTCTGCTGGGAGGGACTTTGCTAGCAGGACTAAGCCCTTGTACACAAGGTCGGAGATTCCGACGGAATGTGTCCGATCGGACCGTTTTGTCGGATATTCTGACTGTGTGTGGTCTCCATTGGACTGTTTCCGTCGGAGTATCCGACGGACCAAGTTTTCCAACTTGTTGGTAAAATTTTCCGACAAAATGTTCCGATCGGACATACTCCGATCATGTGTAGAGAATTCCGATCGGACAAAGTGCCACGCATGCTCAGATCAAGTTCCTACGTCATAGCTATTGGCTGCTTAGCCTGAACGTAGTCCCGTCGTAACGAAATAACATCATCACGTTCTGAACGATCGGATTTTCCGACAACTTTGTCCGACCGTGTGTATGCAACAGTTTCGGACAAAATCCGTCGGGCAAAATCTGACGGACAGAATCCGATGGATTCGGTTGTTGGAATGTCCGACCGTGTGTACAAGGGCTAAGTCTTTTTACGACAAAGCGTACGTCGGGAGGCAGATGCGCTGATGTCATCGCGATACAGCGTAGGTGTGGACGGGTGTTTGCAAGCTATTCTTTTATGAGCTTTCATATTATCCTATGCATGTAAGTGCAACTTTATTTTTGAATAAACCAATTTTATACAGAATTACGCTATGGTGAGTCTTCTTCTCATGTTCTTGGGACCCTGACCGTTGGCTGTTGGTTTACCTGCTGAGGTTCGATCTCCTGGCCTGTCTCCAGCATAGAGAGAGCAATTTGCTACTACTGTTGATGTCCCGATGTTGAGTATCACTACAGGCCTGATATTGCTTGCCCTCCGGTAAGTGCCATAGTAGCAAATCAGTTAAATCGACGCAGTGCCGAATCGCAAAAAGTGCTCTGGTCGGGAAGGGGGTAAAATCTTCCGGGGCTGAAACGGTTCAATTTTAGGTGTTGGAATTTTCTTTTCAAATTTCGTAGTAAACGTATCGAATACAAATATATCCAAAGTTACGAATTATCCAAGATAACGCATGCCGCATCTAAACAAATGGAACTAATTAATAATAAATATTAATTATCAAAAAAAGTTTTTATTTTTAATATTGTTATTTATTATTACTAATTTGTTACGTTACATTCGTTTAGATGCGGCATTCGTTATTTCTGATAATTCTTAACTTCGGATAAATTTGTATACGTTGCGTTCACTAGCAGACAAATTTGAAAGGAAATTCCAATACCTATAATTCAATAAGTTAGTTATTATTTCAGATTTTAGAATTTTTCGGGTTTTCAGGTCTTCGAAATTTCAAATTTACGAAATTTTGAATTTACGAATATTCACAAAAATTTGTTAAATGGGTTTTTGTTAGTTCGGATGTTTGCCAAAATTCGGTAAAAAACAAACAAAAACGAATTTGGAAACATAAGAATTGCACAGAGAAGGGAGGAGCAAGGTCAAGGGTGCAGCGCAGAGTAGACCAGCGTGGGGTGGAGTGGTGCCCTCTGCCTGGGGAAGGGGGGATCAGCCCATTAGGTCAGTTAGTCTTGGCCATCTCCTGGAGACAGGGGTCTGTGTAAATAAAGTGCTGCCAGGGTATCCATGTCTCCTGGAAGGTCTAATCTCTGTTGTACAGGGTGGCCGTAAGGTCCTCCATGTCTCTAAGTTCGTTTAATTTGGAAAACCACAGGGACTTTTCGGGTGGGTTCTCCGATCTCCAGCCCAGGGGAATACATGCTTCTGCAGCATTCAGAAGCTGAATGGTCAAGGAATTCTTGTATTTCTTGGGGATCTCCTTGGCCTGCTACTTGTCTTGCTCCTCGGCTCCCACCTAACCACGCCTCCCCTGCTATCCACCCGGCACCGAAACCTTGGCTTGTATTGACTACCCTCTCTCTGTGACCCTGGTTACCTGCTACATCTCACAGGTGCCACCTGCCTGCGGCAGCCCCGCAGCACATCAGTGGTGTTCCAGAGCCTTTTCTGCAAGCAACTCTGCGAGCGACCTGTGCGACTTTGGGCCTGACTCCTCCTATTTTGGAACCGAGCTGCGAGGGAAGCCCTCTCTCCATTGGCCTCCAGCACTTTGGTACCTGATATTGGGTTTCCTCACTAACAACACATTGCTGTCACAAGCGACTCTTCCGATGGACGGCTCCCGTCCAATGTGGCAAGGCTGCAGACAGGCTCTTTGATTTTATATTTCTGTCAGTTTGCATTTGCCTTTTTAACCACTTCAGCCCCAGGAAGGTTTTACCCCCTTCATGACCAGGACATTTTTTTTTTTGCGCTACGGCACTGCGTTCCTTCAACTGACAATTGTTATAGTTGTACAACGCTGTACACAAATAAAACCAATGTCCTTTTTCAAAACCAATAGAGCTTTCTTTTGGTGGTATTTGATCACCTCTGCGGTTTTAATTTTTTTAAATAAAAAAGGGAGACAATTTTGTAAAAAACAAAAAAAATATATATATTTTTTACTTTCTGCTATAAGACCTACTTTAACTAGGGCTTATTTGGGGGGTAGGGCTTATATTGCAGCCATCACAGACAATCACGCTAGGTCTTATTTTTGGGGGAAACAGGGTAGCATACAATGCAAGTTTTCCATAGACTTACATAATTCATAATAAGTAATAATACATTCAGTAACAAACACAGATGATAAGAATAACACATGGGATGTCTTTGGTTAGTGAGAGCTGATTCAGGCGGCGGAACAGTAGTGGCCTCGGCTGAGCGCATTTTACCAGATCAGCCTCCTCCTCCTCTCTCTTGCAATTGCCTGGTGGGAAGTTTCAGGTAGAGAAGAGAGAGCTCGAAGGCAAACAGCTTCTTCAGTGCCGTCTTTTTAGCATAGCCATGATGCTCTGTGAATCTCATGTCCTTTCTGCATCTTTTTATTAAACATTTATTCTTAAAAATGTTACATAATTATTAATAAAAAAAAAAAAAAAAAAGATAAATTCCATCGGTTTTAATATTTATAAGCCACTATAGTTTCGCTACAATGACACTTCTGTGAAGAACTTGTGCTGCAGTTCAGGCGGTTAGTCACACAATGGCGTGTATAAGCAAATAGAGAGTATAATGATTCTCTTGGATGTATCCACACCGACCACTGAGGCCTGACAAAGTGAGTCAATCACATGGTGAGTCACACCAGTGCCTTGAGCAGGTTACTCTGGCCTGTCAACACATTTATATCTATAGCTGGAATTGTATTTCTACAAATGCACATTTCCTCTAGAGATGGATGGTTCGGAGGCTCTCCACATCGGTTATTATCCTTCTCTAGCAGGCTTCATTTTTTTTCGGGCACTTAATGCAATATCAGATTATGTCTGATTCCAGTAGTCGTGGGATCATTGATATCATTAGGCTTTAATCTCAGTACGGTAATTCCAATTGTTTACTTTGAAAATTTGCAGAACTGTAAATGAGGAGACGAGGAAAGATATTACACTTTATTTTTACTAATCGGAGTATATGTTCAGCACCCTAGCTGTGGTGAAACTACAAATCCCTTCATGCCGCTTCCGCGTGGAGTCATACCTGTGGCTATCAGGGTCTTGCAATGCCTCATGGGACTCGTAGTTCTACAACAAGCTGGAGCACCAAGGTTGACTACCCCCGATCTAAAGTCTATTGCGATGACATCAGTGGTCAGACATGAAAACAAAAGAACAAGTCCAATCGCTATTGTCACCCCCCTCACCTCATAAGATAATAGGGCAGTGATGGTGAACCTTGGCACCCCAGTTGTTTTGGAACTACATTTCCCATGATTCTCAACTACACTGCAGAGTGCAAGAGCATCATGGGAAATGTAGTTCCAAAACATCTGGGGTGCCAAGGTTCGCCATCACTGATCTAGGGTGGGGTGGTCAGGTGGGCTGGACAGCAACCTGGACAATTCCTTTACCAATCTTGCCATGAACCTTGTTTCTCTTGAGCCTTGAATCCTTTGCTCCTCCCATGACATTCCTATATTAGCCATGCTTTTGCACTTCCTCTTTTCCAGATTATTGTGCTCTCTCCACCCAATACCTTACTCTTTTCACTCCTGCTGCTGTCCGTAGGTTCCCAACCACTTATTTCCAACCTCGAATACACGTCTGCTTGATCCCAACCTGCAACCACTTGTTACTGACCTTTGGCTTGTTTACGGACTATGCTTCTGCTTGATCCCTACCTGTTATATCTGCTACTGGACCCTGGCTTGCTCACCTCTTGGTGGGGGGATCCTGAGGACCGTGACCTGGGGCTAACATGCAGCAAAACACATCTCCACTAGCAGGAGTTCTGGTGAACACCTATTAGTGCTTAGACCCTGTACCTTTGGTGAGCCTGTGTCATGCGCCGGTGTGATCTGCTTTTATACCTACTGTAACCTGCTGGTGAGTGGGATCCTCTCTACTGCTATAGCAATTCCAATTGTTTACTTTCAAAATGTGCAGAACTGTAAATGAGGAGACGAAGATATTCCACTTTATTATTATAATTTTTTTTTTTTTAAAGAACTCTGCTGAGGAGACTGTACTACTAATCGGAGTATATGTTCAGCACCCTAGCTGTGGTGAAACTACAAATACCTTCATGCCGCTTCCTCGTGGAGTCGTGCCTGTGGCTGTCAGGGTCTTGCAAAGCCTCATGGGACTCGTAGTTCTACAACAGCTGGAGCGCCAAGGTTGCCTACCCCCGATCCAAAGTCTGTTGCGTTGACATCAGTGGTAGACATGAAAACAAAAGAACAAGTCCAATCACTATTGTCACCCCTCTCATAAGATCTAGGGTGTGGTGGTCAACTAAAGTCTGAGGTGTCCAGTCCTGAAGAACTGGCCAGTGAACTCTGGTGCAGCTCGGGGTGTCCACCAAAAAAGAAAAGAGGGAGGCAGGGAAGCTTTAATAGTATTGTTACTTGATTCAAAAAGGGTTCATTTTCTTAAATGTGGCTCAACTATCAGTAAAAAGAAGAAACCTGGAAAAATGACATACAACTTTTGAGGCTACGGTCTCCCTAGGACACAGGTGTTAAACTGGCCACCCTCCAGCTGTTGCGTAACTACAAGCCCCATGAGGTATTGGAAGGCTGACCGTTACAAGCATGACTCCCGCAAGCAGACGCATGATAGTTCCGCAACAGCTGGAGGGCTACCAGTTGACACCCCTGCCCTAAGGGGTGGGAACATACAACCTTCCAAGTACGCGAGTAGAGATAAACCCGTCTGTATGCAGGATTAAGGTGGTTGCTCTTGATGCTACATGGATCTCGATTCTGTCACTTCTGGGGGGGGGGGGTTTCTCAGGTGGGTGTGTAAAATCAGTGTTAGGAGACTGCAAAAAAAGCCAGCCAGTGGTCTGATCAACAGAGCCGCTTGGTGTATTATAATCGGGACCCAGGTTTGAACCTACGACCTTTACTGTGTCTGGCAGTATATTTTCTTGCTGAACCAGCTGAGAGGCTGGACAGCAACCTGGACAATTCCTTTACCAATCTTGCCTTGAACCTTGTTTCTCTTGAGCCTTGAATCCTTTGCTCCTCCCATGACATTCCTATATTAGCCATGCTTTTGCACTTCCTCTTTTCCAGATTATTGTGCTCTCTCCACCTAATATCTTGCTCTTTTCACTTGCTGCTGTCTGTATGTTCCCAGCCACTCATTGCCAACCTTTGGCTTGTTCCTTTGCTTGATTCCAACCTGCAACCACTTGTTACTGACCTTTGGCTTGTTTACGGACTACGCTTCTGCTTGATCCCTACCTATTATATCTGCTACTGGAACCTGGCTTGCTCACCTCCTTGGGAGGATCCTGAGGACCGTGGCCTGGGGCTAACACGCAGCAAAACACATCTCCACCAGCAGGAGCTCTGGTGAACACCTATTAGTGCTTAGACCCCGTACCTCGGGTGAGCCTGTGTCATGCGCCAGTGTGATCTGCTTTTATACCTATGCTAACCTGCTGGTCAATGGGAGCCTCTCCACTGCTATAGCTACTGGTCTCTGTGTCTGGTCCCAGACAATGTGTAAGAATGGGTCGGAGTCATTAGTTGCTGTGTAGCCGGACCTGATGACATGACCGCACTGCACCTAATAACTCCAGCCTTTTTAGACACATCGCAACAGGCTCCTCACACCACCAACAGGCTTTTTTTTGCAGTCTCCTCTCAAAGCCGCCCAGATAATTCCTCATAAGGCTCACATTGGGGAATGCCTACAGCACTCCCCTGCCTCGTTCCATAACCTAAACCAGGGTTTCTCAACCAGGGTTCCGTGGAACCCTAGGGTTCCTCAAGAGGTTGCTAGGAGTTCCTTGAGAAATGAGAATTTTTGCCTCTCAGATAAGTTCCCATCGACACCATTGATCTTTTTTGCCATCTGTAAGGGGGTAATTCTTCCCAATGACCACAAGTGTAAGGGGCATGCTTACCACTGACCATCACACTAATGTATCATGAGTTGCAGACTTAGTCATTTTTAGCAGGGGTTCCTTGAGACTGGAAAGTTATTTCAACGGTTCCTCTGTGTTGAAAAGGTT
Source organism: Lithobates pipiens (assembly GCF_037356315.1). Lineage (NCBI taxonomy): Eukaryota > Metazoa > Chordata > Amphibia > Anura > Ranidae > Lithobates > Lithobates pipiens. The sequence goes on from NW_027507787.1 coordinate 241,886,894, forward strand.
GAGAAAGGCTGACCTAAACAATAAAAGTTATAAAGCTGCCCCTACACCAGTAGAATTTTGTTTGAAAAATGTAATTTTGGAACGTTTGTTCAATTTTCTAATAGTTATGAAGCCAAATTATTGTTTGTATTACATCGTAGTGATGTAAAATATTTAAAGAATGGAAGATTTTTCTTGACTGAAGGATACTCTAACTTTAAATGTGTTTTTTCTTCAAGAAAAAGCATAAATATTGTAAAAAAACAAAACAAAAAAAAAACCTGCTTCATATGTCTGAGATTCCATTCAAACAGCAGCTGTGGATGAAATGTAAAGGGCTTTTCAAATGAAATTAAAGTGGGGTGCCCGTTAAAAAAAATAAATAAATAAAAGTCAGCAGCTACAAATACTGCAGCTGCTGACTTTTAATAATCGGACACTTACCTGTCCCAGGGTCCAACGAAGCCCCCCCTCGTCCCCCCCCCCCCTCCGCTCGACGGCACCGGCATTCTTACTGTGGGCACCCAGCTGACACTTCACAGCCGGGCACCCACTGCGCAGATGACTGTGCGGCGCGAGGGGAAGTGATGTCACCAACCCGGGCAAGGAAGAAGGCAGACTACAAGGGACCCCCTAGCAACAGGTATTTAGAGGTGAGTAAAAAAAAAAATTCCCAATTATTTTATCTTTTATTTTTTTTAAGATTTTTAATCACTTTTTTATTTTTTGGTGGCAACACCACTTTAAGTTGCAGTTGACTCAATGATGGCCAGAAGGAATGTTCTGATGAGCTATAATTCTATGAATGTTGGAATGAAAATTTGAGTATGTATGCCAGCTTTAACCGCTTAAGGACCAGCCTCGTTTTGAGATTTTGGTGTTTACATGTTTAGTTTTTTTTTTGCTAGAAAATTACTTAGAACCCCCCAAACATGATGTACCGTATTTATCGGCGTATAACACGCACCCCAAGTTTAGGAGGGAATTTTAAGGAAAAAAACTTTTAGGAGGGAAGTTTAAGGGGGAAAAAAAAAAACTTACATTTATATGCCCATCAGTGTCATCTGCAGCCTTGTCCACCATTGCAGCCTTGTCATGCAGCCTTGTCCACCATTGCAGCCTTGTCATGCAGCCTTGTCCACCATTACAGCCTTATGCAGCCTTGTCCACCATTGCAGCCTTATGCAGCCTTGTCCACCATTGCAGCCTTATGCAGCCTTGTCCACCATTGCAGCCTTGTCCACCATTGCAGCCTTGTCCACCATTGCAGCCTTGTCCACCATTGCAGCCTTATGCAGTCTTGTCCCCCATTGCAGCCTTATGCAGTCTTGTCCCCCATTGCAGCCTTATGCAGTCTTGTCCCCCATTGCAGCCTTATGCAGTCTTGTCCCCCATTGCAGCCTTATGCAGTCTTGTCCCCCATTGCAGCCTTATGCAGCCTTGTCCACCATTGCAGCCTTATGCAGCCTTGTCCACCATTACAGCCTTATGCAGCCTTGTCCACCATTGCAGCCTTATGCAGCCTTGTCCACCATTACAGCCTTATGCAGCCTTGTCCACCATTACAGCCTTATGCAGCCTTGTCCACCATTGCAGCCTTATGCAGCCTTGTCCACCATTGCAGCCTTATGCAGCCTTGTCCACCATTGCAGCCTTGTCCACCATTGCAGCCTTTCCACCATTGCAGCCTTATGCAGTCTTGTCCCCCATTGCAGCCTTATGCAGTCTTGTCCCCCATTGCAGCCTTATGCAGTCTTGTCCCCCATTGCAGCCTTGTCTATTTTATTTGCTATTTGTTTTTTATTTTTTTTAAATGGCGCCGCCGAATGCCGCTCGGCGGCGCGCGGTAGTTCTCGGCGGGCCTTTCAGCGCCTTTGGCTCTTCTCACCAGCTTTCGGCCACCTTCGGCCGTTCTCGCCAGCCTTCGGCCGCCGAGAACAGCCGAAGGCGGCCGGAAGCCGCCGAGAAGAGCCGAAGGCAGCTGAAAGGTGCCGATAATGGCCGTAGTCGGCCGAAAGCCACCTTGAAGAGCCGAAGGCGGCTGAAAGCCACCCAGAGGCTCAGAATTTCGGGGGATCGGCGTATAACATGCACCCACGATTTTCCCCTGCTTTTAAGGGGGAAAAAAGTGCGTGTTATACGCCGATAAATACGGTATATTTTTTTCTAACACCCTCAAGAATAAAATGGCGGTCATTGCAATACTTTGTTTAATTTACATTGTCACTTCTATTTCTGTATGGGGATGATGACACTGTAATTATTTTATTTAAAAAAAAAAATAATCCAATTCCCTTTTTCCTAATCCATATCCAGCAGTCACATGACCCCGGCTCTCTCCCAGCCTGTCTGCAGGGAAACATAAGCAGGAGGAGCTTCTAGTCCTGCTGGTCACATTTTCAAAAAAAAAAAAAAAATCTGGCTTTAGAATACAGAGTAAAAGTAAATAATTAATTACAATATACTAAATATTGTCATACAAATATATAATTTTAAATGAATTGTTTGCTATTTTGTGGCAATAACACAGTGTGTGTGGATTTCTGCCGGTCACAGGCTGTGTCACGCCCCTCCAGCCTTTGTCTTAAGCCCTTGTACACGCGGTCGGACCTTCCGACAACCAAATCCATCGGATTTTGTCTGACGGATTTTGTCCGAAACTGGTGTTGCATACACACGGTCGGACAAAGTTGTCGGAAAATCCAATCGTTCAGAACGTGATGACGTTATTTCGTTACGATGGGACTACGTTCAGGCTAGTAGCCAATAGCTTTGGTCTCGTAATTTGATCTGAGCATGCGTGGCACTTTGTCCAATCGGAATTCTCTACAAACGATCGGACAAAGTCCGATCGGATCATCTTGTCGGAAAATTTTATAACCCAGCTCTAAAACTTTGTCGGTCGGATATTCCGACAGAAACAGTCCGATGGAGCCCACACACGGTCGGATTAACCCGACAACACGGTCCGATCGGACATTTTCCGTCGGAATGGCTGACGGTGTGTACAAGGGCTTAGAATAATGCCGCGTACACACGGTCGGATTTTCCGCCAGGAAAATCTTCGATGTGAGCTTTTTGTCGGAAATTCAGACCGTGCGTAGGCTCCATCGGACATTTTGAGATCTGGATCACAAATTTTCCGACACACAAAATCCGTTGTCGGAAATTCCGCTTGCGTGTACACAATTCCGACGCACAAAGTTCCACGCATTGCTCGGAATCAAGCAGAGCCGCACTGGCTGTTGAACTTCAATTTTCCCGGCTCGTCGTATGATGCCGCGTTCTTGACGGTCGGCATTTCCCGACAACATCATGTGACTGGGTGTATGCAAGATGAGTTTGAGCCAAAATCCGTCGGAGAAAAAAAATCCCATGGATTTTGTTGTCGAAATGTTCCGATCACATGTACACGGCATTAGAGGGAGGTGAAGCCTCCCTTAATCTACATATACATAATATACCACCCCCATTGTTTAGCTGGATAGTGAGCATGGAGGAGGGAGGGAGGGAGTGGCCTGTCATTTACCACTGTGTATACGCCCACATGTGTGATTCTATAGTCACATGGGCTGCTCAGATGTGATAGGGAGGAAATGTTCAACAGAGAAACTCACTGAAAACTGAGCAAGTGCAGAGCTGCCAACACCGCTCTGCAAAATCCCCAACCGCAGTGGGGACATGGACAGAACGGGGAGATAGGGAGCAACAGGATCAACCAGGTTCTTTTGCAGAATACAGAAAACGAATCTCATAGTGACTGAGTATGAACAGCATGGAATACACCATGTATTGAGCATTTTTAACAATGTGGGTTTAGTGACACTTTAACGCGGAACTTCAGTCATTTTTTCATCTTTCCATCTATTAAATCTTCTGCCCTTGTTGTTGTTTTAACTTTGGATAGCAAAACATTTTTCTTTTTCTGCCACTAAACACCATATACAGCCCACTTCCTGTTTCTTGTCTGGTCATTAGCCTAGGCTTATGACATCATGCACAGCTCTCTCTCTCTCTTGTGAGAGTTTGTCAGGAAGGGAGGGGGGTCTTAAGAGGGCCAATGAGAGCTGCAGAGCTGGAGGCGTGCCTCTGTGAGTCTGTGTCAATCCAGGAAGTGATCAGGCAGCAGCTTCAGCTGCCCACAGTTAAAATGGCTGCAGCCAGACTTGGCGGAGGGAGATTTCTGCAGCATATTTGGCAAGTACAGAATCAGAGTAGGTATAAAATAATGAGCAAAGTGGTCGGAGGGAAGCTTCAGAATGGCAAAAATGTTTTTATTACAAATTATGTGAGTGGACCGCAGTTCCTCTTTAAGGAGTAATTGGTTATCACCAGTGTAGAAGGTAGGACAACCAACTTCTGACAGCCTCCTCGTTTGCCCTGTGCTCAGGACTGGTGCAAGGATTTTTTTACACCCTAGGCAAAACCTCATTTTGCTGCACTGCCCCCTTGGCTACACCCCTGACTCCACCCCCTTTGTCCTGCCCATGTATGTCCCACCTTTTTATTGAAGCGCCCAACAAATGCAGCCCATCGGTGCACATCAAATGCAGCCTCACCAGCGCCCATCAATGTAGCCTCACCAGCGCCCATCAATGTGGCCTACCAGTGCCAATCAAAGAATGTTTGCTTGCTTCCATTCATTCGGGAGTCGGGACACCGCCGCCACTGCCCCTCCAACACTATGCGCGAATGGAGCGGTGGCTGCCTGCTGATGCTGACACTTAGTTGCTTGTTGCAGAGAGAAGAGAGTAGGAACACCAGTGGCTGGGAGCCCCTAGGCAGCAGTGCGCCCTAGTCGGCTGCCTAGTTTGCCTAGTGGTAGCACCGGCCCTGCCTGTCCTGATACCATGGGGCTTTTCTGTAAAGAAAAGGATGAATCTTTTCACCTTCTGGACTGCACAATTTCTGCAATAGGGTCTTTGAATAAAACTGAGACATCTAGGCTTGTAACACTTGAAAAGTAAGAATCGGATTACAAAAGCCAAAAAAAGCTAAATTTTGCACGGTTGGGAAACTTGGGGAGAAAAGCATTAAAAACTCCTTTTCTTGCTGCTATCAGAGGCCAGCAGAAACGTGTCTGGTGTGCGGAACATGGGAAGTGAAAACCTGATGGGGAGAGGAGGTGTGAGTGGAAGAGTAACGACGAAGCGTCGGCTCAGGGTTGTGGATGGTGTGTACATGTCAATGAGGTTTCTCACATACATATGGTGAGGGGCTCCATGATTTCTGACCGATGTAGAAAAAAAAAATCTTTTTTGCTTTCTCAGAATCTTAAGTCCTATACAGAGAGATTCAATTCCAGCAATTATGGATCCTAGATCCCGGGGGGGCTTTATAAAAATCCGCCCGGCACATCTCTGGTTTAGTTAGTGGTCTTGGTGTCCAGAACCTTCCTGCAATGAATCTGTGTGTGTGTGGCACCTCTGCTGTATCTGGAAATGTCTCTCCTTGGTGAGCCACCTGGAATGTTGGACAGCTCCCTAAACAATTCCTTGGATGATCTTGCCTTGAACCTTGTTTGTCTTGAGCCTTGAGCTCTTTGCTCCTCCTATTAACATCCTGATTTAAGCCATGTCTCTGCACTTCCCGTTTGCCACATTATTACACTCTCTCCGGTTTAATATCTCATGCTTGTCTCTCCTGATGCCGTCCGTATCTTTGCTACCACATGTTACTGGCCATTGGCTTGTTCATCGACTATGCTTCTCAGGGGTGCTGATAAGGCAGTACAACCGGCCCTCTTGTAGTGGGCCCGGGCCTCATCAGTTCAAAAGGGGGGCCAGGGCACCTGCTGAGCAGAAGGGCCAGCAACACTGCTTTATTGCTCGCACTTGTGAGTCTTGTGCAGTACTGCACTTCTACTTTTCTTTTCTTCCTCCGGCTGCACTGTAGGGGGGTTAGTTCTAGTATCTGTGCCCCCCTTCCCTCTGCTGTCTGGGACCCCTGTGTGCCCCTTTCTCCTGCAGTGCTGCCCTTTTCCCTCCTCTCCCACCGGCAGCTGCTGAGGGCACACAGGTGGGTTATTTTAGGATGGTTAGAGTGGGGGGGGGCTCGCCATCCTCAAGGAAAGCACCACCCTAGAGGAACACTTTGGGGGTTTCAGATATTGCCTTTGTGCCGCTATTAACTTGAATGGGTCTTCTGCCATGGATGCAAAGCTTAGCCATTGTGGCCATTGCATCTTAGCAAAAATATAATTCAATATTCTTAGAGGAATGGGGGCCCTTGTCGGGTAGGCTGTACGGGGCCCCATGATTTCTATCAGCAGCCCTGATGCTTCTGCTTAAACCCAACATGCAACCGTTTGTAACCGACCTTTGGCTTGTTTACTGACTACGCTTCTGCATGATCCCTACCTGCTTATCTGCTACTGGACCTCGGCTTGCTCATTTCTTGGTAGTGCAATCCTGAAGGCCGCGACCTGCTACTAAAATGCAGCAAAACCCATCCCCACCACTAGAAGCTCTGGGGAATACCGGTAAGTACTTAGACCCCGCACTTTAGGTGAACCTGTGTCATCCGCCAGGGGGACCTGCTCGTATACCTATCCCGCTTGTCGGTGGGTGCTGCTCCACTGCTATAGCTACTGGCCTCTGAGCCTGACTCAAGACCACATACCTGACGAAGGGGTCCTGCGTGGCTCCGAAACGTTGCACTATCCTTGTGTTGTGATCATGCAATAAATCACCCGTTTGGACGCTATCTATGTCGTTCCACGGTGTGCCGGCAAATATTTTCACTGTGACTCCAGACCACGACACAATGGATCTAAGAAAATGCTAATAGGACACCTTGTGTGCCCCTAACATGGAAAGAATGGACTCTCTCGGTCCCCAACGATTACAACGCCGGTTTTATTTTTCCATAATTAATAACGAAGACAAATGTCCATAAAGGTAAAGTACAACAATTAGAGAGACATTGCAAAAACTCTAAGCCCTTGTACACGCGGTCGGACATTCCGACAACCAAATCCGTCGGATTTAGCCCAACGGATTTTGTCTGAAACTGTTGCATACACACGGTCGGACAAAGTTGTCAGAAAATCCGATCATACGTAACGTGATGACGTTATTTCGTTAGGACGGGACTACGTTCAGGCTAGTAGCCAATAGCCTTGGTCTAGGAATTTGATTTGAGCATGCGTGGTACTTTGTCCGATCGGAATTCTCTACACATGATCGGACAAAGTCCGATCGGGTCATGTTGTCGGAAAATTTTATAGCCCAGCTGGAAAACTTGGTCCGTCGGATATTCCGACGGAAACAGTCCAATGGAGCCCACACACTGTCGGATCATCCGACAACACGGTCCGATAGGACATTGTCCATCGGAATGTCCGACCGTGTGTACAAGGGAAGGGCTTATGCCGCGTACACAGGATCGGAATTTTGGTCGTAAAAAGCTCTGATGGTTTTCCCGACGGAATTCCGATGGGATTTCGCTCAAGCCGTCTTGCCTACACACGGTCACACCAAATTCCGGCCGCCAAGAACGCGGTGACGTACAACACGTACAACGGGACTAGAAAAAGGAAGTTCAATACCCAGTAGCCAATAGAATCCGTCTCGTAGTTGAATCTGAGCATGCGTGAGTTTTTGCCCTTCGGAATGGCATTACACGCGATCGGAATTTCTGATAGAAAGTTTTTCTGTCTGAAAAATTGAGAACCTCAAATTTTTTGCTGGCGGGAATTCGGCCAGCTAAATTCCGATGGAGCATACACACGGTCGCATTTTCCGATGAAAAGCTCTCATCCGTCTTTTGCTGGCCGAAACTCCGATCGTGTGTACGCGGCATTAGTGTTCCTATCTGATGTTTGCTAGTAAGGTGCAGTTACTCTTTGGATGTATGCTGAGTCCTCGACATGTTTCACTTTGAAAAAAAAACGCTTCTTCAGGAGTAATTATAGACAATTCATCTATGACAATACAATCAAATATCGAAACAATGTAATCACAAGTAAACAGTATGCTGCACGAGGGAGGAAGAGCTTTTGGTTGCTTACCCAAGAGAGCAGGCAAACAGAAGCAGCAAGGATAGGGGATGCCCGATGGATCTAAGTCGCATCAAAAGTCACACAAAAAATACTGCGGGCACCTTTTCAAAGTCTCTGAAACTTTAAGTTGTGAACGTGTTAAAGCGGGAGTCCGCCAGGACTCCGCGTTTTTTTTTTTTTTTTTAAAGTCAGCAGCTACAAATACTGCAGCTGCTGACTTTTAAAATAGTGACACTTACCTGTCCAGCGCGCCCGCGATGTCGGCACCCGAAGCCGATCTCTAGATCGTCTCTCAGGTCCTGCCGCCGCCATCTTGGGTATGGGAATCAGGAAGTGGAGCCTTTCGGCTTCATTTCCCGGTTCCCTACTGCGCATGCGCGAGTTGCGCTGCGCAATAAGGACGGTCCCCGCTGCCATCTGGGATCTGTGTGTTTCCCAGCAGGCAGCGGGGCACTTGCGGAAAGGGGCGGGCACTTGCGGAAAGGGGCGTAATCTACGCCCCTTTCCGCAGAGAGCTATCCCGGAAGTGGGTGCAGATACCTGTACTGTACAGGTATCTGCACCCCCCTCCCCCCTGAAAGGTGCCAATTGTGGCGCCGGAGGGGGGGAGGGTTCCGATGAGCAGAAGGTCCACTTTAGGACCTCCGCTTTAAGAACGTGTGCCATTAAAAATGTGACTTTGATGTCTGAAGTCGCATGACAAATTGCATAAATGTGAATGGGTCCAGTAGCTTTAGCAGTAGAGAGGCCTCCACCGACCAGCAGGATAAGTAGAGCAGCGGTTCACCCTGGTGGATGACGTAGGCTCACCTGAGGTACGGGGGTCTAAGCACTAACCGGTGTTCACCAGAGAACCTGATGGTGGAGATTGGTTTCCTTATATGTTAGTACCAGCAGTAGGAAGCAATATTGCAACGATTGCCATTTTATTCTCTAGGGTCTCTGCTAAATTTATACACATATATATATATATATATATATATATATATATATAAAAATGTTTGGGGGTTATAAGTAATTTTCTTTAACCGCTTAAGGACCGCCTCCTGCACATATATGTTGGCAGAAGGGCACAATCACGTACCTGTACGTGGCTCTTTAAGTGCCCAGCCGTGGGTTGGCAGCGCGCCAAACTCGGTCCTGAGCTCTGTGACCGTGGCCGCGGGACCAGCGGGCCCGATCGCCGCTGGTGTCCAGCGATCGGGTCACAGAGCTGAAGAACGAGGAGAGGTCTGTGTAAACAAACCTCTCCCCGTGCTTTCTACTATGGCTGTCAACGATCGTCTGTTCCCTGTTATAGTGAAAGACGATTAGTGACGTCAGGCGCCAAGCCACGCCCCCCCCCCCACAGTTAAAAAAAAAATCACACACACACTTAACCCCTACACAGCCCCTTAGTGGTTAAAGGGGTTGTAAAGTTAAAATGTTTTTTCACCTAATGCATTCTTTGCATTAAGGTGAAAAAACATCTCACACTGCCGGCGCCCCCAGTCCCCCCATTTTACTTACCTCACCCCTCGAAAGTCCCGCACTCGCCCCCGCCGTCCTCTTCGCCGCTCAGCCTGGCTGCTGATTGGCTGGAGTGGATGGATAGAAAGCAGCGCAGCCATTGGCTCGCGCTGCTGTCAATCACATCCAATGACACGGCGCGCCAGGGGGGCGGGGCCGTGTGATACAGCGAGTGGCTAAAGCCGCCGACTGTATCACGGGAGCGCGCCCGCAGGTGCTTCTCACCAATGCGAGGGAGCTTGCATGAACATGAGAAGTGCCTGCGGGAGAAAGCCGAGACAGCCGCAGAGGGACCCCACAAGAGCAGGTTTGGGGCCACTCTGTGCAAAACGAGCTGCACAGTGGAGGTAAGTATAACATGTTTAACAAGATTTCATAAAATGTATAAATTTTATTAACAAGGAATGATGAAATATTTTTACATCATAGAAGAATAGAAATGGTTAAAATATGAGCTCTGGTATACGCAAAGAAAATACAAGTGTTGATGAAAAATACAAAACTGTCTTTCACACAATTTGTCTACACTTGAATCAAAAAAAATTATTTTGACAGTAAGTTCCCATGTTCATAATTTGGAGAACCATTTGGCTTATCGAAATATCCCAATGCGTTTCAACCCAAAACAGATAATGGACTTCCTCAGGGGGTTCTCATATTTCTGTTAATACAGCAAATGGATCATTTTTTATTTATTTTTTATTCATTACAAGAAAACCGGTCCACAGGGACCACAATACAAAGTCACACAAGTGGTTATCATACATGCAGTAGAATATCAACATAAGTCAGTCTCTCTTTAACTTTACATAGGTGGGCATTTCCTATGGAATTGTGAAGGCCCTTTTTGGGTCGGAAGAAGTCTGAAGTCTCTTAGGAATGAGAAGTGAAAGGTTCTTTTGGTCCTGTGGTTTTCGGATTCCCGTCTGGTTTTCACTTTTACTGTAAGGGAGAGGGCCTAGAAAGTGGTGTAGTACCATTTGGAAAAGGGGGGCGGTCAGGCATGTACTGGCCATCGGGACTACCGGGAGTTTCCCGGTGGGCCGATGGCTCAGTGGGCCAGTCAGTGCAATCCTGGAGCCGCTCCTCTCTGTCAGTGAGTGATCGCGATTTCACTCCTGTCAGGAGGAGCAGCTTTCGTCATATGCTGGAGAGAGCATTAGGCTTCCTGCTCCCTCCAGCCTGCAGAGGAAGATAGACGGCCAGCAGACTTCCCTTCCTCTCTCCCCTTATCACTTGTCACTTGACTGGAGAGAGGAAGAAGAGAAGCTGCCTTCAGAACTATGAGTACACGTGGGAGGGAACACTCTTATGTAAGGGGCTGGTGATGGGACACTAATGTAAGGGAGTGCCGATGGAACACTCTGATGTAAGGGGGTTGGTGATGGGACACTCTGATGTAAGGGGGCTGATGATGGGACACTCTGATGTAAGGGGGCTGGTGATGGGACACTCTGATGTTAGGGGGCTGGTGATGGGGCACTCTGATGTAAGGGGGCTGGTGATGGGACACTCTGATGTAAGGGGGCTGGTGATGGGACACTCTGATGTTAGGGGGCTGGTGATGGAACTCTGATGTAAGGGGGCTGGTGATGGGACACTCTGATATAAGGGGGCTGGTGATGGAACTCTGATGTAAGGGGGCTGGTGATGGGACACTCTGATGTAAGGGGGCTGGTGATGGGACACTCTGATGTAAGGGGTAGTGATGGACGAACTTCCGACGGGACGTTTCGCGAACGCGAAACGCGAACGGACACAAACGTTCGCGAAAACGACCGTTCGCCGCGGGCTCCATTGACTTCAATGGGAGGCGAATTTCGCAAACCTTTAGGTCGAATTTGCGGCCACGGGGTAATTATTAGGGGGTAGCACGTAGTCCCACCACCTGGACAATAGCATAATACATGTATGAGGTGAATTTGGGATCGATAACTACAAGCATTTTTTTTTTATTTGGGAAATTGTTCTGACAATTCAGGACTATGGAGCTAATGAAGGCAATGGAGGAGAGGGAAGGTCAGGGACCAGGGTAGGCAAACAAGAGGGTGCAGGAGATACAGAGCACTGACAGCAGCACCGTAATACAGAGCACTGACATCAGCACCGTGACATACAGCGCTGACAGCAGCTCCGTGACATACAGCGCTGACAGCAGCTCCGTGACATACAGCGCTGACAGCAGCTCCGTGACATACAGCGCTGACAGCAGCTCCGTGACATACAGCGCTGACAGCAGCTCCGTGACATACAGCGCTGACAGCAGCACCGTGACATACAGCGCTGACAGCAGCTCCGTGACATACAGCGCTGACAGCAGCTCCGTGACATACAGCGCTGACAGCAGCTCCGTGACATACAGCACTGACAGCAGCTCCGTGACATACAGCGCTGACAGCAGCTCCGTGACATACAGCGCTGACAGCAGCACCGTGACATACAGCGCTGACAGCAGCTCCGTGACATACAGCGCTGACAGCAGCTCCGTGACATACAGCGCTGACAGCAGCTCCGTGACATACAGCGCTGACAGCAGCTCCGTGACATACAGCGCTGACAGCAGCTCCGTGACATACAGCGCTGACAGCAGCTCCGTGACATACAGCGCTGACAGCAGCTCCGTGACATACAGCGCTGACAGCAGCTCCGTGACATACAGCGCTGACAGCAGCTCCGTGACATACAGCGCTGACAGCAGCTCCGTGACATACAGCGCTGACAGCAGCACCGTAAGCAGCCCCAGGAGGAAGTCAGCACAGCACAGGGATGGTGTGATCCCCTCATAATAAGAACCCCCAGGAGGAAGTCAGCACAGCACAGGGATGGTGGGAGCCCCTCATAATAAGAACACCCAGGAGGAAGTCAGCACAGCACAGGGATGGTGGGAACCCCTCATAATAAGCAGCCCCAGTAGAAATATGACACCGCTCAACCTCTTCAAAGAGGAGGGTAGGGGCATATAGTACGGTGTGCTTTTTTGGGTCAGGGAAGTGAGCCAAATGAATTAAGAAGGTCTGTGTGCTTGATTCCAAAAATTGTTTATAGACATATACATGGTCTACTGATCACATGTGTTGAATTCCTCCGAGATCCATGCCTCATTCATTTTTAGAAATGTGAGGTAGTTAACACTGTGGTGAGCTAGGCGAGTACGCTTATCGGTCACAATCCCCCCTGCTGCGCTGAACGTCCTTTCGGACAGGACACTGGATGAGGGGCAAGCCAACAGTTCGATTGCAAATTGGGCAAGCTCTGGCCAGAGGTCAAGCCTGCCCACCCAGTAGTCTAGGGGTTCATCACTCCTCAGAGCGTCCACATCGGCCGTTAACCCAATGTAGTCGGACACCTGACGGTCTAGGCGTTCCCTGATGCTGGATCCGGATGACACCTGTCGATGGGTCGGCTGAAAGAATGACCTCATATCCGAAGTCACCAACACATCTTCAAACCGGCCTCTTCTTGCAGGCGCTGTTGGATTGGTACCCGCAAATCCTTCTCTGGGAGTGGGAATTGCTCCTCTGCCAGCGCACGCAAAAGCAGAATGCAGCATTTCTCGAAGCAAGGCCTGGAAGTGCTGCATTCTGACAGCCCTCTGCGACGGCGGTAACATTTCCGCCATTTTGTGTTTGTACCGGGGGTCTAAGTACGTTGCCACCCAGTACTGGTCCTTGACCCTCATGCTTTTTATACGGGGGTCCCTATTAAAACACTGGAGCATGAAGGCCCCCATTTGCACTAAAGTGGAAGCGGTGTGGTGGCCTGGCTCCTGCTCATCATCCAGGATAATGTCGTCCTCTTCATTCTCCTCTCCCCATCCTCGCACAACAGGGATCCCAGAAAGGTTTAAAGCATGCTCTTCTTGCTCCTGCTCATCCGCCCCGGCACCATCCTCCTCTGACTCCTCATCAGACTCCTGTTGTTGACTTGTCTCAGATAGAGTAGCCCCCCCTGGGAATTCATCCAGCATTGCGACTTCCTCATCTTCCCGCTCCTGCTCCTCCACAGCCTGATCAATGACACGACGCAATGCACGCTCCAGAAAGAAGGCATAAGGTACCATGTCACTGATGGCGCCATGGCTGCGACTGACCAGTTTGGTGATCTCCTCAAATGGCCGCAGAAGTCTGCATGTGTCGCGCATGAGCAGCCACTGGCGCGGTGAAAAAAAACCCAGCTCCCCAGAACCGTTTCTTTCGCAGAGTTCATACAGGTAGACGTTAACTGCACGTTTCTGCTGGAGCAGCCTATCAAGCATATAGAAGGTTGAGTTCCATCGCGTCGGGCAATCGCAAATAAGACGTCTGACCGGCAGATGGTGTCGCCGCTGAATGTCAGCAAGGCGAGCCATGGCCGTGTAAGATCTTCTGAAATGGGCCGAGATTTTCCTTGCCTGCCGCAAGATGTCCTGGACCCCAGGGTATTTGACAAGGAATCGCTGCACGACCAAGTTTAAGACGTGTGCCATGCACGGCACGTGCGTGATTTTGCCCTGTTTCAATGCGCTAAGCAGATTGGCACCGTTGTCACACACCACTTTACCAACTGTCAAATTGAGCGGTGTTAGCCACTCATCTGCCTGTGAACGCAAAGCTGAAAGGAGTGCCGGGCCAGTGTGGCTCTTTGCTTCCAGGCACAACAGACGCAGCACGGCATGGCAACGTCTCACCTGGCATGTGGAATAGGTTCTGGGGAGCTTGGGCGGTGCAGTGGAAGAGACGCTAGCAGCGGAAAAGGAGGAGGCAGCTGAGGAGGAGAGGGAGGAGGATGGAGTAGGAGGAGGAGAAGAAGAGTCAGGCCTGCATGCAATCCGTGGCGGTAAAACCAAATCTACACGGGTGCCACGGGTTACATGCTTGACGGCCGTCAGAAGGTTCACCCAGTGGGCAGTAAAACTGATATACCTTCCCTGCCCGTGTTTGCTAGACCACGTGTCTGTGGTCAGATGTATCTTGGCACCGACACTGTGTGCCAGAGATACATTCACTTGCCGCTGAACATGGCCATATAGCTCTGGGATGCCCTTCTCTGAGAAATACTTCCTTCCTGGGACCTTCCATTGTGGTGTTCCAATGGCCACAAATTTGCGAAAGGCCTCCGAGTCCACCAGTTTATATGGCAGTAGTTGGCGGGCTATGAGTTCTGACAAGCCAGCCGCCAACCGTTGGGCAAGAGGGTTATCCGGCGTCATCATTTTTTTACGCTCAAACATTAGGCCCACGGAAGCCTGCCTTTTTGCAGAAAAATGTGAGCTTGGCGTGATGGAAGGTGGAGTGGAGGACAATTGTGAGGAGAGAGGAGAAGGAGAAGTAGAAGACGAGGCTGGACGGTGAGAGCCTGCAGTGTGGCTTTGTGTGTTCCGTTGCTCCCACTGGGCTCGGTGATGGCTGCTCATGTGCCTTCTTAAGGCGGTCGTCCCTAGGTGAGTATTGGGCTTACCGCGACTAACGCGTTGACTGCAAAGATTGCAGATGGCAACGCTATTGTCAGCAGCGGACACGTTAAAAAAAGCCCACACTGCGGAGCCATGTGCCGGTGTCCTGGGAGCGCCAGATGTGACCGTACATGGTCGATGACTCGCTCCTGATACATTTGCAGTCTGCTTTGTCCCTGCTGTGCAATGTAAGTCATTGCTGCTTCTCCTCCCTATCTGCTGGTCCATATCTCCCTCTGAACTCCCCTCCTCTTCCTCTCTTGTGGGCACCCACGTGACATCACTAGACACGTCATCATCAACGTCACCTTCCCCACCGCTATAAGTAGAGTAGGCAGCAACACCGGGGACCAACCTCCTCCTTGGGCTGATCTGGGTACTGGCGTCAGACTGCTGAGTAGCGCTTGTTGCTACCTCCTCTTCCTGATCCAATACCAAGAGTGGCTGCGCATCAGAAATGTCCTCTTGATATGGATCGGAAAATAATTCCAGTGACTCAAGCGGAAGGTATGTGGTGGTGGTGGTGGTGGTCGTGTTGTTGGTGGTAGTGTCTTTGGGGGTGCACATAGCAGAGAGTGAAGAAGAGGGTGCAGATCGAGAGGATGAGGAGGGTGCAGAAGAGTAAGGCTGAGCGAGCCACTCAACCAAGTCTGGTGCATCCTTTAAAGTAATTGAACGCACCTTCTGCAACTTCCCACTTTGGCTCAAGCCTGTTGCTCCTGCCCTACCCCTACCACCCCTGCGGAAGGGCCTGCCTCTTCCTCTGCATGTCATTTTTTAAATGACCCTGTGACAAAACTCTTAGTCCCTATACCGCTGAAGGACTGCTGCAGTATAGGTGAGCGGTCAGCAGTGGTGCACGTCAACCCTATCTATTGTGGACCTATAGCGGTCCTTACAGAACAGCAGACTGTACCGCACTCAAGCCTATGTACCGTAGCACCCTATACCAAGTTACCAGTCCTTATAAGAACTTTTGTGGACCAAGCAGGTTGTGTATTAGTGTTTAGCAGACTGTACGTCAGTCCCTATACCGCTGAAGGACTGCTGCAGTATAGGGCAGCGGTCAGCAGTGGTGCACGTCAACCCTATCTATTGTGGACCGATAGCGGTCCTTACAGAACAGCAGACTGTACCGCACTCAAGCCTATGTACCGTAGCACCCTATACCAAGTTACCAGTCCTTATAAGAACTTTTGTGGAACAAGCAGGTTGTGTGTTAGTGATTAGCAGACTGTACGTCAGTCCCTATACCGCTGAAGGACTGCTGCAGTATAGGTGAGCGGTCAGCAGTGGTGCACGTCAACCCTATCTATTGTGGACCGATAGCGGTCCTTACAGAACAGCAGACTGTACCGCACTCAAGCCTATGTACCGTAGCACCCTATACCAAGTTACCAGTCCTTATAAGAACTTTTGTGGAACAAGCAGGTTGTGTGTTAGTGATTAGCAGACTGTACGTCAGTCCCTATACCGCTGAAGGACTGCTGCAGTATAGGTGAGCGGTCAGCAGTGGTGCACGTCAACCCTATCTATTGTGGACCGATAGCGGTCCTTACAGAACAGCAGACTGTACCGCACTCAAGCCTATGTACCGTAGCACCCTATACCAAGTTACCAGTCCTTATAAGAACTTTTGTGGACCAAGCAGGTTGTGTATTAGTGTTTAGCAGACTGTACGTCAGTCCCTATACCGCTGAAGGACTGCTGCAGTATAGGGCAGCGGTCAGCAGTGGTGCACGTCAACCCTATCTATTGTGGACCGATAGCGGTCCTTACAGAACAGCAGACTGTACCGCACTCAAGCCTATGTACCGTAGCACCCTATACCAAGTTACCAGTCCTTATAAGAACTTTTGTGGAACAAGCAGGTTGTGTGTTAGTGATTAGCAGACTGTACGTCAGTCCCTATACCGCTGAAGGACTGCTGCAGTATAGGGCAGCGGTCAGCAGTGGTGCACGTCAACCCTATCTATTGTGGACCGATAGCGGTCCTTACAGAACAGCAGACTGTACCGCACTCAAGCCTATGTACCGTAGCACCCTATACCAAGTTACCAGTCCTTATAAGAACTTTTGTGGAACAAGCAGGTTGTGTGTTAGTGATTAGCAGACTGTACGTCAGTCCCTATACCGCTGAAGGACTGCTGCAGTATAGGTGAGCGGTCAGCAGTGGTGCACGTCAACCCTATCTATTGTGGACCGATAGCGGTCCTTACAGAACAGCAGACTGTACCGCACTCAAGCCTATGTACCGTAGCACCCTATACCAAGTTACCAGTCCTTATAAGAACTTTTGTGGACCAAGCAGGTTGTGTATTAGTGTTTAGCAGACTGTACGTCAGTCCCTATACCGCTGAAGGACTGCTGCAGTATAGGGCAGCGGTCAGCAGTGGTGCACGTCAACCCTATCTATTGTGGACCGATAGCGGTCCTTACAGAACAGCAGACTGTACCGCACTCAAGCCTATGTACCGTAGCACCCTATACCAAGTTACCAGTCCTTATAAGAACTTTTGTGGAACAAGCAGGTTGTGTGTTAGTGATTAGCAGACTGTACGTCAGTCCCTATACCGCTGAAGGACTGCTGCAGTATAGGGCAGCGGTCAGCAGTGGTGCACGTCAACCCTATCTATTGTGGACCGATAGCGGTCCTTACAGAACAGCAGACTGTACCGCACTCAAGCCTATGTACCGTAGCACCCTATACCAAGTTACCAGTCCTTATAAGAACTTTTGTGGAACAAGCAGGTTGTGTGTTAGTGATTAGCAGACTGTACGTCAGTCCCTATACCGCTGAAGGACTGCTGCAGTATAGGTGAGCGGTCAGCAGTGGTGCACGTCAACCCTATCTATTGTGGACCGATAGCGGTCCTTACAGAACAGCAGACTGTACCGCACTCAAGCCTATGTACCGTAGCACCCTATACCAAGTTACCAGTCCTTATAAGAACTTTTGTGGACCAAGCAGGTTGTGTATTAGTGTTTAGCAGACTGTACGTCAGTCCCTATACCGCTGAAGGACTGCTGCAGTATAGGGCAGCGGTCAGCAGTGGTGCACGTCAACCCTATCTATTGTGGACCGATAGCGGTCCTTACAGAACAGCAGACTGTACCGCACTCAAGCCTATGTACCGTAGCACCCTATACCAAGTTACCAGTCCTTATAAGAACTTTTGTGGACCAAGCAGGTTGTGTATTAGTGTTTAGCAGACTGTACGTCAGTCCCTATACCGCTGAAGGACTGCTGCAGTATAGGGCAGCGGTCAGCAGTGGTGCACGTCAACCCTATCTATTGTGGACCGATAGCGGTCCTTACAGAACAGCAGACTGTACCGCACTCAAGCCTATGTACCGTAGCACCCTATACCAAGTTACCAGTCCTTATAAGAACTTTTGTGGAACAAGCAGGTTGTGTGTTAGTGATTAGCAGACTGTACGTCAGTCCCTATACCGCTGAAGGACTGCTGCAGTATAGGGCAGCGGTCAGCAGTGGTGCACGTCAACCCTATCTATTGTGGACCGATAGCGGTCCTTACAGAACAGCAGACTGTACCGCACTCAAGCCTATGTACCGTAGCACCCTATACCAAGTTACCAGTCCTTATAAGAACTTTTGTGGAACAAGTGAGTTGTGAATGTTTAGCAGACTGCAGCAGAAGGGCAGCAGTCAAGTATAATATCCTTTCTATATTTGGAAGAAAGAATATTATACATGTACAAGCCTATTACTGTACCACTGATACCAGTCCTGAAAAGAACCTTTGTGGAACTAATAATAACAGCAAGTCTTTAAAATTACCCTCACTGCCTGACAACACTGCTTCCTTCCTGTCCCTATACAAATTGGCAAAAAAAGAGAACGATTAGTGGTTACTGGAACAGCTCTTTTGTGGACCTTGATAGTAACAGCTAATGATGATGATGATGATGATGATGATGAAAGACTAATCTGGCTGTCCCTGTAGCATACACCGTCCTTTCCCTTTCTCTAAACTAACAAAAGACACTCAGGCTGCTGCAAGAATCAGCAGCACAGCAAACCTATCAACACCTAACACCTATACCAGTCCTGAAAAGAACTTTTGTGTACCAAATAGCTAGTGGTTTATCTCTCCCTACTCCACACAGGAACCTGTCCCTATCTTAACAGAAGAAAGAATGTAAAATGGCCACCGGATCGGGTGTATTTATAGGTTAGGGGGAATGTACAAGTGTCCATGTGCTGTCATGTCTCAATTGGCTGTCCTGTATCACATGATAAACGTGTCACCAAAGGTTAAAGTTCTTGTATACATTAAACACGTAAGTCCGCCGCGGCGAACGACGGAAAAAGGCGTTCGAACGTGCGGACCGCGAATGTCGGAAATTCGCCGCGAAACGACCGCCGGGCGAACCGTTCGGCCATCACTAGTAAGGGGGCTGGTGATCGGACACTCTGATGTAAGGGGGCTGGTGATGGGACTCTGATGTAAGGGGGCTGGTGATGGGACGCTGATGTAAGGGGGCTGGTGATGGGACTCTGATGTAAGGGGGCTGGTGATGGGATGCTGATGTAAGTGGGGCTGGTGATGGGACTCTGATGTAAGGGGGCTGGTGATGGGACGCTGATGTAAGGGGGCTGGGGATGGGACTCTGATGTAAGGGGGCTGGTGATGGGACTCTGATGTAAGGGGCTGGTGATGGGATGCTGATGTAAGGGGGCTGGTGATGGGACACTCTGATGTAAGGGGGCTGGTAATGGGACGCTGATGTAAGAGGGCTGGTGATGGGACTCTGATGTAAGGGAGCTGGTGATGGGACTCTGATGTAAGGGGGGCTTGTGATGGGACTCTGATGTAAGTGGGGCTGGTGATGGGACTCTGATGTAAGGGGGCTGGTGATGGGACTCTGATGTAAGTGGGGCTGGTGATGGGACGCTGATGTAAGGGGCTGGTGATGGGACGCTGATGCAAGGGGGCTGGTGATGGGACTCTGATGTAAGTGGGGCTGGTGATGAGACGCTGGTGTAAGTGGTGCTGGTGATGGGACTCTGATGTAAGTGGGGCTGGTGATGGGACTCTGATGTAAGGGGGCTGGTGATGGGACTCTGATGTAAGTGGGGCTGGTGATGGGACGCTGATGTAAGGGGCTGGTGATGGGACGCTGATGCAAGGGGGCTGGTGATGGGACTCTGAAGTAAGTGGGGCTGGTGATGGGACTCTGATGTAAGTGGGGCTGGTGATGGGACGCTGATGTAAGGGGGCTGGTGATGGGACGCTGATGTAAGGGGGCTGGTGATGGGACGCTGATGTAAGGGGCTGCTGATGGGACACTCAAAATGTAAGTGGGCCGGTCTGGATGAAGTCCAGGACCAAATGTCTGTTCCATTCCAGCCCTGGGGACGGTAGAAAGAGGGGGAGAGAGAGAAAAAAAAAGGGGGGGTTTGGGCATGGGTCTCTATGGGGGCACTTACCTCCTATCTACTTGTTCCGGAGGCCTGTATTGGTTGGTTGAGGCGTGTGTGTTAGGTGTGTTGTCTAGTCGGTCCCTCTGAGTTTCCGTCCCACCTCAGAATATCTAAATGCGTTCCATGCCTGCCACGTCTTGGAGTAAGTCTCCTGATCGATGTTGACTGGTGAGGATCAGGTCCTCCATCCTGCCAACCTCGTCTCAAATGGATCATTTTTAATATTAGGCAAGATTAAATCATCAATTAGTGGGTATTTATCGAAAAGTAACAATATTTACCCTTTCCATCAACTATATGCATTAAAACCAGAGACTTTCATTAAAACCGTTCTGTCAGCCGTGTCCATGAAGAGCCCCCCCCCCCCCCCCCCCCAAAAAAAAAATTTTGCGCAAAAAATACCAATTTCAACTTGTAAACAAAAATGTTTCAGAAAAGGCCGGGTCTGCAGATGGTTTAAAGACGAACGTCTGACCCATAGGAGCCAGTCGGTCTCCAGCTATAATTTTTTTACGAAGAGATATTGAAAATGAAACAGATAAAAGAACAAATAACTTTTTACAATGTGCGTTGCCACAGAGCAGATCGCATCCATCTTCACACTCGATACTTGTACCGACATCTGTCCTCTTTCATGGCTCTGGGCTGCTATGTGCAGAAGAAATTTCCAATGACAGAGACGGGCTATGGAGAAGACGATCTCCCCGATGTTCTAATTATTGGATGTTGTCTTGTATGGAGTGCCGCGGAAGGAGGCGGCTGGCGGAAACTCTCATCCTCTATTTTATTCTGTACAATGAGATCGTATTTCCCTCGCCTCACTGTAGGAGCATGTTTGCCAGATTTCAGATGTTCTAAGCTTTGGACATCTTCTCCACCTTCCACTCGTATTTGGATAAGATGTTCTTTGTACCTGTGTGCCCGTAATATTTAATTATACATCTGCTTGGAAGAATACAGTGTGCCCGCGGTGTGTTTTGGATCTAAAATCCAAAACTTTTGTATTTTTTTGTTATATACTACGACAGGACTACGTTCAGGCTAGTAGCCAATAGCTCTGATGTAGGAATTTGATCTGAGCATGCGTGGCACTTTTTCCGATCGGAATTCTCTACACATGATCGGACAAGGTCCGATCGGATCATGTTGTCGGAAAATTTTATAGCCAAGCTGGAAAACTTGGTCCGTCGGATATTCCGACGGAAACAGTCCGAAGGAACCCACACACGGTCGGATTATCCGACGACACGGTCCGATCGGACATTTTCCGTCTGAATGTCCGACCGTGTGTACAAGGGCTAAAAGAGGATTTTTTATTTTTTTTTTGTAAAGTCAGCGGTTAGAAAATACCCAGGGGCTTTTTTTCAGCAGGGAACTCTGGCTCAGGTCTTCTGCTCCCTGCTCACCAGGGCCGTTTTTCAAGGCAGGGCAAAAGGGGCAGCTGCCCTGGGCCCTGTCATTGTTGTGGGGCCCAAATCAACTGCCTCATACTTGCCAACTATCCTGGTTTAAATTCCCTCGTCCCTTGAGGTTTTTAGTCCTGTGCTGTGTTCCAATATCTAAGTGTGAAGTGCTGCTACTAATGCTGCCCAGCTCTGCCCTATTGTTGTGTACAGATGACTCCCCTGCAGACCCTGTGTTTACATGTAAATTACCGGCATTGATATGTAAATAGCGGCGGCCAGCGGCATTGATATGTATATCATGCGCCCCTGAGGTCATAGCCACAGTAATTTCTAGCAACCGATCAACAACGTACAGGGATAGGGACAATTGTAGATAATCACTCAGGTTGAACTGGATGGACTGGTGTCTTTATTCAACCTTACTAACTAACTAACTAACTAAGTAACTAACAAGCAGAAATCATGTGCTGTAACCTCTAGCAACTAACCAGTGAATGTTATGTGTGCTGTAACTTCTAGCAACCAGTCAGTGAGCGGTAATGATACATTGTAACCTCTGGCAACCAATTGCAATAGCTGCCTGATCTGATTCAGTAACTGATTTTGAGTCTAGCTGCTATTTATTGTATGTCTCAGAGCAGGTGGAGAGCAAAACTGCATGGGGGGGGGGGGGGGGGGCAAGAAAAGTTTTTTGCCCAGGGTCCAATCAATATTAAAGACGGCCCTGCTGCTCCCCACTATCACTTGGTAACACTAAAGTCCAGCTTCTGTGTTTACAAGTGATAGCTTATCTCCCAGTAGCTCCCACGGGTCAGATCTCCTGTGCAGATCCCACTGAGTGCCGGACAGGGACAAGGGAGATACAGAACAGGTGCCCAGGGTTCAGTGAAGTCATGGGCAGGAGAGGGTGCATGGTGGGCTGCACCCTAGGTGGTCTCCATTTTTTCCCTGGTGACCAGTTGTTGATGCTCCTACTGCATGATCTCCCATGCAAGTGACTGTAGTATAGTATAGTATGCCGGGAGGTACTACAGCCGGATAGGTGTTTCAGCTTAAAGCGGGAGTCCACCGGGACTCCGCGTTTTTTGTTTTTTTTTTAAAAGCCAGCAGCTACAAATACTGCAGCTGCTGACTTTTAAATAGTGACACTTACCTGTCCAGCGCGCCCGCGATGACGGCACCCGAAGCCGATCGCTCGCTCGTGCCGCCGCCATCTTGGGTATGGGAATCAGGAAATGGAGCCTTTCGGCTTCATTTCCCGGTTCCCTACTGCGCATGCGCGAGCCGCGCGGCGCAATCCGGACGGTCCCCGCTGCCTCTGGGAGCTGTGTGTTTCCCAGCAGGCAGCGGGGCACTTGCTGAAGGGGGCGGGCGCTTGCGGAAAGGGGCGTAACGTACGCCCCTTTCCGCAGAGAGCTAGCCCGGAAGTGGGTGCAGTTACCTGGATTATCCAGGTAACTGCACCCCCCTCCCCCCTGAAAGGTGCCGATTGTGGCGCCGGAGGGGGGGGGGGATTCCGATGAGCGGAGGTCCATTTTAGGGTGGACCTCCGCTTTAATGTTGCAACAAAGGTAAGACATGTGACAGATGGTGGAGCTTTTAAGGAGGGGGGAGAAAATGAGGGCAGTGGACGAAGGGGTTGTATGCAGAGGAAAGAGCTACTATTCGATACCATTTGGCAGGTATGTGAGTGTGGCAGGCATGGTTGAGTTCCTGCACCTATTCTCTGAGAAAATAAGCCCTGCAAATACTGTGCCACTGTACTGCAAGCCAGTTCTTCTTACTACTGCGGGTCCCCCACCATTTTGGATACAGGTGCCTGTTATGGCTTCCTGAGAAACCACAGTTGGGTGTCCCGCCCCCTCTGCTCATTGGCGAGCTTGTACAGTGCCTTGTAAATGGTCTTGTAGTCTCCTGGGGCATGTGACGCATCCCAGTAGGCTGCAGGAGGGGAGGGGCAGAGTGGGGCAAGGGATGCAATCCTAGCCTAGGCAAGCATTGTGGAAGGGAGAGCAGATACCAATAAAAGTTGATATTCGCCCCCTTCCCCTCGAACAAAGAAAAAAACCCTGTAACTCAGTTACAGGCTGGGGGAGGGGGGTGAACCAGTGGGACTTTTTGAGTGAAGCTCCACTAGGCTTTGTATTGCCTCCTCGTCACCTGTTTTAACCCCCTCAGATTCCAGACTACTTGAATGGATAACTTTGGGTGGGTGGTAGTGCCTGTTGTGCGTGACGGGTATAATTCCTTCCACCGCCGCAAAGCTCACAAACACGGCATGTGTACACTTCTGGCTGTTACCTTTACAACTAAAGGGGGAATGGTTGAAGGGAAATGTGGCTCAACCACTGGGTTTTACCACACCCCAACCACTAGTTTAAATGAGCCCTTAATGTGTCAAGAAGAATCACATCATAGTGCAACTTTTCCAAGACATGCAGGACCCCTTCAACCCTTGCTCTAAGTTGCCCCTAGGTTGCTATGATTTGGACATCCCCTGCTCCTGGTTGTCTCTAGGTTGCTACGAAGTAGACAACCCCTGATTTAAGTGGCCCCAAGGTTGCTATGATGTAGACAGCCCCTGCTCTAGAGTGCTCCAAGGTTGCTACAAAGTAGACAGCCCATGCTTTAGGTTGCATCTAGATTGCTGCAGTGTAGAAAGACCCTACTCTAAGTTGCAATGGCATAGTCAGCCCCTGCTCTAGAGTGCTCCAAGGTTGCTACAAAGTAGACAGCCCCTGCCCTAGGTTGCCTCTATGTTACTATGATGTAGAAAAGCCTCTGATTAAGGTTGCTATAATGTAGACAGCCCCTGCTCTAGGTTGCTATGATGTGGAAAACCCCTGCTCTAGGTTGCTAGGATGTACACAGCCCCTGCTCTAGGTTGCCACTTGATTGCTACGTCATACACAGCCCCTGCTCTGGGTTTGCTCTAGGCTGCTACGATGTAGACAGCCCCTGCTCTAGGTTACCCCTAGGTTTCTACGAAGTAGACAGCCCCTGCTCTAGGTTGCTTGTTGGTTGCTATGATGTAGAAAGCCTCTTCTCTAAGTTTCCATGATGTAGATAGCCCCTGCTCTAGGTTGCTACAATGTAGACAGTCCCTGCTCTAGGTTGCTATGATGTGGACAGCTGTAGGTTGCCCCTAAGTTGCTACAACATAGACAGTCCCTGCTCTAGTTTGCTATGATGCGGACAGCCCCTGCTCTAGGTTGCCCCTAGGTTGCTATGACGTAGAAAGCCCCCGCTTTAGGTTGCTAGGACATAGACATTCCCTTCTCTAGGTTGCCCCTAGGTTGCTATGACGTAGAAAGCCCCCGCTTTAGGTTGCTAGGACATAGACATTCCCTTCTCTAGGTTGCCCCTAGGTCGCTATGATGTAGAAAGCCCCTGCTTTAGGTTGCTAGGACATAGACATTCCCTTCTCTAGGTTGCCCCTAGGTTGCTATGATGTAGAAAGCCCCTACTTTAGGTTGCTAAGACGTAGACATTCCCTTCTCTAGGTTGCCCCTAGGTTTCTATGACGTAGAAAGCCCCTGCTTTAGGTTGCTAGGACATAGACATTCCCTTCTCTAGGTTGCCCCTAGGTTTCTATGACGTAGAAAGCCCCTGCTTTAGGTTGCTAGGACATAGACATTCCCTTCTCTAGGTTGCCCCTAGGTTTCTATGACGTAGAAAGCCCCTGCTTTAGGTTGCTAGGACATAGACATTCCCTTCTCTAGGTTGCCCCTAGGTTTCTATGATGTAGAAAGCCCCTGCTTTAGGTTGCTAGGACGTAGACATCCCCTTCTCTAGGTTGCCTCTAGAATGCTATGACCTACACAGCCCATGCTCCAAGTTGCCTCTAGGTTGCTTGGATGTAAGCGGCTCATGCTCTACAGATGCTTTAATTTAGGCAGCTAAAAGCCAGGCTTCTAGGCTTGCTGTAGTTTCTAGCCAAGTTTATGGGTTTAGTATGGCTCAAACGTTCATGATCCGGATGCATAAAAGCCTTTGGTGTGTGTGCCATCCAGCCGTGTCTGCGTCCACCTTAACAAATGCGGTGAATCGGTAATTGCACAGTGTGGCGTGGCCCATCATTGTGCAGTTATAGTATCATTTGGTTTCCTCGCCAGGCTTCCCTGTGATGCTGATCTCTCTGGCTGTAGTGTTAAGCAGTGATCAATGGATGTGAGGAACACCCTCCGGGGGCGTTTAACGCTTCTGTCGGTGGGGGCCTAATTCTCCTCTAATTCCTAACGTGTAGAGAAGGAAGATCACAAGTTCATTCCCTGCATGAGGTGAAAAGGACCGATTTAAATATGAGAACTGCTCCTCTCTACATTGACTATTGCCATAGTTCAGTGGAGTCACCGGAACCCTTCCCACAAGGAGGGGGGCACTTAAAATGAGTTGCGGATTGGGTTTTCTAACATAAGTAAAATATTTTGGTATTTAAATAATAAAGAAAAAAAAGGATAAAAAATAAATAAAAGGGGGAGGAGGCGGGGTTGGGAGCGCAGATCTGTGACTGTAGCCGTCGAGTGCAAATTCAGGAAGGGATTTCAATACCCAGAAGACTTGCAGTGGGATTTGCTATATCTGCCTGCCTGTGAAATTGGCTTACTTAGAAGTGGCTTCAATCCTATTACAAATTCCGTGTGCAAAAAAAAAAAAAAAAAAAGTACATTTTGTGGAACAAGATGTTTAACCAGCAACTGGCTGTTTTTTGTTTTTTTTTTGTTAAGTGAAATCAATAGGCTTAGTATGGAAATGCTTTATTTCTTGTCTCTTGCGTTCTTTTAGAAGCATTTTACAATGCGTGGAATCTTTACATTGCTAAAAGTTCTCTAGTTCCTTTTGTTGTGTGGCCAAGGCCTGATTTATAAGGAGGCAACTGCTCTGGGCCTCCCGGACAGACGAGGCCCCACTCTATGCAAAAATAATATAGAAGACTTGAATCCAAAATATCTTGCAACTCTTCACCTGCAGTGGCTTACGCTCCTTCCAGGAGCTCAGCACAAAATGCTTCTTGAAGCCTTCCACCTTCTTCAGGTGCCTTCAAGTAATACACGCTCTCCAAAAGGTCACTCCATGCTCATTGGTGGACTTCTCGAGAAAATTCATATTTTTTTGTTAAGTGAAATCAATAGCCTTCCACCTTCTTCAGGTACCTTCAAGTAAGACACGCTCTCCAAAAGGTCTCTCCTTGCTCATTGGTGGACTTCTCGATAAAATTCATCTTTTTTTGTTAAGTGAAATCAATAGCTTTCCACCTTCTTCAGGTACCTTCAAGTAAGACACGCTCTCCAAAAGGTCACTCCATGCTCATTGGTGGACTTCTTGTGAAATCAATAGCCTTCCACCTTCTTCAGGTGCCTTCAAGTAAGACACGCTCTCCAAAAGGTGACTCCATGCTCATTGGTGGACTTCTCGAGAAAATTCATCTTTTTTTGTTAAGTGAAATCAATAGGCTTAGTATGGAAATGCTTTATTTCTTGTCTCTTGCGTTCTTTTAGAAGCATTTTACAATGCGTGGAATCTTTACATTGCTAAAAGTTCTCCAGTTCCTTTTGTTGTGTGGCCAAGGCCTGATTTATAAGGAGGCAACTGCTCTGGGCCTTCCTGACAGACGAGGCCCCACTCTATGCAAAAATAATATAGAAGACTCGAATCCACAATATCTTGCAACTCTTCACCTGCAGTGGCTTACGCTCCTTCCAGGAGCTCAGAGCAAAATGCTTCTTGAAGCCTTCCACCTTCTTCAGGTGCCTTCAAGTAATACACGCTCTCCAAAAGGTCATTCCATGCTCATTGGTGGACTTCTCGAGAAAATTCATATTTTTTTGTTAAGTGAAATCAATAGCCTTCCACCTTCTTCAGGTACCTTCAAGTAAGACACGCTCTCCAAAAGGTCTCTCCATGCTCATTGGTGGACTTCTCGAGAAAATTCATCTTTTTTTGTTAAGTGAGATCAATAGCCTTCCACCTTCTTCGGGTTCCTTCAAGTAAGACACGCTCTCCAAAAGGTCACTCCATGCTCATTGGTGGACTTCTCGAGAAAATTAATCTCCCCGATGGACACCCCTTCAAATCTCTGACTGGGTGGGAGTTTCTTCATTTTACACTTTACTCTACACTTTACTCTTCATTTTACACTTTACTCACCTCCCGAAACTGTATGCAAAAATTTCCCTCAATGACCTACTGGGAACGAGTATTCTAGTTTTCATCTGACCTCAACCAATGTTATACAGCCTCACAGCTTTCTCTTAAATACTCGAAATGCCTCTCCAACTGGGAATCCTCCCAAAAACTCCTACATAATTGGTATCTCGCTCCAGATAAATTAGCATCTATCTACCCCAACCATTCCCCGCAATGTTTTCAGGACTGTGGACATTCTGGCTCACCTCCACACATCTGGTGGTTTCTGACACATCTCTCCTTCATGTAAAAAGTTCAGTAGCCAGTGCGGCTCTTCTGCTTGATTCTGAGCAATGCGTGGAACTTTGTACGTCGGAAATTGTGTACACACGATCGGAATTTCCGACAACGGATCTTGTTGTCTGAAAAATTTGAGATCCAGATCTCAAATTTTTAACGTGTCGGAATTTCCGATGGAAAATGTCCGATGGAGCCTACACACGGTTGGATATTCCGACACACAGCTCCCATCAAACATTTTCCGTCGGAGAGTCCGACCGTGTGTACGGCGCATTAGACTTTGGTGATTGTCAAGTATATGTATAACTTGGCAAGGGGATGTCAGACCTCTGCAGAGAGTGCACCAACAGAGCATGACCACCAATGGGGGGGTTGAGGGGATTAATATTTTCACTGCCATGACCACCAAATGCATATAAAATTTACCCAAACACTAACGCCGCGTACACACGACCGGACTTTTCGACGGACTGGGTTACAACGGTCTTCCCGACGGACTTTCGGCGGAGGTCCGATGGACTTTCTGAACTAATGGACTTGGCCACACATGACTGGACTAAGTCCGTTCGAAAGTCCATTCGTTTTGAACGTGATGACGTAAACGGGATTAAACAAGGAAGTTCAATAGCCAGTAGCCAATAGCCTTGCGTCGTATTTGGTCCGTCGGACCAGCACACAGACGAAAGTTTTTTCCCGATTTTAAGTCCGTCGGATAGATTTGAAACATGTTCTATTTCTAGGTCCGTCTGACTTTTGGGGGGGGGGGGGGAAAGTCCGCTAGAGCTCACATACGATCTAATTTGCAGACGGATTCCGGTCTGCCGGAAAGTCCGATCGTGTACTAGAATTAGAATTTCAGACGTACATTTAGCTTGGCCTTTGAAGTGTGGGAAATGAGATTGCTTCGTTTCTCTAGAGGAGCGATGAACTGCAAAGCCTTGGAAGTGACAGTCAATGTCCGTTGCTGACGCGGGACGCACATTAGATGGGTTTATGATCAATGAGAATCTCAGCAGTGTTTTCCTGGACTTCCTCGACCAATTCTGGAACTTTGGATTCAATTTGCACTTCTGACAATAAACCCGGAGAGTTATTTTTCTTCCGTAACCTGGTTATAGAGTTCTTCATCATCCAAACCCTAGGAGCCCACCACTCATCTGCCCCCTCTGTCTTCCGTGTTCTTCCTCTGTCTGTTGTATTGTCCTCTTTTATATTTCTCATTTCTTCTCATTCTTGTTTATTTTATTTATTTCTTTTTGGTTCTATTTCGGAAGAACGCGGAACGTTTCAGGATTATTCCACTTTTCTTGTTTGTTAGAAAACAACAAATTTGTTTATCTTCTATAGCCGGTATTCTCACACTTGCATATTTGCCGGCTGTGATTTTCTGATGTAGATCCCTGCTATGGCCATAACCGTCTTTCCTCTATGCCATTAGGCAAGTACTGTGTGACGGATTCCTATCTCAAACTCTGCTTGAGTGTTTCCGTCAGTATACCGCTTCCTAAGTCCTGGAACACGAGTCCAATGGATCTGGCTATAGGAACCCCCAAGAACTAGACAACACCAGTCTTGGAGTACATCAGGAATAGTCTTTTATTTGAGATCTTATGCCGCGTACACACGATCAAACAATCGGGTGGAAAAGTCCGGCAAACTCAAGTCCGCCGGACAATCCCCCCGTGTGTAGCCTCCGGCGGACTTTTTTTACCCAAAAGTACGGCGGACTTAGAAAGTAGTTTTGCACTCCAATCTTCCCGCCGGACTTGCATTTCAGCGGACAATCCGGCCGTGCGTATCCCCGTCTGTCGTACTTTTGAAATGAACGGACTTTTCCCACCCGGAGAAAAGGCCGCGTGGCCCCTCCACCCCAAAGCACCTTGTCCCCATGTTGATGAGGACAAGGGCCTCTTCCCGACAACCCTGGCCGTTGGTTGTCGGGGTCTACGGGCGGGGGGCTTATCGGATACCGGCCCCCCACCCTATGTGAATGAGTCTGGGGTACAATGTACCCCTACCCATTCACCTGTAAAAAAAAAGTGAAAAAAAACACAACACACAAGGGTTAAAATAGTTTATTGCACAGCTCTGGGGGGTCTTCCGTCTTCGGGGGTCTTCTCGCCGGACTCCTCCGCTATCTTCTTCTAGCTCTTTTGCTAGCGGAGGAGCCCGGCTTTCTTCTTCGCCGCCGCCCTCTTCTTCCGACTTCGAGGGTCTTGTCCCCCTCTTCGGTTCTTCTTGCCCAGTCTTCTGTCGCCGCTGTTGCCGCTTTCGCCGTCTTCTGTTCTTCTGTTCTTCTCTTCAGATGTTGCCTCGTCGCATCCTCCGCTCACAATGGCACCGACGCGACGCGCGACGACTTATATAGGGACATCACCAGATGATGTTCCCGCCCATTATGGTGTCACAGTCCCAGAGGACATCATAATAGGCGGGGACATCATCCGGTGATGTCCCTATATAAGACGCCGCACGCCTTGTCCCCGTCATTGTGAGCAGAGAGGGGCGACGAGGCAACATCTGAAAAGAAGAGGAGAAGAAGAGAAGAACAGAAGGCGGCGACAGCGGCGACAGAAGGCCTGTAAAATCGCTAGAAGAAGGCACGGTGGCCCGGCAAGAAGAACCGAAGAGGGGGACAAGACCCCTGAAGGCTGGGCTCCTCCGCTAGCAAAAGAGCTAGAAGAAGATAGAGGAGGAGAAAGGGGGCTCCCAGATTCCGATAAGCCCCCCGCCCGCAGACCCCGACATACAACGGTCAGGGTTGTCGGGAAGAGGCCCTTGTCCTCATCAACATGGGGACAAGGTGCTTTGGGTTGGGGGGGCCACGCGGCCCCCCCTTTCCCAAGGCACCCCCCCATGTTGGGGGCACGCTCGCTCGTCCCCCCCTTTCCTGGCCGGCCGGGTAGCATGCTCGGATAAGGGTCTGATGTGGACCTTGGGGGGGACCCCCACGCCGATTTTTTTCGGTGTTGGGGTTCCCCTTTAAATCCATACCAGGTGGCGGGGCCAGCGACGCATCCTTCGCGGGCCCCGCCTACCTGGAGACGCGCTCAAAATGAGCGGACTTTCCTCCGCGTGTGTGGGTGAGTCCGTTCATTTCAAAAGTACGGCGGATAGTCCGGCGGACTTAGTACGCCGTATTAGTCCGCTGAAAAAGTGCCGTGTGTGGGCAAGTAGCCCGTTCGGAAAGTCCGACGGGAATTCCGCCGGATAGTCCGCTACGTGTGTACGCAGCATTACACAAATATATACAGCAGGATAACTAAAATCTAACCTAATTAGCATGAGCTAATTATATAATCATTAACTCATACTAGGGGTCCCCAGGCATACAGCTCAAAAAGAGCACCGTTCCCCCAAATGCCAGGGCCCATAATGGCATTCAGTCCCCTCCAAAAGCCTCGGTCCCGGCCAGGTCTGTCACATGACTGCATCTGTTTAATGGCTTTTATAATTCTGTATACAGTCTAACTAAACTGGATCTGAGCACCAC
Source organism: Lithobates pipiens (assembly GCF_037356315.1). Classification (NCBI taxonomy): domain Eukaryota; kingdom Metazoa; phylum Chordata; class Amphibia; order Anura; family Ranidae; genus Lithobates; species Lithobates pipiens. Next base: position 241,918,589 of record NW_027507787.1, read on the forward strand.
AAACTAAAACAAAATGGATTCAATTCACTTTAAATGTTCAAAACAAACTCCCCCATCCACCAATACTTTATTTTGTTGAGAGACACCCCCAGAGCATTTCCAGCGGCCATCTTCAGTAAGGGCAGATGATCCATGGAGCATTTACTTCCTGGAATCCATCTGTGCTTAGCTCAGACATGCAGGCACTGGTAGGGCGTGATTAGCTAAGAAAGCCACGCCCCCTCCCATAAAGACTCCTGGGATGTACAGTGCCTTGAAAAAGTATTCATACCCCTTGACATTTCCCACATTTTGTCACGTTACAACCAAAAACGTAAATGTATTTTATTGGGATTTCATGTGATAGACCAACACAAAGTGGCACATAATTGTGAAGTGGAAGGAAAATGATAAACGGTTTTCCAAATTTTTTACAAATAAATATGTGAAAAGTGTGGGGGGAGGGGCATTTGTATGGCGCCCCCCGGAGTCAATACTTTGTAGAACCGCATTTCACTGCTGCAAGTCTTTTTGGGGATGTCTCTACCAGCTTTGCACATCTAGAGAGGGCATTTCTGCCCATTCTTCTTCTTTTCAGAATATCTCAAGCTCTGTCAGATTGGATGGAGAGCATCTGTGATCAGCAATTTTCAAGTCTTGCCACAGATTCTCAATGGGATTTAGGTCTGAACTGTGACTGGGCAATTCTAACACATGAATATGCTTTGATGTAAACCATTCCATTGTAGCTCTGGCTGGATGTTTCGGGTCGTTGTCCTGCTGGAAGGGGAACCTCCGCCCCGGTCTCAAGTCTTTTGCAGACTCTAACAGGTTTTCTTCTAAGATTGCCCTGTATTTACATAGTTACATATTTAGTAAGGTTGAATAAAGGCACCAGTCCATCCAGTTCAACCTGAGTGAGTTTCTACAATTGTCCCTATCCCTGTACATTGCACACTCACATTGGTCCCCACCCTCAAGCAGCCCACAATCCAAGGTCCCCATTCATAAACTAGGGCCAATTTTGGATATAAGCCAATTTGTCTCCATCCATCTTTCCATCAACTCTGACCAGCTTCCCTGTCCCTGCTGAAGAAACGCATCCCCGCAACATGATGCTGCCACCACCATGTTTCACGGTGGGGATGGTGTGTTCAGGGAGATGTGATTTCCGCCACACATAGTGTGTTGCTTTTAGGCCAAAATGTTCAATTTTGGTCTCATCTGACCAATCCTCCTCTTCCCAGGTCCCCCACCTGCTCTCCAGACCCCTCCATCCTGCCTAGTGCCCCCACGGCAAGCAGTTTGATATGGGGGCACCCGAGCAGGCTCGCTCCCAAACTGCTGCTCTGTGTGTTTATTCACACATGAAGCTCTCTCATTGGCTTACTGGCTGTGATTGACAGTAGCGGGAGCCAATTTCTCCCACTGCTCACTCAGCCAACAAGGAGGGAGAAACCTGGGAGAGCCGAGGCTCTCGTGCACATTGCTGGATCACAATGAGGCTCAGGTAGGTTTTGGTGGGGCTGCCACACACCGTTTTTTTTTTTTCTTCATGCATTAAATGCATGAAGGTAAAGAACTTTAAGCTTTTAAAACCACTTTAACCACCGGACCATTTTGCTGGTCAAAGACCAGACCACTTTTTGCGATTCGGCACTGCGTCGCTTTAACTGACAATTGCGCGGTCGTGCGACGTGGCTCCCAAACAAAATTGACGTCCTTTTTTTCCCACAAATAGAGCTTTCTTTTGGTGGTATTTGATCACCTCTGCGGTTTTTATTTTTTGCGCTATAAACAAAAATAGAGCGTCAATTTTGAAAAAAACGCATTATTTTTTACTTTTTGTTATAATAAATATCCCCCAAAAATATATAAAAAAACATTTTTTTCCCTCAGTTTAGGCCGATACGTATTCTTCTACATATTTTTGGTAAAAAAATCGCAATAAGCGTTTACAAAATAGGAATATTTTTATAGCATTTTTATTAATAATTTTTTATTATTTTTTTTTACTAGTAATTGCGGCGATCAGCAATTTTTATTGTGACTGCGACATTGTGGGGGACCCATCGGACATTTTTGACACATTTTTGGGACCATTGTCATTTATACAGTAATCACTGCTATATAAATGCAGTGATTCCTGTGTAAATGACACTGGCAGTGAAGGGGTTAACCAGTGGGTGGCAGTGTAGGGGTTAAGTGTTACTAGGGGTGTGTTACTAACTGTGGGGGGGTTGGGCTTTCATTTAGTGAACACTGATCTCTGCTCCAATCACATGGAGCAGAGATCAGCGTCACTAGTTGCTAGGAAGAATGGAGAAATGTTGTTTACACAGCATTTCCTCCATTCGGCCGCTCCGTGAGACGATCGCGGGGATGCCCGCGGCGATCGAGTCCGCGGGTCCCGCGACCGGACTCACGGGGGGTCCCGACCAGCGCGGGAGCGCGCCGCCGGCGGCGCTCCCGATGGCAGGGCGGCATTGAATATTGGACGTACCTGTACGCCAATATGCCTGCCCGTGCCATTCTGTCGACGTACATCGTCGTGCGCTGGTCGGGAAGTGGTTAATGTATTAAGCCAACTGCAATAAGTACAGTGCCTTGCAAAAGTATTCACCCCCCTTAGCTTTTTACCTATTCTGTTACATTACAGCCTTTAGTTCAACGTTTTTTTTTTTTTAAATCTGAATCCTATGTGATGGATCAGAACACAATAGTCTAAGTTGGTGAAGTAAAATTAGAAAAATACATACATAAAACAATTTTTCAGAAATAAAAAGATGATAATTGTTATGTGTGTATGTATTCACCCCCTTTTGTTATGGAGCCCATAAAAAGCTCTGGTGCCACCAATTACCTTCAGAAGTCACATAATTAGTGACATGATGTCCACCTGTGTGCAATCTAAAGGCCCGTACACACGGTCGGACTTTGTACAAACTTTCCCGTGGACTTTTGTACAAAGGGCGTAGTCCACAAGTTCGTATTGCATACACACGATCGGACTTTTTGACAACAAACACGAACGTAGTGACGTCACAACGTACTGACGACACTTCAAAAGAGGACGTTCAATGACTCCAGCGCCACCTTTTGGTCAACTTCTGTATTGTAGTCTGATCTTTTGCATTGGTTCTGAGCATGGCGTGTTTGTACCTTGTACAAAAGTCCGATGCTTTTGTGTACACACGCGATCGGACTTTGCTCCATCGGACTTATGTTGTCAAAAAGTTTGTCCGTTGGAGCGTACACACGGTCGGATGTTGCTCCAAAACAGCTAATTTGCATGTTTGTTGTCAAAAAGTCAGACCGTGTGTACGGGGCCTTTAGTGTCACATGACCTGTCATTACATAGCCACACCTTTGTGAAAGGCCCCAGAGGCTGCAACACCTAAGCAAGAGGCACCACTTACCAAACACTGCCATGAAGACCTAGGAACTCTCCAACAGCGTTTGATGGACACACTGGCAACGTTTGATGGGCACAGTGGCAGCGTTTAATGGGTACGGTGGCAGCATTTGATGGCACAGTGGCAGCGTTTGGGCACCGTGGCAGGGTTTGGGCACAGTCGCTGCAATTGATGGGCACAGTGGCAGCGTTTGGGCACTGTGGCAGCGTTTGATGGGCACAGTGTCTACATTTGGTGTGCACAGTGGCAGCGTTTGATGGGCACAGTGGCAGCGTTTGATGTGCACAATGGCAGCGTTTGATGTGCACAGTGGCAGCGTTTGATGTGCACAATGGCAGCGTTTGGGCACCGTGGCAGGGTTTGGGCACAGTCGCTGCAATTGATGGGCACAGTGGCAGCGTTCAGGCACTGTGGCAGCGTTTGAAGGGCACAGTGTCTACAATTGATGTGCACAGTGGCAGCGTTTGATGGGCACAGTGGCAGCGTTTGATGTGCACAATGGCAGCGTTTGATGTGCACAGTGGCAGCGTTTGATGTGCACAATGGCAGCGTTTGATGGGCACAGTGGCAGCGTTTGATGTACACAGTGGCAGCGTTTGATGTGCACAATGGCAGTGTTTGATGTGCACAGTGGCAGCGTTTGATGTGCACAGTGGCAGCGTTTGATGTGCACAGTGGCAGCGTTTGATGGGCACAGTGGTTGCAATTGATGATTTATTTATTTTTTGCGCCGCCCCACAAACATTTTGGGCACCGGCCACCACTGGAAATAAAGACAAGAGAAGAAAGAGCAAGAAAAGAGTGCTAATATGACTGTTATTCTGATACCCTACTGGGTATTTTATTTAGTTAGCGGTATGATAGTGCGGCTTCCTTTCCATGCCCGATGTCTCCTCTACGAAGTTTCAGAGCTTGGCCTTCATTTCAGAGGTCTTGTTGCCATTTTCATGACTTGCTTGTTGAATGATTGAAGGACCAGGTCCCTCTTATATATTTTTTATTTTTTTTCCCTGTGGCTTCGTATCGTGTTGCTTTCTCTGTAAAGAGCGGTTGAAGTTTATGGCTATGATATTTACATAAACATAAAATGCTAGAAGCCGGAGTTAAAGGTGGAGATAACTCAAGTTTCATTGTCATTCCTGAAAGAGCTAGCATCTGGCATGATGAATATAAAAATATGTACCAGCCAGAAATCAACCTAGGTGCCTCGTAGGAAACTATTTTTCATGGAGATTTAAATTCTCATTACTCTCTTTAATTCCAGTTTTGTTTTATTGGCTTTTTGTTATTGCATTGAGACGGGGGTTGGGGGGGTTCTTCGGTCTATCATACATGGAACGGCAAAATATCAGGAATATCATAAATCGTAACCGCAATGATGCCGTAACCGGGACTCTAGCTCTCAATGGTTATATAATGTCAGCACATTCCAGCGTTGGAAAATAAAAAACAAAATTACGTCTTAATTAAGGTCACCTATATCTTTGGGAAAAAAAAAAGAAAGAAAAAGCCATCTGTTGCAATACTGTGATATTTTATCAAGTAGCATGGCATCCCTAGTGTCCCTGAAGATGGTGTTAAGGATGGGCTTCTGCTATTTACTAGCAGCTCTTTCTTCCAGTGCACCGGGGCTGCTCAGCTGTCAGTCACTACACCTTGATACTCAAGGTGTAGTGAGTTTCACAGAGTTTAAACCGGAGGTCCACCCTAAGGTGGAGCTTCCGCTCATTGGAACCCTCCCCCCCTCCGGCGCCACAATTGGCACCTTTCAGGGGGGAGGGGGGGTGCAGGTACCTGTACAGTACAGGTATCTGCACCCACTTCCGGCATAGATTCTGCAGAAGCTTCGCCCCTTTCCGCAGAATCTACGCCCCTTTCCGAAGGTCCCCCGCTGCCTGCTGGGAAACACACGGATCCCAGAGACAGCGGGGACCATCCTTATTGCGCAGCGCGACTCGCGCATGCGCAGTAGGGAACCGGGAAATGCAGCCGCAAGGCTCCACTTCCTGATTCCCATACCCAAGATGGCGGCGGCAGCACCCGAGAGACGATCGAGAGATCGGCTTCGGGTGCCGACATCGCGGGCGCGCTGGGCGGGTAAGTGTCATTATTTTAAAAGTCAGCAGCTGCAGTATTTGTAGCTGCTGGCTTTTAAAAAAAAAAAGGGCGGACTCCCGCTTTAACCACTTCAGTCCCGGAAGGTTTACCCCCCCCTCCCCCACTTCATGACCAGGACATTTTTTGCGATAGGGCACTGCGTTATTTTAACTGACAATTGCGCGATCGTGCGACGTTGTACCTCAAAAAAGAAAATTGATGTCCTTCTTTCCCCACAAACATTCTTTTGGTGGTATTTGATCACCTCTGCGGTTTTTATTTTTAGCGCTATAAACAAAAAAACAAAAAAACAACAATTTTGAAGAAAAAAAAAAAAAGTTTACTTTCTGCTATAAAACATAACTTTTTTTATTTTTTTTATTTGAATGTCGAAAAGTATCCAAGATTTGTGTGACAAAACAAATATGACCTTTTATGTATGTAAGTAACTGTATATGTTTGAAATTGTTTAAATATGTGTAATACTTTATAATAATTTAAAATAAAAATTAGAATAAAAAAAAACATACCCAATAAAAAATGTAAATCTAATTTATTCATCTATTTAGGTCAATATGTATTCTGCTACATATTTTTGGTAAAAAAAAATAAAAAAGTTATAGCGTCTATAAAGGGTGGGATATTTTTATGGAATTTTTATTTATTCTTATTTATTTACTAATAATGGCGGAGATCAGCGTTTTTTAGCGGGACGGCAACATTGCTACGGACAAATCTGACACCTAATGCCGCATACACACGGTCGGAATTCCAGCCAGAAAAAGACAGATGAGAGCTTTTCATCGGAAAATGCGACCCTGTGTACGCTCCATCGGAATTTAGCTGTCTGAATTTCCGCCAGCCAAAAATTGAGAGCATGTTCTCAATTTTTCAGATGGAAAAAACTTTCTATCGGAAATTCTGATCGTCTTTATGCAATTCCGACACGCCAAAAATCACGCATGCTCAGATTCAGCTACGAGACAGAAGCTATTGACTACTGGTTATTGAACTTCCTTTTTCTAGTCCCGTCGTACGTGTTGTACGTCACCGCGCTCTAAACGATCGGAATTTGGTGTGACCGTGTGCAGGCAAGACAGCTTGAGCAGAATTCCTTCGGTATTCCGTCGGGAAAACCATCAGAGCTTTTTCCGACGAGAATTCCGATCGTGTGTACGCGGCATAACTGATACTTTTGACAATTTTTGGGGACCAGTGTATAAATGACACTGGCGGGGAAGGGTTAACATCCGGGGCGATCAAAGGGTTAAGTGTGTTCCCTATGAGTACTTTCAAACTGTGGGGGATGTGCTTTCACTAAAGGAAAACAGAGATCTGTGTTTCTGCTTAGCAGAAACAGAAGATCTTAAAGCGGGAGTCCGCCGGAACTCCGCGTTTTTTTTTTTTTAAAAAGCCAGCAGCTACAAATACTGCAGCTGCTGACTTTTAAAATAGTGACACTTACCCGCCCAGCGCGCCCGCGATGTCGGCACCCGAAGCCGATCTGTAGATCGTTTCTCGGGTGCTGCCGCCGCCATCTTGGGTATGGGAATCAGGAAATGGAGCCTTTCGGCTTCATTTCCCGGTTCCCTACTGCGCATGCGCGAGCCGCGCTGCGCAATAAGGACGGTCCCCGCTGTCTCTGGGATCTGTGTGTTTCCCAGCAGGCAGCGGGGCACTTGCGGAAAGGGGTGGGCACTTGCGGAAAGGGGCGTAATCTACGCCCCTTTCCGCAAAGAGCTATCCCGGAAGTGGGTGCATTTACCTGGATTATCCAGGTAACTGCACCCCCCTCCCCCCTGAAAGGTGCCAATTGTGGCGCCGGAGGGGGGGAGGATTCCGATGAGCGGAAGGTCCATTTTAGGGTGGACCTCCGCTTTAATTTTTCTCTCTGGCAGAACAGAGATCTCTGCCTTGTTTACATAGGCAGACCACCGTTCTGCCTAGCCTCAGAACCGGCGGACATCCCACTGATTGGCTCCAGCTGTGTCCAATCACTGCGGGAGCAGGGCTCGGGCGGCACTATGGTTGCCACCTGTCCAGGATTCACCCGGACAGTTCGGGTTTGGGTTCATGTGTCCGGGTTTCAGACTGTCTGAAACCCGGACACATTATTTAGACTGGACTATGGCTTTTCAGTGGTTGTCTCAGCTGAGAGTGTCTGTTACACTCTTTCACAGCCCCTAAAGCCAGCACTAACAAACCACCCCCCCCCAAACACATACAGATGGGAGAGGAGAGAGGGGCTTGATCTGTACCTCTTCCACCCCACCCCTACCCCTCTGTGTCTGCACACACTCCAATCCCCGGGGCTGTGCCTCAGAAAAGGAAAGTGGGAGCTGGAAATTTGAAGTCCAGCAGCCTCAGGTCCATCTGGTGCTGACTGCTAAGGTGTGAGTGGGCTCACCATCCATCCATCCCTGTCTGTAACTGAAGTCTCCCCCATTCTCTCTCTTGCCTCTGAGTAAGTACAGTAAGGCAAATTGGGGTTCTCAGAGCACCCTTACATCAGAGTTCCCCTTTACACCAGCAGCCGTAGTGTTTCCCCTTACATCAGAGTCCTCTTCGTTCTCAGTGTTCACCCTTAAATCAGGGTTCCCAGTGCATCCCTTATGTTAGAAGCCCCAGAGGTCTCCCTTACATCAGAGTCTGCAGAGTCCCCCCTTACAGTGAAAGGGAACTCTGCGAGTTCAGATGTAAAAGGGGAACTCTGTGGACTCTGATGTAAAGGGGGACTCTTGTTATTAACTTCATATGATTAGAAATGTTATTTAGTAGCAAAATATATGTATAGTTTATACAAAAAATTGCTGTGCACCACAAAAGTGTTCGGGTTTGACTTGAAGAAAAGGTGGCAACCCTAGGCGGCATGTGCATGCACCTCGGAGCCGAAGGGAAAAAAAAATCACGTACGGGTCGGGTATGTGATTTTGCGCTTAAAGGGGTTGTAAAGGTAAATTTTTTATTTTCTACATAGGTTCCTTTAAGCTAGGGCATTGTTGGTTCACTTACCTTTTCCTTTGATTTCCCTTCTAAATGTTTTTTTGCTTTGTCTGAATATCTCACTTCCTGTTTCTCCTCAGTAAACTTCTCACCATAATCCGAGCTGGTGGTTAGTCAGCCAGAACAGCTTACTGAACAGCTTACTGGGGTGAAACAGGAAGTGAGAAATTTAGACAAAGAAATAAAACATTTAGAAGGGAAATCGAAGGAAAAGATAAGTGAACCAACAATGCACTAGCTTATAGGAACCTATGTAGAAAATAAAAAAATTACCTTTACAACCCCTTTAAGGGTCGCCCTGCAGCGGGATATGTATGTGGGGTGGTCCTTAAAGGGTTAAAGCAGCCAGGAAATCCATTTCAGGGCTTGCTGGCCTGCTTTTATTTAAAGGCTAAGTTCACCTTTTTTTTCCAAATTCCAGCTCCCCCATGTACTAATATACCATTAATTTACCTCTGTTGCAGAAAGATAAAAGCTTTCTTTGATTTTTAGAACAAGGCCTTACCTTAGCCCCTGCTGTGTTCCATAGAAAAGTTCATGACTTCCTGGTATGTAGATTTAGGATGTAAAAACCAGTAAGACACAGGAAGGAGTTCACCAGCTGACCTCATTGGCACACAGACACTGCATCCATCATCTATGTTTGCACGGCATCCTTGGCAACCCTCTAGGCGTCCGTTTGCCTGGCTTGCCAATGTAGGCTGCCACAGCTGCGGGGTTTGCACAGCATCCTCAGCATCCCACCAGACAGGTCCAGGCCGCAGGCAAGACTCTCAGGGGTTGGGCACCCCTGATGTAGTGCAAGGGCCTACTTGATTGGATACAGAGTGAATGGATAAATAGGTGTGTCTCCCGCTATTCCATAGTTTTGGTAAATATAAAGGATTGTTTGCCCACCTTTTTACACGTACTGTACATAGGAGGAAGTGGATGGAGATACTCAGCTGACAGGCCCCATTCACATCTCTGTACATGTTTTTTTATTTTTTTTGAAGGAGGCATTTGGAGACGCCCAGGAGTGTACAACCCGTGGCCCAGACCCAGAGAGTTTAGCATGCAGCCCCAGGCCCATCTGTCTGGAATAGGGATGAGCTTCGTGTTCGAGTCGAACGTATCGGCTGTTCGCCCGTTCGGTGAATTCCGAACGTTATGGGCCGTTCGCACCAAATTCGTGTGGCGCTCACGGCCCACAATGCACTGCGATGGCGCAGTGCATTGCTGGCTCATGATTGGCCAAGCATGCACTGTGACCCCGCATGCTTGGCCAATCACAGCGCCGGCAGCGAGGAGAGCCATGATTGGCCACAGGCAGGATGCCTGTGGCCAATCATAGCTCAGGCTGTGTAGTACACGCCCCACACTATATAAGGCCGCCAGCGTGGCGGCCTTGTGTAGTGTGTTGGCATCTGTAGCAGTTAGTGGGTGTTCTGTATACCTTCATCACAGTATACACCGATCGTTATCGGCCGATTTTTCGTTCTTGCTCTTCTGTAGTGGTTGTTGTCTGCGTGCCCTGACCGCAGTATACACCGCTATATTCACCTATATATCTAGCGATATATCTATCTTTTATAATAGAGCTGTCAGTCAGTGTTAGGAGATTGTGTGTGCTGTCTGCGTGCTCTGAACGCAGTATACACCGCTATATCCACCTATATAGCTAAATATCTTGCTCGTTTTAAATAGAGCTCTCAGTCAGTGTTAGGAGATTGTGCGTGCTGTCTGCATGCTCTGAAAAAGACGGACGGCAAAACAAATTATACAGGGGTGATAACCCTTCCCTATGTTTTCCAAAAAGCTTAAAAATAGTTTTTTTGACTGGAGCTACACTTTAAAAATGTACCGGTTGAAAATTACAAACAGATTCAACTTAACACAACAAACCTACACAGTCCCTGTCTTGTTTGCACCGCCTGTATACTGCTGTTCTGAGTATATAGGGCCTGGGGGCCACACGCATTTCCTTTTTTTAATATGGGTACGGGGTTCCCCTTAATATGCGTACGAAACCCAAATAGGCTGGTAATGGGCAGGGAGGGCTACCCATGCCATTTTTCTCAATGATTTTCAACCATATTGCAGGAACCAGATATAACATTAAAACCGCAAGCAGCTTTAAATGACGTTATTTCCGTTAAATGTCATTTTGTGCAGGGACTGTTCTAAACACGGGAAACACGTGGCACTTCACAGGCATACTACAGACACCACCCAGGCACCATATTTAAAGGAATATTTCACTTTTTTTTTTTCATTTTAATCGTCATTAAAATCAGTGCTCCCGCCAAAACGGCCGTTTTTAAACGTTTTTTTTGCAGTGACCCATGTCCCCTGGGGCAGGAGCCAGGTCCCCAAACCCTTTTTAGGACAGTATCTTGCATATTAGCCGGTAAAATTAACACTTTTAATTTCGAACGTTCGAGTCCCATAGACTTCAATGGGGTTCTAACGTTCGTACGAATTTGGGGTCCGTTCGAAAGTTCTGGTGCGAACCGAACCGGGGGGGTGTTCGGCTCATCCCTAGTCAGGAACCATAAACCAGAAAATTCTGTTAAAAATCACACCTTTTATGTAATAGCAAAAATAACAGTTTAGGAACTTAGTCAAAAACAGAAGCCAGGGTATAGAAGCCAGAGCGGGTAATCAGACAAGCCAGGGTCAGGGAACCATAAGTCAGTGTTGTCAAGAGCCAAATAAATAAAGGAGTAGGGATCAAAAAAGAAGTCAGCCAGGCCAAGTCATACACAGGAACAAACTGGAGATGTTGACCATGCAAGGGCACGGAGGGAATGATCAAAGCTCTTTAAATAGTCAAAAAGGGTCTGGCTGTAGGATGGACTAATGAGGCAGGTAATGGTAACCAGGTGAGTCAATGTGGAGAAAATGAGTAGCTGTTAATTAACCGACAGCTGAGCAGCCCCGGTGCACTGAAAGTAAGAGCTGCTAGTAAATAGCAGAAGCCCATCCTTAACACTATCTTGAGAGGCGCTAGGCATGCCATGTAAACATAGCAGCTGTGGCAGCTTACATTGACAAACCAGGCAAACGCGTGCCTGGAGGGATGCCAGGGATTCCATACAAACCTAGTGGATGGGTGAAGGCTGCGTGTGCTAATGAGGTCAGCTGGTGAACTGCTTCCTGTGTCTTACTGGTTTGTATGTCCTAAATCTACATACCATTTTCTATGGAACACACCATGGGCTAAGATAAGGCCTTGTTCTAAAAATCAAAGAAAGCTTTTATTTTTCTGCAACAGAGGTTTATTAATGGTATGTTGGTACATAGGGGAGCTGGAATTTAGGAAAAGGAAAGGAAAGGTGAACTTAGCCTTTAAAGGTAAAGTTTAAAAGTAACTTACAGCGTTATCCTTGCAGGGGTTTCTATCACCACTTCAAAAGGCAAATGCAAATTGGTATTAAGCCTCCGGGCTTCTTATTGCAGTGCTGCTCTGTCCTCAAGCTTAGGCCTTTTGTCTGGTCCTTCAGACCATTTCGCAGCCTCACTGTGCTCTCGTGCACACTCTGCACCTCTCTCGCGTGAATCCTCTGTATGCCACTCGTAGCTCCTTGCCGAACTGGCCCACGCCCTGACCTCTGGAGAGGGGACATCCTGGCTACCAGGTGCAGCGTTGAACTACTGTCAGGTCCACGACTAAAAACCCACACACTCCCTGCTGGCCTCTGGTAAAACCCGGAAACAAGGTTAGAAGCTTCTTCTCTCCCAAAGCTCTTTGAAGACTCTTCATTCTAGAACCCAATCCCAGAGTTTGAAAACCCAGAGAAAACAAATAATTTTTCTCAGCTCATAATAGTCATTCTAGACCCTCTCCGTCTGCATCCTTGAGAACCTTGTGTGCTATTTACCTCTTTTACCCCCATGGCAGGGCAGCAGGACATGAATTGGAAAGCACTGTGACACTATAAGCCATGTTCCAGGCTAGACAAGCCTTAAAGTGGTGGGCCGGCGAAAAAAAAAATTATAATTTAAAAGTCAGCAGCTACAAACACTTAATAAGGACACTTACCTTTCTAGGGTGCCCGCGATGTCGGCCGTCCGAGGCCGACCCGTCCCTCAGCTCTTGGGTCTCGGCATTCAAAGTAAGGGAAACAGGCAGTGCAGCTTCACTGCACATTTCCTAGTGGGCATCCACCTATCGCTCGGCACTTTGTGAATGGGGTGCGCTGTGTTGTGGGACACACACAGTTCCCACAATACACCGCGCCCCATTCACCAGAAGAAAACGCGAGGAGGAGAAGACGGAAGATCACCGCGGGATAGGAAGAGGCAGATTAGGACGATCTGCCTAGCAACAGCCATTTCTGGTAAGTGAAACATTTTTTATTTTTTTTACATTTTTTTTGGAGCCTTTTTATGCATTTTTTTTTAGGGTGGACCTCCCCTTTAACAACAGTCACTAGGATCCTTCTCAGGGCTGTATTCATGTGTCCCTGGAACTTGAATGTGTCCCTCCAGACGCAGGCAGACAGTCTCCTTAGTGAACCTCCAGACTGGATCCTCTGTGATACGCCTCTTTTAGCTCACCTAGGACTTGCAGCAGGATAGGCCCCCCCAGCTATACACAGCTGGGACCTTTATGACAGTAGTAGGATCTTCTGGCTGGGAGCCTCTCCTTCTGGGAATAACCCAGCTCTCCTTTCTGGGTATAACCCAGCTCTCCCTTCTGGGTATAACCCAGCTCTCCCTTCTGGGAATAACCCAGCTCTCCTTTCTGGGAATAACCCAGCTCTCCCTTCTGGGTATAACCCAGCTCTCCCTTCTGGGTATAACCCAGCTCTCCCTTCTGGGAATAACCCAGCTCTCCTTTCTGGGAATAACCCAGCTCTCCCTTCTGGGTATAACCCAGCTCTCCCTTCTGGGAATAACCCAGCTCTCCCTTCTGGGTATGACCCACCTCTCCCTTCTGGGTATAACCCAGCTCTCCGTTCTGGGTATAACCCACCTCTCCCTTCTGGGTATAACCCAGCTCTCCCTTCTGGGTATGACCCACCTCTCCCTTCTGGGTATAACCCAGCTCTCCGTTCTGGGTATAACCCACCTCTCCCTTCTGGGTATAACCCAGCTCTCCCTTCTGGGAATAACCCAGCTCTCCTTTCTGGGAGTAACCCAGCTCTCCCTTCTGGGTGTAATCCAGATCTCCCTTCTAGGTATAACCCAGCTCTCCTTTCTGGGAATAACCCAGCTCCCCCTTCTGGGAATAACCCAGCTCCCCCTTCTGGGTATAACCCAGCTCTCCCTTCTAGGTATAACCCAGCTCTCCCTTCTGGGTATAACCCAGCTCTCCCTTCTGGGTATAACCCAGCTCTCCCTTCTGGGTATGACCCAGCTCTCCCTTCTGGGAATAACCCAGCTCTCCCTTCTGGGAATAACCCAGCTCTCTCTTCTGGGTATAACCCAGCTCCCCCTTCTGGGTATAACCCAGCTCTCCCTTCTGAGTATAACCCAGCTCCCCCTTCTGGGTATAACCCAGCTCTCCCTTCTGGGAATAACCCAGCTCTCCCTTCTGGGTATAACCCAGCTCTCCCTTCTGGGAATAACCCAGCTCTCCCTTCTGGGTATAACCCAGCTCTCCCTTCTAGGTATAACCCAGCTCTCCCTTTTGGGTATAACCCAGCTCTCCCTTCTGGGAATAACCCAGCTCTCCCTTCTGGGAATAACCCAGCTCTCCCTTCTAGGTATAACCCAGCTCTCCTTGGCTCCAGACTATTTATACACTCTCCCAGGCACCATCTGAGCACCTTCTCCAAAGAGCAGCTGGAGTTGCATAAAAATTCAAGCAGGGAGAAGCAATGAAACTTGCAGACTGTGGAGTCCAGAGCAGACCAAAGCAATCACATTCTGCTCTGCTGATTACCGCAGAGTCACCAAAACTACATTTTCTTAATCCTTACTAGAAGCCTATCTGGGAGGGTGCTACAATCAGAAAGTGTCAAAATTTAGGAACACCTAAGGGTTGATTTACTAAAGCTGGAGAGTGCAAAAGTGTTTAACGCCAGCTTGTTCAATTAAGCTTTGGAAATAAAACCTGGAAGCTGATGGGTTTCTATGCAGAAGTCAGCCCGATTTTGCACTCTCCAGCTTTAGTAAATCATCCCCCTAGAATGCTAAAGAAGACATCTAAAAGAATGTGTAGTTACGACTAAATTTGTACATTTTAGTGTTCAAGTCTGTGAATGCCATTAGGATAATGACAGGTTCACTATAAGGCACACATAGATATGAGATGACAGCTCCCTCTTTTAGCTGTTTGCAGATTACTCTCTAGTCTTTTAGTGCCCGCAGCAGCCTCTGTCGGAAATGAGCCGTTGGAGAAGTTTTTTCTGTTATAGGTTGGCACTGACAGTATCTGCTGTCACACTGACAATTACTTGTGCTCAATCCTTTTGACTCCTCTCTAAAATTTATGGCCAGCTTTAGTATTTTGCAGGAATGCAAATGACACTAATAAACTAAACCCTGTACTTTCTGCTTCCCAGCTCCTCCCCCAGCTTATTCCCGGTGTTGTGTCGAATACTGTCCCCCGTCGGCTAGTGTCCGCCCTGTACAGTGCTTGGCGCAGTACGGAGGACAAGGAGACGCCAAAGGTCTTCCGAAGATGAACGGCGCCTGCGCACTGAGTCCAGGTTCAGGCCCCACCATCCAAGTGGACCTAGAGTTAGAATAAATAATTGTCGAGCAAAGCGAGGTAGTGCCTGAAGCATGGCGAGCAAAGCGAGCCCGCGAGGGGGCCCTGTTACTAAGTGCTACCGTATGTCCACTTGCATGGTGGGGCTTGAACCTGGACTCAGGGCAGAAGGTACTAGCAAGTGCGCAGGCGCCGTTCATCCTCGGAGACTTTCGGAGTCTCCTTGTCCTCCGTACTGCGCAAGCGCTGTGCCTGCGCAGTACGGGGCGGACACTATCCGATGGGGGGACAGTTTTTGGCAGAACACCGGCAGCAGCACAAGGTAAGCGAGTGCACTGGGATATAAGGAAGGGCAAGAGGGGACTCTTGACTTCAGATGGTGAGGTGCTCTTGATATTTGATGTAAGGGAGAGTGGGGTGCTCTGGACATCTAGTCTTTCAGAAACAACTGGCCCTTCGAGGCCAAACATAATGTTGACGTGGCCCCGCAAGGAAATTGAGATTGACACTCTTGGTCTAGGGAGATGCCTTTTTAAAGGTTTATTGCTGAAAGAACTTGCAACAGAAGGGGGATATAGGAGTGTGGGATACCTCAAAAACGTTAATCAGTCTGCGTAGGACACTTTTCTAGTGTCTTTCTAGATACGTCTATCAGTAGCATAGGAGGTAGTAGACCAGGACGGTCAACAGATGCACAGCTGAAGACCATGCAACAGTATGGGCACAAGTAGTGGTGGACTGGAGCAGTCTATAGGTGCACAGCTAGAGACCTTGTGGCAATATGGAGCACAAGTAGTATTAGACTGGAGCAGTCTATAGGTTCACAGCCGGGAACCAGGAATCAAGCTGCAGCACAGAAGAAGCTCTACTCACAGGCAGGATAAGTCTACAAGTTTTTTTGCATCTCAGCAATCAGTCCAAAGTCTCTGGGGGGTAAATATACTCTCAACTCACAGATCCATCCCCACAGGGGGGGAAATATACTCTCCGCAGGGCTCCAGACTATTTAACATCAACCAAGCTCCAGCTGAATATTCAGACTGGACATTTGAATCCTCCATCTCTAAGCTCTAGAAACTTCTTCTAGAGGCAGGGGGAAGTAATCAAACTCTCAGCCTTTGAAGCTCTGAGCAGAACAAACCAAACAATCACTGATCCTGTGATTACAGAAGACTTGCTTGCAGAACCTAGCTGGAATACTGTGAATACCCCACAGTCACTCAGTCAGATGAAAGTGATGGCCCATTACAGGCAGGAACCCGAGGCACCTTGGGTGTGTAGCAGAATTTCAGTGTCCAGCTTGCATCAATCCTGTGGCTACTGATCCCAGCGCCACCTCTTCAGGCACTGCCAACCCACTTGGCTGCAGCTGCCTCTTTCACTAGCCCTCCAGGCTAACTTCTCCCCACAGTCCTCCAGACTGACACTCACCAGCCCACACAGTTGACTCTCAGGAGATCTCCCAGACATGCTCCTGCTGTCTTCTCTCCTTGCTCCCATGCCACCAGGAAGGGTTTCTTCCACGTGTTTTTGAAAGAATCTTTCAGCAACCGAGCCCCGGGCCCGAGGTTACCCCCCACCCTCAAGGGCCATCGCCAACATACTCAGCACTCCATCTCCATCATCCACCCAACTCCTCTTGTTGCCATGACTCGGGCCGATTTATGAGGTGGCCTGCCAGTCCTTTACTGGGGATTGGCTGAGGTCCTCGTACATATTCCAAGCACCTCCTTCTAACCTCCACCCACTATGTCTAGAACATTCTCCAATGTCCCAGAAAACAGGGGGAGGCACCAGAGAAGCTGCTAGGATGAGTCACCCAGCCTTGAACTAATGTAACCCTGACCTAGTTTACACATGCCAGGATTAACCCCAAGCTAACTACACTATATTGTCAAAAGTATTAGGACACCTTAGAGGAAAAGAGATTTAATCTCCAAATACGGAAAGGTTTCTTCACAGTAAGAGCTTTGAAAATGTGGAATAGACTCCCTGCAGAGGTGGTTCTGGCCAGCTCAGTGGATTGCTTTAAGAAGGGCCTGGATTATTACCTAAGTGTACAGAATATAACTGGGTTCTGACATTTATAGGTAAAGTTGATCCGGGGAAAATCTGATTGCCTCTCGGGGGATCAGGAAGGAACTTTTTCCCCTGCTTTAGCAAATTGGATCATGCTCTGCTGGGGTTTTTTGCCTTCCTCTGGATCAACTGTGGGTATAGAATTGGGTATTGGGATTGTATGATATTATTATTATTATTATTTTTTTATTTTTTGTGGTTGAACTGGATGGACTTGTGTCTTTTTCAACCTGACTAACTATGTAACTATGTAACCTTCCTTTACACGCACATGAATTTTAATAGCATCCCAGTCTTAGTCCGTAGGGTTCAATATTGAGTTGGCCCGCCCTTTGCAGCTATAACAGCTTCAACTCTTCTGGGAAGGCTGTTCACGAGGTTTAGGAGGGTGTCTATGGGAATGTTTGACCATTCTTCTAGAAGCGCATTTGTGAGGTCAGGCAATGATGTTGGACAAGAAGGCCTCCGCTCTAATTCATCCCAAAGGTGTTCTTTACTTCTTTCATGTTGAGGTCAGGACTCTGTGCAGGCCAGTTAAGTTCCCCCACACCAAACTCGCTCATCCATGTTTTTATGGACCTTGTTGTGGATATTCCACTACACTCTTACGCTAATAAGCGCCCTTTTGATCCATGTCTCCCCTCAGCCATTCCTCCCCTCTGGTTCCCCATTCCCCAGTAAACAGACATTTCCACATTCTTGTGTCCTCATCTCAGCAAGGCTGCTTTTCTTAGCAGTCTCCCTTGCTTATATTTCCAACATAACAAAATCTATGACAAACAGGAAGCAATAGCTACAACAGCCAATCACTTCTTCAATACAAAATGACATCACAGGAAATTACCAAATAAGGACATGACCATATAAGGATGTAACACAGGATAAATGATACAATATACAATAACCAATGACTACAATTCCTCTGATAGGAATCCTTATACTACAGTTCCTTGTGGATGGGAGGCTATCTGCAGGTGTACATCATGGCACCCCAAATTATTATTATTATTCAGGATTTATATAGTGCCAGCAATTTACGCAGCGCTTTACAATCTAAAAGGGAGACAATACAGTTACAATACAATTAAATACAAGAGGATTAAGAGGACCCTGCTCAGAAGAGCTTACAATCTAAAAGGGTGGGGCAGGTGGTACAGAAGGTTATAACTGTTGGGAATGAGTTGATGGAAGTGGTAGGAGATTAGTTTGAGACGTGATAGGCTTCCCTGAATAGATGAGTTTTCAGGGATCGTCTGAAGGTAGCAAGAGTAGGGGATAGCCGGACTGGTGGAGGTAGCGAGTTCCAGAGGATGGGAGAGGCTCTGGAGAAATCCTGGAGACGAGTGTGGGAGGAGGAGACAAGAGAGCTTGAGAGTAGGAGGTCTTGAGAAGAACGGAGGGGACGGTTTGGGTGATATTTGGAGACAAGATCGGTGATGTACCTCGGGGCAGAGTTGTGAATGGCTTTGTATGTGGTGGTTAGTATTTTGAATTTAATTCGCTGGGTGATTGGGAGCCAGTGTAGGGACTGGAGGAGAGGGTTGGTGGACACTGATTGGGAGCCAGTGTAGGGATTGGAGGAGAGGGTTGGCAGACACTGAGCGGTTGGTAAGGTGGATAAATATGGCAGCAGCATTCATGATAGACTGAAGAGGAGAGGAGCCTATGGAGAGGCAGGCCAATGAGAAGGGAGTTGCAATAGTCAAGGTGAGAGATAACAAGGGAGTGAATGAGGATCTTGGTAGTTTTAATTGTTAAAAAGGGGCGAATTTTAGAGATGTTACGGAGGTGAAATCTACAAACTTTTGACAACGATTGGACTTGGGGCTGAAATGACAAGTCAGAGTCTAGGGTTACACCTAGTACCCTGGCGTGAGGGGAGGGCCTGATGGTTGCATTGTTGATTTTGATGGAAAAGTCATGGAGGGGGGCATGTGCAGGGGGGATTATTAATAGCTCAGTTTTAGAGAGGTTTAGTTTAAGGAAATAGTGTGACATCCATGCTGATATGTCAGTTAGCAGGTTAGTAATGCGAGAGGAGACTGAAGGAGTGAGGTGAGGAGTAGACAGATAGATTTGGGTGTCATCGGCGTATAAGTGGTATTGGAAGCCGTGGGCGGTTATCAGGTGACCAAGGGAGGAGGTATAAATAGAGAAGAGAAGGGGTCCAAGAACAGAGCCTTGGGGGACCCCCACAGAAAGGGGCAATGGAGAGGAGGATACAGAGTTGTAGGTAACACTGAAGGAGCGCTGTGATAGATAGGCAGAGAACCAGGAAAGTGCAGAATCTCGGAGACCAAGGGAATGTAGTTTATTGAGGAGGAGCGGGTGGTCAACAGTATCAAAGGCAGCAGAGAGGTCAAGTAGTAGGAGTATGGAGTACTGGCTGTTGGTTTTAGCAGTTAGTAGATCGTTAGTGAGTTTTAGTAAGGCAGTTTCTGTGGAGTGCTGTGAGGGAAAGCCAGACTGTAATGGGTCAAGAAGGTTATTTTCACTGAGGTAGGAGCTAAGGCGGTTGTAGACTAAGCGTTCTAGAAGTTTAGAGGTGAATGGGAGCAATGAGATAGGTCTTAAGTTGTTCAGGTTGGTGGGGTCCAGAGAGGGTTTTTTAAGTATGGGGGTGATCTGCGCATGTTTTAGAGGGGAGGGGAAGGTGCCACTTGAGAGGGAGAGATTGTAGATGTGAGTGAGGGAGCATAGGATAGAATTAGAGGGTGACCTTAATAGTTGTGAGGGAACAGGGTCCAAGGGACAATTGGTTAGGTGAGCATCTGAGAAAAGTTTTGCAACCTCTTCAGTAGTAGCCAATTCAAAAGAGGAGAGTGTTGAATGTGCTATTGGGCCAGGTATGTTGGGTGGGGAAGATGTACGCACAGTGGAGGTGTCCTCGCGAATTGCATCAATCTTGTCTTTGAAGTGATTGGCAATCCCTTGGGCAGTGAGTGAGTTGGTGGGTAGAGGGGGTGGGGGACGAAGCAGAGAGTTAAAAGTTGAGAAGAGCCGACGAGGATTGGATGACAAAGTATTAATAAGAGATACAAAGTAGGCTTGTTTGGCAGCATGGAGGCAGGAATTGTATTTTAGAAGGGCAGATTTATATATGGTGAAGTCTTGGAGGCATTTGGTTTTAGGCCACAGCCGTTCAAGAGCACGGCAACGTCTCCTGAGATTTCTAGTGTTGTCAGTTTGCCAGGGTTGTAATGGTCGGGGCCTGATTCTGCGTGTGGTTAGAGGAGCAAGTGCATCTAGTGATGATTAGAGTGAACTGTTGTAGACAGAGATGGCAAGGTCAGGACAGGACAGGGGAGAGATTATATAATATAGGTGGTCAGTAGCAGAATAGAGAAGAGAAGGCTTAAGGTGGCAAAGGTTTCTACAAGTGATAGTTTGCTGCTTGGAAGGATTGGTGGTTGGAGACAAAGATACAGTGAAACTAATGAGGTTGTGATCAGAGAGAGGAAAGGGGGTGTTTGTGAGATTGCTAGGGTTGTAGAGATGAGAGAATACAAGGTCAAGGGTATTACCATTAGAGTGAGTGGAAGTATGTGTCCATTGGGTTAGGTCAAAAGATGAGGTTAAGTCAAGAAGTTTAGCTGTAGTTGGGTTGTTAACGTTGATAGGAATGTTAAAGTCACCAAGAATGATGGTGGGTATTTCAGAGGAGAGAAAGTAGGGTAGCCAAGCAGCAAAGTCATCAAGAAAGCGTGACACCGGTCCAGGAGGTCGATAAATTGCTGCAATTCTCAGAGAAATAGGAGAAAACAGGCGAATACAGTGCATCTCGAAAGAAGAGAGGGAAAGAGAGGGAGGGATGGGAAGGACTTGGAAGGTGTATTGTGGGGATAGGAGCAATCCAACTCCACCTCCTTTCTGTCCATTGGGTCTGGGGGAGTGAGTCCAATGGAGACCACCATGGGAGAGGGCAGCAGGAGAAGCTGAGTCCAAATTTTGAAGCCAGGTTTCAGTTATGGCAAGTATGTTGAAGCTATGAGAGATGAAGAGGTCATGTATAGATGTTAGCTTGTTACAGATAGAGCGGGCATTCCAAAGGGCGCATGAGATAGGGGGGCTGCTTTGAGGAAGCAGGGGGATAGAAACTAAATTAAGTGGATTGCGGTGGTTGCCAGAGGGGGAGGGGTTTTGAAGATGTGGCTTGCAGTTTGAGAGTGGCGGCCCAGGATTAGGAGAAATGTCACCCGAGACTAGGAGAAGGAGGAGGGTGAGGAACACAAGATGGGAGTGAGATGAGCATGAGTGCATGTGTCTCGTGGCTTTGGAGTTTATGCCAGCATATGGATGCAGCAAATGCAGGAGATGATGGGTGCAGTAATAGGGAGAGGGCAGGAGTGAGGGTGAAATGTGCATGCTGCAGGGTAGAGGGGAGGGATAGAGTAAGGAGAATTTGAGGATAGAAGACACTGATGTGAGAAGGAAGAGAATGAGGAGCATCGTACTAGATAGAGTGGGAATCTGACTTGATACAAAATAAATGAGAATTGCTGGTTTGCTTGTTGTCTTGCAGAGTTCTTGTTGTGTCTTCATCCAGTTCTAGTTATCCTGCTTTGGTTAAACTGCGTCGCTGAAACTGCGCATCACTTGTGACAGAGCCACTCAGGAAAGAGCCATGATGTCTGCGCCATGCCCCAGTCTGCGCCACCCCATAGAATGATTTCAATTTATAGGGAGAGTGAGAAGGCATGCATTTCTCTATTGGTCATCATAGGGTCAGGTTGACCAGGCATACAGGTGTGACAAGAGCGCACATCCTCTAAAACTGATAATGTGCTTGCCGGGCGAACAAATCCCCCCCAGACAATCGTTCTGTGTATTGCACAATGGCCCTTCGCTGGCGGACATGTCCTCACTCCGCATACACCTCTCTCTAAACAACAGGAAATCTTCCACTGCCTAACGGATCTTCAATCAGCATCAGTCTGCCCCAGGCCGCTGGGCCGCGGCCTACGGGAGTGCTAACACTGGGAGACTCTTATGACAATACATATTAAAATACATCTTATAAAATTTCCACAACAACCTTGCTTTGTGCACTGATCCAGATCATTTGTTGGAAGGGGCATTATAGTGTGGGGCATTATAGTGTGGGGTAATTTTTCAGGGGTTGGGCTTGGCCCCTTAGTTCCAGTGAAGGCATACCAAGGCATTTTGGACAATTTCATGCTCCCAACTTTGTGAGAACAGTTTGGGGACGGCCCCTTCTTGTTCCAACATGACTGAGCTTCAGTGCACAAAGCAAGGTCCATAAAGACATGGATGAGTGAGTTTGGGCTGGAGGAACTTGATTGGTCTACACAGAGTCCTGACCTCAACCTGACAGAACATCTTTGGGATGAATTAGAGCGGAGACTGTGAGCCAGGCCTTCTTGTCCAACAGCAGTGACTGACCTCACCAATGTCCTTCTGGAAGAATGGTCAAACATTCCCATAGACACCCTCCTAAACCTTGTGGACGGCCTTCCCAAAAGAGTTAAAGCTGTTATAGCTGCAAAGGGCCAACTCAATATTGAACCCTACGGACTAATGCCGATCACACGATCGGACATTCCGACAACAAAATCCATGTATTTTTTCTGACGGACATTGGCTCAAACTCTTCCCAGAAGAGTTGAAGCTGTTATAGCTGCAAAGGGTGGGGCAACTCAATATTGAACCCTACGGACTAATGGCAATCACACGATCGGACATTCCCACAACAAAATCCATGGAACCACCAGCTCAGGCAACAAAATCCATGGAACCACCAGCTCAGCAGGTCAACCAAAAGATGCTAATGCCCCGTGCACACGATCGGACATAGATCGGACATTCCAACAACAAAATCCATGTATTTTTTCTGACGGACGTTGACTCAAACTTATCTTGCATACACACGGTAGCACAAAGTTGTCGGAAATTTCCGAACCTCAAGAACGCGGTGACGTACAGCACGTACGACGAGCCGAGAAAAACAAAGTTCAATAGCCAGTGCGGCTCTTCTGCTTGATCCCGAGCAATGCGTGGCACTTTGTGCGCCGGAATTGTCTACACGCGATCGGAATTTGCGCGAACGGATTTTGTTTTGTGGGAAAATTTGAGAACCAGACCTCAAATTTTGTGCGACGGAAACCGTCCGAGGGAGCCTACACGCGGTCGGAATTTTCTGTCAACAAGCTCCGATCGCCCTTTTTCCGTCAGAAAGTCCGACCGCGTGTACAGAGGCATATGGCTGGGATGCCATTAAAGGTCATGTGCATGTAAAGGCAGGCGTGCCGATACTCTTGACAATAAAGTGTATTATTTGCTCGCCCTAACAGAGACGTACACTAATGCCGCATACACACGACCGGACTTTTCGAGGGACTAGGTCCAACGGCCTTTCCGACGGACTTTCGGGGGAGTTCCGACAGACTTTCCGATCGAACGGACTTGGCCACACACAATCACACCAAAGTCCGACGGATTGGAACGTGATGACGTACGGCCGGACTAGAATAAGTAAGTTCATAGCCAGTAGCCAATAGCTGCCCTCGCGTCGGTTCTTGTCCGTCGGACTAGCACACACACACGAACGGATTTCTCGGTCCGGTGGAGTTCCGGTGGAAAAATTTAAAACATGTTCTATTTCTAAAGCCGGATTTTTGGCAAGCAAAGGTCCGATGGAGCGCACACATGATCGAAATGTCCGATGGACTTGACCTTTGCTGTCAAAAAGTCCGGTCGTGTGTACGCGGCATTACACACCTAAATGAACTCTTAGCACACCTCTAGAGGGTGCTACAGCAAAAATGGGCACATTTTGAGTTCCAGTCTAACGCCCCGTACACGCGATCCGGACATTCCGACCACAAAATCCGTCTGATTTTTTTTTTTTCCGACGGATTTTGTCCGAAACTGGTGTTTTGCGTACACACGGTCGGACAAAGCTGTCGGAAAATCCCATCGTTCGGGAACGTGATGACGTTCGTTGCGTACGACGGGACAACGTTGAGGCCAGTAGCCAGTAGCTTTGGTCTCGTAAGTTTGATCTGAGCATGCGTTGGCACTTTGTCCGTCGGAATTCTCTACAAACGGATCGCATCTTTTTGTCGGAAAATTTTTAGATCCTGCTCTCCAATTTTTTTTTCCGCCGGGATTTCCAACGGAAAAAAAGTCCGGTTAGAGCCCACACACGATCGGATTTTCCGACAATATAATCCGATCGGACCTTTTTTACGTCGGGATTTCCGTCCGTGTGTACGGGGCATGAGATGTAACACCCACCCATTTCGGGGACATGTACATGGCGGGTTGCTGTGATGTTTTTCACATTCACCAATGCATAGCAACCAGTGCTTGGCAGGATAATGAGGATGTTCCGTCGTCAGTCCGTATTTCTTCTGCCCGGTTTAATAAGCAGAGAATGCTTAACAAACCGTCAAGGGAAATGAACTTGAATATGTACTTTTTTTTTTTTTTTCCATTTGCCGGGTTTAACAATAAAATGCCCTCTGATATAAATAATATATAAGATATCTGCAAAGTAACAATAAATCAATACTCACCAAAACACAATATCAATGCCATGAATATAAATAAACTGCCAGCGCTGCTCTGTGGGGAAAGATATTTTTATTTTTTATTTTTTGTGTGCGGATTTTTATAGGACGGGCATTCGTCTAGGCGGATCAATAGATATAAATATTATACGGCTGAACTTCCATTTATAAACCTAATCCCAAAACAATCTTTTCCAGCTCGAGGTGTTCAGATAAATTTCTTGATATCTATGTGTGGGGTGTGATTTACTCGAGGAGTGATGTGCGCGCTGACCCGGCCAACTTAGAATTGTTTCCAATGCAGAACCTGCTTGAAGCGACTCCGGTGAACCGCGTACGCTAAACTTTCTACCGAACTCCGAGCTTCCTCTATTCTGAAGATATTTAAAGTATTGCTAAACACCCACGACAGTAAAAATCAGTCTCTATATAAAACATGCTTGTTATACTCACTGCGGAACCTAAAGGGGTTAATCATCCACATTGTGTAAAAAAGGGGTTAACCACTAGGGGGCAGTGTAGGGGTTAAGTGTGTTCTAGGTGAGTGTTTCTAACTGTGGGGGGGGGGGCGTGGCTACATGTGACACGTCACTGATCTCTGCTCATGATCGTAGGTGAGCGGTGATCAGTGACACTGTCACTAGGCAGAACGCGGTAGATGCTTGTTTACATTAGCATCTCCAACGTTCTTCCTCCCCGTGAGACGATCGCAGGTATCCCCACGGCGATCGAGTCCGCGGGACCCTGCGATCGGACTCACGGAGGTCCCGACCAGCGCGCAGGCAATGGCAGGGAGGCATATTTAAAGGGACGTACCTGTACGCCCGTTTGCCTGTCCGTACCATTCTGCCGGCGTACATCGGCGCGCGCCGGTCGGCAAGTGGTTAAGATGCCAAAGGGGTGGACTCTTGCCTAAAAAATATTAAAAACAAGCAAGAACAATAAAAACGGTGTTCTCGGCATATTTACCCGAAGACAGCCACCGCTGTCTACGGCGCATGCCGCATAGACAGCGGCGCGCAGGCGCACTGGGCAGGCCGCGAGTGTCGGCTCCTGTGCGCATGCGCGGGAGTGACGTCATCGCGGCTCCGGCGAATCACAGCGCCGGAGCAGCGAGTTCCGGAAGTCGCTCCGGGATACATGGCAGCGGCGAAGAGGAAGACGGAGGACCGCTTCGGGGGCTTCATTCTCGGGTAATTTAATCATAATGAGCTAGTATGATATGCATACTAGCTCATTATGCCTTTGCCTTACAGGGTGTGTTTTTTTTTTTTTTTTTGCCTTTACTTCCTCTTTAATGAATGTAATACCATTGTCAATACCTTGTAAACATGTACTCTTCTCGAATAAAAACCACATATTTGTAAAAAAACAAAAAAAAACAAAAACAAAGGTTATCTTTTTATTTTTCCAAAATGACAAGCATATTATACTTACCTGCCCTGTATAATGGTTTTGTACGGAGCAGCCCCGATCCTCCTCTTCTTGGGTCCCTCCCGAGGCTCCTGCCTCCACCCCCTGCTTTGAGTACCACCCTAGCTTTTTTTCCTCTTGCTAAGGGGGAGTACTTCCCAAGCCACACTGTGTGTGTCTATTGACACACATAGTGTGGCTCAGCCCCGCCCTCCCCCCCCATTCTCTTGTCATCAGATTTGAATGACAGCAGCAGGAGCCAATGGCTCCTCCCGGTTCTCTCTGAGTCCAGTGAGGAGGCAGATAGAGAGCAGTGCTTTCTTGCACCAGCACTGAACGGAGATTGGGCTCAGGTAAGTATTTGGGGGGGGGGGGGCAGCTGAACTTAAACGTTTTTTTGCCTTAATGCAGAGAATTCATTGACGTAAAAAAAAACAAAAAAGAGTACAGACCGGATCCAGCCGCCATCGTGCAAAAAAAACAAAAAAACAACAATACGATTCTGTAGCCTTTTTGGAAAAGCCTGGCTGGCTGCTGATTGAACTGGGATGATAATTAACGACAAGTTATAATGTGACACTGTGTAACAATTATATGCAATTTATATTATCACTCTCTGACAAAAGTGTGATTTTCCTTCAAGGCTATGATTACACAGCCACCTCAACACAACACGATGTGAGGAATGGCTTTGTCTTTGTACATAGTGAGAATGATCTGCCCTGAGGGAGGTCACTGTACATGCCGGAGGAGACGGCTTACAGTGCCAGATTGCTAGGCAGTATATAGATGGATGGGGGGGAGGGAGGGGGAGAAGGGGGGGGGGTGCAATGACTCTTTAACACAATGTTCTCCAAACCCATCTTTATGTTCCATCAACGTTGCATGTTGTGCACATATACTGTGTGTCAGCTTTACATTTTAACAGGAGAACTGTTCTATGTTAAAATCGGCCTTCGTACCCAGTACAAGGACGTTTGGTGCCCAGGGCGAAGATGGCAAACTGCACCCCCCCCCCCTTTTTTAAGAAAGAATCAATGTAATTTCAAAACAAGTACGGTATATACTTATTATTATATTAAGAGACACTCTGATGGGCCAATTGTATGTTCAGGAGAACCCCGAGGGGCACATTTTATATTAAGGGGCACTCTGATGGGCACAACAAAACGTGCCCCTTAACGTAAAATCTGCCCATCAGAGTGCCCCTTATTACAAAATGCGCCCATCAGCGTTGCTCTTAAAATAATATATACCCATCAGAGTGCCCCTTAAAGAGGAAGTAAACCCTGATGAGTTTACTTCCTCTTTAATTCCCTGCAAAGGTAAAGCATAATTGACTACTATGCATCGCATCGCATAGTAGTCCATTATGTGTCACTTACCTGACACAGGAGCCAGCGAAGTCACCGCTGTCCCCTGTAGTCCGGCGCATCCATCTTCTCGGTGGGTCTCGCTGCTCCACCGATGTCATTCGGCGAAGCCGCGATGACGTCACTCCCGCGCATGCGCACGGGAGCCGCCACTCGCGGCATATCGCCGTTGACCGCGGCGCACTCAGTGCGCCGAGCGCCGCTGTCTACGGCGCATGCGCCGTAGACAGCGGTGCCTGTCTTTTGGCAAATATTTCCTAAACCGTGTAGGTTTAGGAGATATTTCTTGGACCTACAGGTAAGCCTTAATCTAGGCTTACCTGTAGGTCAAAGTTGGTTGTAAGGGTTTACAACCACTTTAACATAAAATGTGCCCATCAGCGTGCCCCTTAACATAAAATGTGCCCATCAGCGTGCCCCTTAACATAAAATGTGCCCATCAGCATGCCCCTTAACATAAAATAAGGGTCACGATGATGGGCAGCTTTTTATATTCAAGGGCACTCTGATGGGCACATTTTATTTTAAGGGGCATGCTGATGGGTATATTTTTTATTTTTATTTTTTAAATCTTTTTAATTTTGTCTAGAACAAACACATAGACAAAACAAACATACAAGAGTACAGCCAACATCTGGCTAACATCAGGAGTGGGACCCGCGCAGGGGTCGCAAGTCAGGATAACGGAACCAAGAAATGTTAGATTATTAGCGACTACCAGAATATGCCATCATCCATGTGCAGGCCTGGCTCACGCTCCCAGGGTAGGTTGATAGTTAACTAGCTCTGATGGGTATATTTTTAATGTGCACACTAATGGGCACATGTTATGTTAAGGGTAACTCTGATGGACACACCAAAACGTGTCCATCAATGCCCATCAGTGTGCACATTAAAAATATACCCATCAGCGTGCCCCTTAAAATAAAATGTTTCCATCAGCGTGCCCCTTAAAATAAAATGTTCCCATCAGCGTGCCCCTTAAAATAAAATGTTCCCATCAGCGTGCCCCTTAAAATAAAATGTTTCCATCAGCGTGCCCCTTAAAATAAAATGTTTCCATCAGCGTGCCCCTTAAAATAAAATGTTCCCATCAGCGTGCCCCTTAAAATAAAATGTTCCCATCAGCGTGCCCCTTAAAATAAAATGTTTCCATCAGCGTGCCCCTTAACATAAAAAGGGTCCCCATCAACGTGACCTTTAACAAAGTATGCCCAGTAGTGTGCCCCCACTAGCCCCGCCAATTAAAAGGGGACATACAGGTTTTCAGGGATCGTCTAAAGATGTATAGATTAGAAGATAATCGGACAGATTGGGGTAGGGAGTTTCAAAGCTTGGGAGAAGTCCTGTAGTCAAGCATGGGAGGAGATGACAAGGGAGCTAGAGAGCAGGAGGTCTTGGGAGGACCAAAGAGAGCGGGTTGGTTGATATTTTGAGACCAGCGATGTAGCTGGGTGCCAGTGTTTGTAAGTTGTTTTTAGTACTTTGAATTTTATTTGTTGGGTGAGTGGAAGCCAGTAGAGGGATTGGCAGAGAGGGGTAGCAGACACTGAGCAGTTGGTAAGATGAATGAGTCTGGCAGAAGCAATCATGATGGACTGAAGGGTGGACAGTCTATGCAATCCAAGGAGGAGGGAGTTGCAGTAGTCGAGGTGAGATATAAAGGGGAGTGAATTAAAAGCTTTGTGGTGTCATTGGTTAAAAAAGGGGCGTATTCTGGAGATGTTGTGAAGGTTGAGGCAGCATGATTTGCACAAGGATTGGATGTGGGCTTGAAAGGATAGTCCAGGTTTACCCCTGGCACCCTGGCGTGTGGGGACAGATTGATAGTTGAGCCGCTGATCTTGACAGAGAAGTCAGGGAAAGAGGAACGTGAGGAAGGAAATAATATTATGAGCTTGGTTTTGGATAGATTGAGTTTGAGGAAGTGGTGTGACATCCAGGCTGGCAGGGCTTTTGGGGGAACGTAGTTCTGGCACCTCCAGAACTGAATGGTAAAGGGGTGCTGGGGTGTGCTGGAGAGTCTTGATGCTGGCTGTTGAGGAATCTATTGTTGCTGGAGGGGATCTATTTTTGGGAAGGAAGGAGGTCTAATATTGCTGGGGAGGACGTCTGTTGCTCGTGTGGGTCTTATGTTGCAGGGGGGGTCAATCATTGCTGGGAGGAATCTACTGTTGAGGGAGGGGTCTTTGTAGCTGGCTGCAGGAGGGTCTATTGATGCTGGCTGCTGGGGAATCTATTGTTGCTGGATGGAATCTTTTTTTACAGGGGATCTAGTGTTGCTGGGAGTGGGTCTTATGTTGCTGGATGCTGAAGGGTTAATTGATGCTGGCTGTTGGGTACGCATTGTTGCTGGAGGGGGTCTATTGTCGCTGGGCTGTCTATTGTTGCTAGATCTATTGTATTGCCATTCTTGTTATCATTAACAAACTCCATATAAAATGCTTGGTTCTTTATTCTCTTAAAGGGGCAGTACTGGGAGGTGGGTAAGGGTTGGACCCAAGGAACGGTGCTCAGAGGTGGTTAAGGGGGAGAGTCAAGGGTGACTCGGAAGGGGGGGGGGGGTTCCTGCACCTTCTTGCTTGAGAAAAAAAGCCCTGCAGGCTGGTATGTCTGTTAGTAAATCAGCGATACCTGAGGTGACTGATGGGGTGAGCTGAGGTGTAGAGAGATAGATTTGGGTGTTGTCAGTGTATAAATGTGTCAAGCGATCTTGTAACTCTGAAGCTGCTCTCTCCTCATCAGGTGTTAGTCAATCTATGGAGGAATGGATGCTGCTGGAATTGGCTACAAACTTTGGTGGGCATTAACCCCATGATGTGCAATTCCAACCCAACCCCAGTGCTTGCAGATCTTTTATATTGTTGGGTTTGAAGACTTCATATTGTCTTTTGATGTTGGCTGCTAGGTTGGTGTTGGATAGTTCAGTGGTCACTATAATCTTCTGTGTTAAGTGGATCTTGTAACCCTGAAGCTTCTCACTCCTTATTAGGTGTTGACCAGTCTATGGAAGTATGGATGCTACTGGAATTGACTACAAAAGTTGGTGGGCATTACTCCCATGACGTGCAATTCCAACCCAACCCCAGTGCTTGGCTTGCAGATCTTTTACATTGTTGTGTTTGAAGAGTTCATATTGTATTTTGATGTTGGCTTCTAGAGTGGCGTTGGATAGTTCAGTGGTCACTATAATCCTCTTTGTTAAGTGGATCTTGTAACCCTAAAGCTTTTCACTCTTTATTAGGTGTTGGCCAGTCTATGGAAGTATGGATGCTACTGGAATTGGCTATAAAAGTTGGTGGGCATTACTCCCATGACGTACGATTCCAACCCAACCCCAGTGCTTGCAGATCTTTTACATTGTTGGATTTTGAGACTTCATATTGTCTTTTGATGTTGGCTGCTAGGTTGGTGGTGGATAGTTCAGTGGTCACTATAATCCTCTTTTTAAGTGGATCTTGTAACCCTGAAGCTTCTTACTCTTTATTAGGTGTTGGCCAGTCTATGGAAGTATGGATGCTACTGGAATGAGCTGAGGTGTAGAGAGATAGATTTGGGTGTTGTCAGTGTAGAAATGTGTCAAGCGATCTTGTAACTCTGAAGCTGCTCTCTCCTCATCAGGTGTTAGTCAATCTATGGAGGAATGGAAGCTGCTGGAATTGGCTACAAACTTTGGTGGGCATTAACCCCATGATGTGCAATTCCAACCCAACCCCAGTGCTTGCAGATCTTTTATATTGTTGGGTTTGAAGACTTCATATTGTCTTTTGATGTTGGCTGCTAGGTTGGTGTTGGATAGTTCAGTGGCCACTATAATCCTCTGTGTTAAGTGGATCTTGTAACCCTGAAGCTTCTCACTCCTTATTAGGTGTTGACCAGTCTATGGAAGTATAGATGCTACTGGAATTGACTACAAAAGTTGGTGGGCATTACTCCCATGACGTGCAATTCCAACCCAACCCCAGTGCTTGGCTTGCAGATCTTTTACATTGTTGTGTTTGAAGAGTTCATATTGTATTTTGATGTTGGCTTCTAGAGTGGTGTTGGATAGTTCAATGGTCACTATAATCCTCTTTGTTAAGTGGATCTTGTAACCCTGAAGCTTTTCACTCTTTATCAGGTGTTGGCCAGTCTATGGAAGTATGGATGCTACTGGAATTGGCTATAAAAGTTGGTGGGCATTACTCCCATGACGTACGATTCCAACCCAACCCCAGTGCTTGCAGATCTTTTACATTGTTGGATTTTGAGACTTCATATTGTCTTTTGATGTTGGCTGCTAGGTTGGTGGTGGATAGTTCAGTGGTCACTATAATCCTCTTTTTTAAGTGGATCTTGTAACCCTGAAGCTTCTTACTCTTTATTAGGTGTTGGCCAGTCTATGGAAGTATGGATGCTACTGGAATGAGCTGAGGTGTAGAGAGATAGATTTGGGTGTTGTCAGTGTAGAAATGTGTCAAGCGATCTTGTAACTCTGAAGCTGCTCTCTCCTCATCAGGTGTTAGTCAATCTATGGAGGAATGGATGCTGCTGGAATTGGCTACAAACTTTGGTGGGCATTAACCCCATGATGTGCAATTCCAACCCAACCCCAGTGCTTGCAGATCTTTTATATTGTTGGGTTTGAAGACTTCATATTGTCTTTTGATGTTGGCTGCTAGGTTGGTGTTGGATAGTTCAGTGGCCACTATAATCCTCTGTGTTAAGTGGATCTTGTAACCCTGAAGCTTCTCACTCCTTATTAGGTGTTGACCAGTCTATGGAAGTATGGATGCTACTGGAATTGACTACAAAAGTTGGTAGGCATTACTCCCATGACGTGCAATTCCAACCCAACCCCAGTGCTTGGCTTGCAGATCTTTTACATTGTTGGGTTTGAAGAGTTCATATTGTACTTTGATGTTGGCTTCTAGAGTGGTGGTGGATAGTTCAGTGGTCACTATAATCCTCTTTGTTAAGTGGATCTTGTAACCCTGCAGCTTCTCACTCTTTATTAGGTGTTGGCCAGTCTATGGAAGTATGGATGCTACTGGAATTGGCTACAAAATTTGGTAGGCATTACTCCCATGACGTACGATAACAACCCAACCCCAGTGCTTGCAGATCTTTTACATTGTTGGGTTTTGAGACTTCATATTGTCTTTTGATGATGGCTGCTAGGTTGGTGGTGGATAGTTCAGTGGTCACTATAATCCTCTTTTTTAAGTGGATCTTGTAACCCTGAAGCTTCTCACTCTTTATTAGGTGTTGGCCAGTCTATGGAAGTATGGATGCTACTGGAATGAGCTGAGGTGTAGAGAGATAGATTTGGGTGTTGTCAGTGTAGAAATGTGTCAAACGATCTTATAACTCTGAAGCTGCTCTCTCCTCATCAGGTGTTAGTCAATCTATGGAGGAATGGATGCTGCTGGAATTGGCTACAAACTTTGGTGGGCATTACCCCCATGATGTGCAATTCCAACCCAACCCCAGTGCTGGCAGATCTTTTACATTGTTGGGTTTGAAGACTTCATATTGTATTTTGATGTTGGCTGCTAGGTTGGTGTTGGATAGTTCAGTGGTCACTATAATCCTCTTTGTTAAGTGGATCTTGTAACCCTGAAGCTTCTCAATCTTTATTAGGTGTTGGCCAGTCTATGGAAGTATGGATGCCACTGGAATTGGCTACAAAAGTTGGTGGGCATTACTCACATGATGTACGATTCCAACCCAACCCCAGTGCTTGCAGATCTTTTATGTTGTTGGGTTTGAAGACTTCATATTGTCTTTTGATGTTGGCTGCTAGGTTGGTGGTGGATAGTTCAGTGGTCACTATAATCCTTTTTGTTAAGTGGATCTTGTAACCCTGAAGCTTCTCACTCCTTACAAGGTGTTGACCAGTCTATGGAAGTATGGATGCTACTGGAATCAGCTGCAAGAGAAGGTGGCCATTACAGCCATGGTGTGCGATCCCAAACCAACCTCAGAGCTTGCAGATGTTTTAGCAATTTTGAGTTTAAAGACTTGATATTGTCTTTTGATGCTGGCTGCTAGAGTGGATGTGCTTACATTTAACCATTTTAAGGTAATCCTGTGTATGTCAGAGCAGTTTTAATGCTGATGCCATAGCATCCAAACTGTGAGTTAATGTGTGTATGCGAAAGGTCCATTCACAAAGTGCTATGCTACTCTCACTATGCCTTGTAAGGAACTCAACTTGCTTGTCAATGCTAAATGGCATTTCCAAATTATTGGCCTCCAAATAGGAGGCAGGACACTCTGGGGGTTTGGATCCCCATTCCCCATGTCACCCCCCCTTATCTACACCCCTGAACACCATTTGAAAGTAACCACTCAATATGTACCCACTGAAATCCTCTGTTACAAGTGGGTGTGTATGGGTGTATAGATGCTGCAGGAATCGGTGGCCATTACACCCATGGCATGCAATTCCAACCCAACACTAGCGCTGCATATTTTTTACATTGTTGAGATTAAGGACTGTACAGCCTATTGTCCTTTGATGCTGGCTGCTGGAGCGAATGTGCGTACTTTTAACCATTGTAATATGTTAGGCGTTCAGAGGATAACATAATCCTTTACATGTCAGAGAGGTATTAATGCTGACACTGAGTTAAATGCTGATGTGTATGAACAAGGGCTGTTTACAAATTGTTATGCTGCTCTCCATATACCATGTAAAAAGAAATCAAGCTGTCTGTCAAGGCTGAATTTCAAATCATTGATTGCATAATGGAAGGCAGGATACTCTGGAGGATTTCGGACCCTATATCCGTCCTTTATCAACACTCCTGAGAACCACTAAAACCAACTACTCAAAATGTACCCATTAAAATCCACTGTATCAAGTGGGACTTGCTTCCCTAAAGCTGCACCCTCCTTATCGGGTGTTAGTCAGTCTCTGGAAGTATGGATGCTGCTGGAACCGGCTGCAAAATTTGGGGGCCATTGCACCCATGGGATACAATCCAAACCCAACCCCAGTGCTTGCAGATCTTTTACATTATTGGGTTTGAGGACTTCTTATCTTTTGAAGCTGGCTTCTAGAGTGGTGGTGGATAGTGCAGAATTGTAACTATTGTAATATGTTAAGTGTTCCCAAAGTAATCCTGTATACTGTATATTGGTGGTAATAATACTGATGTTATAGCATATAAACTTTGAGTTAAGTCCTCATGTGTATGCGCATGGGCTGCACAACACTCTGAGGGATTTGGACCCCCATATCCCCCTCCTTACCTACGCCCATGAACGCCATTGAAAGCAACCACTCAAAATGCGGCCACTATAAAGGCCCCTTGGTCAAGTGGGTCTTATAACCCTGAAGCTGCTCCCTCCTTATCAGGTGTTGATCAGTCTATGGAAGTATGGATACTACTGGAATCAACTGCAGGAGTTGGTGGCCATTACACCCATGGTGTGCAATCCCAACCCAACCCCAGTGCTTGAAGATCTTTTACATTGTTGGGTTTAATGACTTAATATTGTTTATGCTGGCTGTTGCTGATACCATAGGATACAGACTGTATACATGTGTAAGGATGAGCCGAACACCCCCCCCCCCCCCCCCCCCGGTTCGGTTCGCACCAGAACCTGCGAACAGACCTAAACTTCGTGTGAACTTTGGAACCCTATTAAAGTCTATGGGACTCGAACGTTCAAAATCAAAAGTGCTAATTTTAAGGGCTTATATGCAAGTTATTGTCTTAAAAAGTGTTTGGGGACCCGGGTCCTGCCCCAGGGGACATGTATCAATGGCAAAAAAAAAGTTTTAAAAACTGCAGTTTTTTCGGGAGCAGTGATTTTAATAATGCTTAATGTGAAAAAATAAAAGTGCAATATTCCTTTAAATTTCATACCTGGGGGGGTGTCTATAGTATGCCTGTGAAGGGACGCATGATTCCCGTGCTTAGAACTGTCCCTGCACAAAGTTTCATTTCTGCAGGAAAAAAAGTCATTTAAAAGCACTCGCGGTTATAATGAACTGTCGGCTCCCCGTAATACAGAGAACAGTCATTGAAAGTCATTGATAAAAAAATTAAAAAAATAAAAAGTGTGGGGTTCCCCAAATTCAATTACCAGGCCCTTCAAGTCTGGTATGGATTTTAAGGGGAACTCCACGCCAAATAAAAAATAAAAAATGGCGTGGAGTTCCCCCCAAAAATCCATACCAAACCCTTTATCCGAGCACGCAACCTGGCAGGCCGCAGCAAAAGAGGGGGGGGGGCAAGAGAGCGCCCCCCTCTCCTGAACCGTACTAGGCCACATGCCCTCAACATTGGGAGGATGCACCATGTCCCCATGTTGATTTGGACCCCCATATCCACCCCCCCCTTCCTATTTATACCCCTGAACACCATTAAAAGTAACCACTCAAGGTGTACCCACTTAAATCCTCTGTGTTAAGTGAGTGTCTATGGGTGTATAGATACTGCTGAAATCAGCTGCAGGAGTCGGCAGCCATTACGGCCATATTGTGCAATCCCAACCCCAGCACTGCCTGTCTTTAACGTTGTTGAGTTCAAATACTGTATATGCTCTTTTGACGCTGGTTGCTGGAGTGCAAGTGCACTTTTAACCATTGTAATATGTTAAGTGTTCAGAGGATAAAGTTAATCCTGTATATGTCAGGGAGGATTTATTGCTGATGCAATAGCATACAAACTGTGAGATAAGTGTGTATGTGTATGCACAAGGGATCTTCGCAACATTGTTATGCTGCTCGCCATATACCATTTAAGATCTACTTGAGTCGCCTGTCATCGCTAAATGGCATTTCCAAATCATTGGCCATATAATGGAAGACAGGGCACTCTGGGGGATTTGGACCCCCATAACTCCCCCCTTATCTACGCCTACGAACACCATTAATAGCAACCACTCAAAATCAACACACCTAAATCCTCTGTGTCAAACAGGTCTTATAACCCTGAAGCTGCTCCCTCCTTATCGGGTATTGACCAGTCTATGAAAGTATGGAAGCTGCTGGAGTCAGCTGCAGGAGTTGATGGCCATTCCATCCATGGTGTGCAATCCTAACTCAATCCTAGTCCTTGCAGATCTTTTACAATGTTGAGTTTATAAACTTCATATCGTCTTCTGATGCTGGCTGCTAGAGTGGATGTGCAGACTTTTAACCATAATGTTATCCTGTATATGCAGTTTTAGTGCTGCGTTAGCAATTTTAGTGCTGATATCATTGCATACAGTCTGTGAGTTAAGTACTCATGTGTATTCAGGAAGGCTGTTCACAAAGGTCTATACTGCTCTCACTATACCATATAAAAGAACTTGAGTTGCTTGTCAATGATAAATGGCATTTTCAAATCATTGGCCTCAAAATCAAAGGCAGGACACTCTGGGGAGTTTGGACCCCCAAACCCCCCTCCTTTTCTACACCCCTAAACAGGGCTGGACTGGGACAGAAATTTGGCCCTGGACTTCATCCAGACCGGCCCACTTACATCTGAGTGTCCCATCACCAGCCCCCTTATGTCAGAGTGTCCCATCACCAGCCCCCTTACATCAGAGTGTCCCATCACCAGCCCCCTTACATCAGAGTGTCCCATCACCAGCCCCCTTACGTCAGAGTGTCCCATCACCAGCCCCCTTACATCAGAGTGTCCCATCACCAGCCCCCTTACATCAGAGTGTCCCATTACCAGCCCCCTTACGTCAGAGTGTCCCATGAGCAGCCCCTTACATCAGTGTCCCATCAGCACCCCCTTACATCAGAGTGTCCCATCACCAGCCCCCTTACATCAGAGTGGCCCACTGAGCCATCGGCCCACCGGGAAACTGTAGTCCCAATGGCCAGTACATGCCTGTCCCTAAACACCATTGAAAGTAACCACTCAATAAGTACCCACAGAGTTGCTGCTGGAATTGGCTGCAGGAGTCGGCGGCAATTACACCCAGGGCATGTAATCCCAACCCCAACCCCTCCACTTCTGGAGTGGATGTGCATATTTTAACTATTGTAATATGTTAAGTGTTCGGAGGATAAAGTAATCCTTTGTATGTTAGGGTGAATTTAATACTGATGTCATACTATTGAAACTGTGACTTAAGTGCTCATGTCTATGCACAAGGGCTGTTCACAAATTGTTATGCTGCTCTCTATATACCATGTAATACCTACTTGAGTGGCCTGTCATTGCCAAATGGCATTTTTCCAGTTCATTATTGGTCGCATAATGAAAGGCAGGACACTCTGGGGGGGCTTGGACCCCCATATCCCCCCTTATCTACACCCCCGAACACCGTTAAAGTCATCAACTCCAGATGTACCCAGTAAAATCGTCTGTGTCAAGTGGTCGTATAACCATGGGCTTGTAACTATGGGTGTACAATAAGGGGGGTATGGATGCTGCTGGAGTCAGCGGCCATTACACCCATGGGGTTGCAATTCCACCCCAACCCCAATGTTACATATCTTTTACATTTTTGAGTGTAAAGACAGAATATCATCTTTTGATGCTGGCTGCTGGAGTGGATGTGAAGACTTTTAACCATTGTAATACGTTAGGCGTTCCTATATATGTCAGGGAGATTTCAAAGCTGATGCCATACCATAAAAACGGTGAGGTAAGTGCTCATGTGTATGCAGAAGGGCTGTTCACAAAGTGTTATGCTGCTCTCACTTTACCATGTAAAAGAATTTGAGTTGCTTGTCAATGCTACACGGCATTTCTAAACCATTGGCCTCAAAATGGAAGGCAGGACACTCTGAGGAGTTTGAACCCCCAAACCCCCCCCTTATCTACACCCCTGAACACCATTGAAAGTAACCACTCAAGATGTACCCACTTAAATCCTCTGTGTTAGATGGGTGTCTATTGCCCTGTACACACGGTCTGGCTTTCCGACGGAGAAATGTGCGATTAGACAGTGTTGTCGGAAATTCCGATCGTGTGCGGGCTCCACCGGACTTTTTTTCCGTTGGAATTTCCGACACACAAAGTTTGAGATCTGGATCTAAAATTTTCCGACAACAAAATCCGATCGTTTTAAGTTTCCGACCGTGTGTAGACAATTCCGACGCACAAAGTGCCACGTATGCTCAGAATAAATTACGAGACGAAAGCTATTGGCTACTGGCCTCTTTATAGTCCCGTCGTACGTGGTTTACGTCACCTCGTTCTGAACGATCGGATTTTCCCGACAACTTTGTGCGACCGTGTGTATGCAAGACAAGATTGGGCCAAAATCCGACGGATTTTGTCATCGGAATGTCCGACCGTGTGTACAGGGCATTAGGGTGAAGAGATGCGGCAGGAGTCGGCCACCATTACAACCATGGTGTGCAATCCCAACCCCCAACCCCAATGTTGCCTATCTTTTACATTGTTGAGTTTAAAGACAAGTATATCATCTTTTGACGCTGGCTGCTGGAGTGGATGTTCGGATTTTTAACCATTGTAATATGTTAGGCGTTCAGAGGATAAAGTAATCCTGTATATGTCAGAGGGGTTTCAATGCTGATGCCATAGCATACAAACTGTGAGTTAAGTGCTCATGTGTATGCACAAGGGCTGTTTCACAAATTGTTATGCTGCTCTCCATATACCATGTAAAAGAAACTCGAGCCGCCTGTCAAAGCTAAATGGCATTTCCAAATCGTTGGTCGCATAATGGAAGGCAGGACACAGCCGACAGGGATCAATGCCTTCATAAAAATCCCTTTAATTGGCTGGTGGTTCATCCGCAGACCCCCGTACCGTGGCGGTGACACAGAAACAGATACGAAATGAGAGAATTTAAAATATAAAAGTCACTGGACTATCAGCGCCGGCGGTTTTTATTCCAAGACAAAGCTTTGCGATGTGCAGAGTCGCGGGGATCAATGCCGTCATCCAAGTAATCAGTTACCTATTCATGTAATCATAATTCTTAAACCGACGGTGCCTATCACATCCAGTCCGATCCCTCTGTAGAAAACCTGAACATACTGCTCGGGGAATGTGCGCAATAAATAATACACTGACAGGTGGAAAAATAAAGATTTCATACCGCCAGCAAAAAAAAAAATCCATGATTACTTTCTGATTAACAATGCAGCATTTACACACCGGGCTGATGGGGTGTCTGATAGATGTCTCTTTTACACCATCTGCAGAACCGAGGAAAATGCTGCAATCTTGCAGGCAGTGGTACGTTTTTTTTTGCCCATCAAAGACAATGAAAAGGATATGGTCAAAGCAAGTTAGATGAGTGAATGTTAAAGTGGAACCTAAACTGTATTGCCACGTACACACGATCGGGCGTTCCGGCAGACTTGGTCCGGCGGATAATCCGCCGAACCTTGCAGCGGAAGTCCGAAAGAGCGGACTTGCGCGCACACACGATCGGACATTCCGGCGGACTAGGTCCGACGGACTTCCTGTGGGACTTTTGGCGGAGGTCCGACGGACTTTCAAAATAAGCGGACTTGCCCACACACGCACTAAAGTCCGTTCATTTTGAACGTGACTCCAGGTACGACGGGCTTCCTGTGGGACTTTTGGCGGAGGTCCGACGGACTTTCAAAATAAGCGGACTTGCCCACACACGCACTAAAGTCCGTTCATTTTGAACGTGACTCCAGGTACGACGGGACTAGAGAAGGAAGTCAATCTCGCCGCTTTCATCGGCGAGATTGACACCTTGCGAGCCCTGTCGCCTGGTATGGATCTTAAGGGTAACCCCCTACGCCGAAAAAAGGGCGTGCCCCCCCCCAAAATCCATACCAGACCCTTATCCGAGCAGGCAGCCCGGCCGGTCAGGAAAGGGGGTGGAGACGAGTGAGCGCCCCCCCTTGAACTGTACCAGGCCGCATGCCCTCAACATAGGGTAGTGGGTGCTTTTGGGGAAGGGGGGCGCCCTGCGGCCCCCCCACCCCAAAGTACCTTGTCCCCATGTTGATGAGGACAAGGGCCTCTTCCCGACAACCCTGGCCTTTGGTCGTCGGGGTCTGGGAGCCCCTTTTAATAAGGGGGCCCCCAGATCCCGGCCCCCCTCCCTATGTGAATGGGTATGGGGTACATCATACCCCTACCCATTCACCTGGGGGAAAAAGTGACAATAAAAAAAACACACTACACAGGTTTTTAGAATAGTTTATTAGACAGCTCCGGGGGTCTTCTTCCAACTTCTCCGTGCTTTCCGGTTCTTCTCGCCGGGCTCCTCTGCTATCTTTTGCTAGCGGAGGAGCCCGGCCTTCTTCTTCTCCTTCTGTTCTTCCGATGTTGACACGACGCTCTCTCCCACTGTAATGCCGCGGACACAGTACACGGCGACTTATATAGGCATAAGGGGCGTGGTCACGGGGTGATGTCACACGGTGGCCTCTCCCCTTATGACGTTACAGTCACGCACATGAACTTAAAGTGTATGTAACCCGCCCCCCCCCCCCCCCCCCCATCATTTTCAGCCAAGGAAGCTGCCATCTTTGCCTCTGTTTAATCTACAATTGCAAGTTCCATAAAGACATGGATGGGCGAGTTTTGGATGTAGGAACTTAACTGGCCTTCACAGAGTTCTGACCTCAACCCGATAGAACACCTTCGGGATGAATTCGAGCGGAGACTGCAAGCCAGAACTGCTTGTCCAACAGCAGTGCCTGACCTCACAAATGCACTTCTGGAAGAATGGTCAAACATTCCCATAGACACACTCCTGAACCTTGTGGACATCCTTCCCAGAAGAGTTGAAGCTGTTATAGCCACAAAGGGCAGAGCCAACCCAATATTGAACCCTACAGACTAAGACTGGGATGCCATTAAATTTCATGTGCATGTTAAACAGGCACAGTGACAGGATAATTGAAGGGTTCAGTCCCCGGTCACCTTCCACGAACAGAAGAGTACAGGTTGGGGGGGTGATAATGCGAGGCAGTCATGGAGCGTTGTGCAAACCACAGACGTTGGGTATGAAATATGAATGCGTTATTTCATATTTGTCTAACTGGTGCGAAATTGAAAAGTAAAAAAAAAATTACTATTAACCACTTGCCGCCAAATCACGTACCTGGTACGTCATTTGAATTTAGGTGTTTGTACCGGGATGATATGCAGCTGCAGGCATCACCCCGGTACCATTTTTTAGAGCCGACGGTCGGCTCTTTTATAATAGCAACCGGAGTGGCTATCTAGCCACTCGGTTACTATTACAAGTAGTGGGATAGGAAGTCCCTCCCACACCGCCAACCGTGGCTCTTTCAGGCTCTCCTGTCCCACCTGGAGACCCGGAGCTACCAGTCGGCACATCCGCTGCCTGGCCAGAGACCCATACAAAGCTGGAGTCAGCATTTGGCAAAGGAAAAGGTTACTGGCAAGTAGGGCAAGAAGCACTATCCGGTGCAAGAGAGTATTCCGAGGATTCCCAACAGCAAGCCAGTTCAGTCGTGTATGGAAGATACCACCTCCTCTCCAGCAGAGGCTGTCCTCTGGTAACGCCATCAATGCGCCACAATGTTATTCCATTGTAATCGCTATAACTCTGCACCATCACATGCTGCTCAGGGAAATAAAGTTTTTTTGTGTTTTTTTTTTTTTTTCAAAGTTTATTAAGAAAATAAAATTTACTTTACATACAGTGCAAAAACATCTCAGTGGTATGATTGATATTATGCAAGGATCAGCATGAGAACCAGTGCGCAGGGGCGGACTGACCATTTGGCCACTCGGGCACTGCCCGAGGGCCCCATGCCACTAGGGGGCCCCATCAGGGTTGCCAGCCTCAGTAAAACCATGGACAGTTGGTCTAAAAATCCTGAGGTTATAGTTGCTCCACCTCTCCAGTACCTTCTTAGCCAATAGAAACATGTCTGTGTATACTGTGTGATTGTATACTGTGTGTGTGTGTTTGTGTCTACTGTGTGGCCCCATAATCTCTGATTGCCTGGGGGCCCCATAATCTCCTATTGCCCGGGGGCCCCATGAGTTGTCAGTCCGCCCCTGCCAGTGCGGGTACAACAGAATACAG
The DNA here is from genome assembly GCF_037356315.1 of Lithobates pipiens. Lineage (NCBI taxonomy): Eukaryota > Metazoa > Chordata > Amphibia > Anura > Ranidae > Lithobates > Lithobates pipiens. The sequence goes on from NW_027507787.1 coordinate 241,961,088, forward strand.
AGTGAAGAACCGCTAATGCAGAGAAATGATTAAGACATGAAAACAGTAAATATTGATCAGCTACTTGCTAGCATTGGACCATCTAGGGAAGTCCCAGCATGTCAATAGGGAAGGTATTTAAAGGATCCACAAAAAAACCCTATATATATATATATATATATATATATATATATATATATATATATATACATATATATATACATATATATATATATATATATATATATATATATATATATATATATATATATACATATATATACATATATATATATATATATATATATATATATATATATATATATATATATATATATTTATAGTTGAAGCCCTCTGGCGGGTATGGACAACATTTAGACTTTAATATAAGACTTACAACATGAAATGGACCTGAAGTGTGCCCTGGACTGGTGGATGGTATAGCAAAATAAGGGGGCATACCCAAAGTTTAGAAATTAATATTTGTGAAGAGAAATAAATTTGAGAAATGCCCTGAACAGGGGATGGGATGGTGGGTATCGCGCACAGGAAACCGACAAGGACCACAGGCGAAGGGGCTGGTTAAATACCCCCCTCCCCCCGGGCTCCTCCCATAAATTCAGGCCACCATACTGGCCTTCTTTAAAATATATACAGTGCCTTGCGAAAGTATTCGGCCCCCTTGAACTTTTCAACCTTTTGCCACATTTCAGGCTTCAAACATAAAGATATAAAATTTTTATTTTTTGAGAAGAATCACCAACAAGTGGGACACAATTGTGAAGTGGAACGAAATCTATTGGATTTTTGAAACTTTTTTAACTAATAAAAAAATGAAAAGTGGGGCGTGCAAAATTATTCGGCCCCCTTGCGTTAATACTTTGTAGAGCCACCTTTTGCTGCGATTACAGCTGCAAGTCGCTTGGGGTATGTCTCTATCAGTTTTGCACATCGAGAGACTGAAATTCTTGCCCATTCTTCCTTGCAAAACAGCTCGAGCTCAGTGAGGTTGGATGGAGAGCGTTTGTGAACAGCAGTTTTCAGCTCTTTCCACAGATTCTCGATTGGATTCAGGTCTGGACTTTGACTTGGCCATTCTAACACCTGGATACGTTTATTTGTGAACCATTCCTTTGTAGATTTTGCTGTATGTTTGGGATCATTGTCTTGTTGGAAGATAAATCTCCGTCCCAGTTTCAGGTCTTTTGCAGACTCCAACAGGTTTTCATCCAGAATGGTCCTGTATTTGGCTGCATCCATCTTCCCCTCAATTTTAACCATCTTCCCTGTCCCTGCTGAAGAAAAGCAGGCCCAAACCATGATGCTGCCACCACCATGTGTGACAGTGGGGATGGTGTGTTGAGGGTGATGAGCTGTGTTGCTTTTACGCCAAACATATCGTTTTGCATTGTGGGCAAAAGTTTGATTTTGGTTTCATCTGACCAGAGCACCTTCTTCCACATGTTTGGTGTGTCTCCCAGGTGGCTTGTGGCAAACTTTAGACGAGACTTTTTATGGATATCTTTGAGAAATGGCTTTCTTCTTGCCACTCTTCCATAAAGGCCAGATTTGTGCAGTGTACGACTGATTGTTGTCCTATGGACAGACTCTCCCACCTCAGCTGTAGTTCTCTGCAGTTCATCCAGAGTGATCATGGGCCTCTTGGCTGCATCTCTGATCAGTCTTCTCCTTGTCTGAGCTGAAAGTTTAGAGGGACGGCCAGGTCTTGGTAGATTTGCAGTGGTCTGATACTCCTTCCATTTCAAAATGATCGCTTGCACAGTGCTCCTTGGGATGTTTAAAGCTTGGGAAATCTTTTTGTATCCAAATCCGGCTTTAAACTTCTCCACAACAGTATTACGGACCTGCCTGGTGTGTTCCTTGGTCTTCATGATGCTCTCTGCGTTTTCAACAGAACCCTGAGACTATCACAGAGCAGGTGCATTTATACAGAGACTTGATTACACACAGGTGGATTCTATTTATCACCATCAGTCATTTAGGACAACATTGGATCATTCAGAGATCCTCGCTGAACTTCTGGAGTGAGTTTGCTGCACTGAAAGTAAAGGGGCCGAATAATTTTGCACGCACCACTTTTCAGTTTTTTATTTGCTAAAAAAGTTTAAAATATCCAATAGATTTCATTCCACTTCACAATTGTGTCCCACTTGTTGGTGATTCTTCACAAAAATTTAAATTTTATATCTTTATGTTTGAAGCCTGAAATGTGGCAAAAGGTTGAAAAGTTCAAGGGGGCCGAATACTTTCGCAAAGGCACAGTATATATATTTATATATATTTATTATACTGTATATAAAATAAAATAAAGGGGGGGGGGGGGCAAATCTGTCTGGGGAGGAGGGTGTGGTGGTAGATCAGTAGGTGGAAAGAAAAAGATCGGCAACTATGGCCAATGATACCCTCTTGACAAAGGTTGGGTTTAGGGCTGTGTTGAACCAGTCAAAAAGAAAGCAAAAGGGGGGGAGAGGGGAGAATAAAAAAAAAAGACTAGAGGGGTAAAAAAAAAATGTGAGGTCCCTCCAGCAAGGATCTGCCCGTCTAAGTGAGAGTCAAACAGTATTGCCTATGAGGTCATTGGTTTAAAAAATAATGTTTTTTCTTGAGTCCTGCACATGTGGTTGGGCGATCTTTGTCCTGAACTCATGTTGGACCTTCACCTTCATGCCTCTCGAAGCTTGAACCGTTGCTCCATCACTGTGTTAGGCAACCTTTCTTACCAACAGTGGGGTTCGTTAGCCGGGATGGTAAGAACCTGATGGCAGTAATTGAAGTCGTTCTTCGAGTAGCGTGCTTTTAAATGGTGGTTGCAGGACACACACAGACCTCTAGATTGAGATACAACGAAAGGAGAGCTTGAATATTTATGTAAAATATATCTCTACTACTAAACGAGCTTCATTTCCTCTCGAGACCAAGCCTTGTGAGCCACGTTGAGTGTCCCTTTAAAGAACTTGTGGAGGGGGAGATTGAAAGTCCTTCAGCCTGTACTTGTAAAGAAAGCTTGTTGAGGCATTGCCAGCTGACTTAAACACCTCCGACGTCTGCGAGGACAGACTTTTATTTGACAAGCAGCATTTCTGCCTACTAAGTAGCTGGTAATGCAGATCGCTCCGCTATCTCTGTGAGCAGTCACGCTGCTGAATACGCTTAACATTTGGAATTAACATCGCTGGAATTTAAAATACTGGGGAGATTCTCCAAACAAAATCTGAATAGGAAAAACACGTCTCTTTCGGCCAGCCAGAAGCTTTCTACAACTTATCTCCGGGAGAGATAAAAAGTAAAGCCGTGGAAAGAGTGGAGTTAGCCATCAGCAAATTCTCTGGTAAAATGGCAGAAATAAATGGCGCATAATACAGGTGTCAGACGTCACGGGTCATCAGCCCATGTATAATGGAGGATCCAACAATAGGCACACTAGGCTTGTGTTGGACCTCTTTGTCCAGCGGTAATGCTGCACCCTGGCCCAGGGCTGGACTGGGACAAAAATGTGGCCCTGCACTTCATGCAGACCGGCCCACTTTAATTTTGCAAACATGCAAAAAACAGTATATAAACTGTACGCAATTGCGCAAAAAAGCCCCCAGAGAGCCCATCCTTACATCAGGGTCCCCAGAGAGCCTCCCCTTACATCAGGGTCCTCAGAGAGCCTCCCCTTACATCAGGGTCCCCAGAGAGCCCCTCTTACATCAGAGTACCCAGAGATCATCCGCCTTACATCAGGGTCCCTAGAGAGCCTCCCCTTACATCCGGGTCCACAGAGAACCTCTCTCTTACATCAGGTTCCCCAGAGAGCCTCCGGCTTACATCAGGGTCCCCAGAGAGCCCCTCCTTACATGAGGGTCACTAGAAAGAGGGCAGGTAGTAGGCCGGGACCCTGTGGTTGGGGACTTCTGGACTGACTCTGGGCTATGGGCCCCAGATTCGGGGCTATAGCCCCAAAAGTCCCCCCCCCTCAGCGATGCCACTGGCTGTCACTAAAACTGGCCCACTGAGCCATCGGCCCACCGGGAAACTCCATATAGTCCCTATGGCCAGTACATGCCTGCCCTGGCCTGTGGATAAGGTGGCATCACCGGTCCTCCTGTACAGGGCCCGGGCCAGCAGGGTGCAACAAATGTGGGCAAGGAGGTTGATCTATACGTGAGGGGGGGGTTCAATTACTGGAACTGATCCCTTGTATGGCTTTCTTCAGCAACTGAGAGCTAACTTCTTCTCCTCTCTCCGCTTGTGTTGGACTTCTTTGTCCAGCGGTAATGCTGCACCCTGGCCTGTGGATAAGGTGGCACCACCGGTCCTCCTGTACAGGGCCCGGGCCAGCAGATGTGGGCAAGGAGGTTGATCTGTGCAGGGGGGGTCAATTACTGGAACTGATCCCTTGTATGGCTTTCTGCAGCAGCTGAGAACTAACTTCTTCTCCTCTCCCTCCCGTTTGCTTTCAGCTGCTCCAGAAAGAGCCATATAAGGGATTCGTTTAAGTAATTCATCCCCCTCCCCGTCACACCGATCTCCCTCCCTGTACACCTGTTTGCCACCCCCACCCCCAGCAGTGCTGCTGGGTCCTCTCCTCTCCTTCCTGCCGGAGTTCTGCCGAGAACTGTCCCCCCATCGGATAATGTCTGCCTCGTACTGCGCAGGCCAGGCGACAAGGAGACGCCGAAAGTCGCCGAAGATGAACTTAATAGTACCTTCTGTCCTGAGTCCAGGTTCAAGCCCCACCATGCAAGTGGACCTACAGTATGCACTTAGTAACAGGGCCCCTCGCGGGCTCGCTTCTTTCGCCAAGCTTCGGGGGCACGGCCTCGCTGTGCTCGGCAATTTTTTATTCTAACTCTATGTCCACTGTGATGGTGGGACTTGAACCTGGACTCAGTGCGCAGGCGCCGTTCATCTTCAGAGACTCTCAAGCGCAGTACAGGGCGGACACTATGCGACGGGGGGCAGTATTCGACAAGACACCGGCAGCTGCAAGTACACAAGAGGATCCTTCAGGATAGAGAGTGGGGGAAGGGTCCTGTAAATATGTCATATTTACCAGCCCCTTCCTTTCCGGAAGAAACACAATGAGTTATCGGTACTGTGACAGACCCAACCGGGAAAGGGGCTTTTGGAGGGGACTGCAGGGTAGCCTCTTGCATACTGACTATGGGCCCTGTTATATAATGCAAGATGATATTACCACATTTAACAGTCAAGGAAGCCATGTTGGTCTCTGCCAATTTTAAACTCAGTGAGAAGATGTATATGAAAAGAAAGCTGGTTAATGGGATTTGAACAGCCCTGGGTCTTCTTAACTATCTGGGTGGCTACTGACCTGAGTCACCTAGGCTTGTCTAGGTGACTCGTTGTTAATTGGTTTACTGTTTAATTAGATTACTGTTTATGTTGGCTGTTCCTAAGATGTGCTGATGATATTACTGTTTACAGTTTGCGTTGTTTAGAATAATGTAATCCTTCTGATCTGATTTTGTGCGGTATATATTCTTTGTGAGTTTACAATAAAGTCAGTTCCAGTTTGCACCTAAGCTAGCGCCGTCTAGTCCTTGGGTGTAATTCTCAGCTATAATACCTGGGTCCTGGTTCCAGAGAGGGGTGCCCGGGTGTCCATCACAGGTACCAATCACTCACCGTGTTCATTTAAACCTGAAGCATAGTAAGCTGTGTTTATTTGGGGGGGGAGGCTGTCAGGTTGGCTGTATGGGGCCCCATGGTTTCTAACAGCAGCCCTGGCTGCACCCCAATTGTTGTGAGTGTGTCCCTTCATTTATATTCTGAAACCCTAGCACACACATATCCGGGACATCCAAAAATTATTAATATTTCAAGTGATGAAGACACTACTATGGAGCTCATATCCAGAGAACAAGCTCCCATGATCCTCAGGAAAGGGGTGCAGGCTGCCAAAAAAAGCCCACCCGAGGGCACACATGAAAACAAGCAAGCGCCGCTTTCCCAACCAGGCACTGTAGTATAGACATCCAGACAGTTTCTGCCAGAGGCCCCTCCAAAGTCTTCGCCAGAGGCTCCGCCCCACGGCGCGTTTTGCCCCTATCATGCCTCAATGGAAACCATAATGTATTCACTAATAAATGAAGCTAAAGGTATCAACTATGCCAACGTCCCTGGGATTGGGTATATCATAGAGCAAAATACAGTTTTTGGGACTTTTTAGACATTCTCAACCCACAAGCTAAGTTAAGCTAAGAGGTTATTTTATAACCCGTATGTCCAACAGCCATTGTAAGCTGACTAAAATCTGATAAACATTTTCAACAAGTAAAAGAACATCATGGGCGGCACAGTGGTGTAGTGGTTAGCACTGTCACCTAGCAGTAAGAAGGGTCCTGGTTCAAATCCCAACCACGACACTACCTGCCTGGAGTTTGCATGTTCTGCCTGTGCCTGTGTGGGTTTCCTCCGGGTACTCCGGTTTCCTCCCACACTCCAAAGACATGCAGGTAGGCTAATTGGCTTCTGTCCAAAATTGGCCCTAGTATATGAATGGGGACCTTGGATTGTGGGCTCTTTGAGGGTAGGGACCGATGTGAGTGTGCAATGTACAGGGATAGGGACAATTGTAGACACTCACTCAGGTTGAACTGGATGGACTGGTGTCTTTATTCAACCTTACTAACTATGAAACTATGAAACTATCATGGCATGACATATTACATGTGTGGTAAATGCCAACTGCTCCTATGTCCACCTAAACATTCCCTTCAATAAGAGAAACAGTTGATTCATATGCACAGAGTACTTGTAGTATGTGGGAAACTGTAAAGGGTTTTTTTTTTTTTTTTTTTAAATAATAAACATGTCCTACTTACCTGCTCTGTAATGGTTTTGTACAGAGGAGCCCCAATCCTCCTCTTCTTGGGTGGCCCGCCGGCACTGTAGGCCCCTCCCCCTCACTGAGTGCCCCCATAGCAAGCCACTTTCTATGGGGGGGTGCACTCGTACATGCTCACTCCTGAGCTATCTCTCTGAGAGTGCAGCTCAGCCCCATCCCCCCTTCCCTCCTCACTGGCTATGATTGACAGCAGAAGGAGCCAATGGCTCCTGCATCTCAGCCAATGAAGAGGGAAAGACCCGGGAGAGCTGCTGCTCTCGTGCACATGGCTGAATAGAGATCGGGGGGCTTAGCTAAGCATGCCTCGCCACTTTCTGAAATTGTAATGAGGGACACCTATCATCAAAAATATGCAGGCATAGGACACACCCCCCTGCCACGCCCCCCTTAAAGGAGAATTGTACAAAAAAAATGATTGGTTAAACCAACAAGTGCTTTTTTTACTACTACTATTCCTTTAGTTTGGCATTTGGAATTTACAAATGCAGCAATTTAGAAATCGGATGAAAGGTTTAGCGCTGGAAAACACTTTCTTATGCATTTTATATACAACTATATAGATCAGACCAACATGAGGGACAAACGAGGAAAAGAGAGGGACAGAGGAGACTTTGTTCCGAAGGAGGGACAGTCCCTTAAAATCAGGGACAGTTGAGAGCTATGAGTTAAGCCTCATACACACGATCAGAAATTCCGCCAGCAAAAGTCGGATGTGAGCTTCTGGTTGGAAATTCCGACCCTGTGTACGCTCCATCGGACTTTTGCTGGCAGAATTTCAGCCGACAAAAGATTAAGAGCAGGTTCTCTATTTTTCAATCGGAAATTCCGATCGTCTGTACAAGTTCCGACGCGCAAGATTCCTAGGCATGCTCGGAAACAATTTGACCCAAGCTCGGAAGCATTCAATTTAATTTTCTCGGCTTGTCGTAGTGTTGTACGTCACCGCGTTCTTGGCGGTCGAAAGTTCAGAGAACTTTTGTGTGACCCGTGTGTATGCAAGCCGAGCTTGAGCGGAATTCCGTCTGAAAAATCATCCAAGATGGAATTTCTGATCGTGTGTATGGGGCATAAGTATTGGGTGGGGGGCAGAGGGGGGACCTGCACACAAAATGCTTTTTACCTTCATGCATAGAATACACATATACATTTTACTGTGGTAAAGACATACATCAATATTTTTTATCTACTGTATAATGCCTCATGCACACTGAAGGTTTAGCCTCGATCAAGACCACCGGTAAGAGGGTACAGATAGTCCTCCTCCTGTATGGGGCCCAGGCCCCATCAGTTCATCAGGGGGCAGCAGGGGGAATCGGATCATGGAGAGGAAAGGAAAGGGGGTGATTGGTGCAGTGGATGGGCAATTACAGGAACAGATCCCCTGTGTGACTCTCCTTGCAGCAGCTGAAAGCTGACTTCTTCTCTTCTCCCTCCTGCTGGCTTTTCAGTTGCTGTGTGGAGAGACACGACGGGAATCGCTTCCTGAGATTGCCCCCCCCCCCCCCACTACACTGAACACACCCTCTCCAATCCATAATCTGATTTCCCCCATGCTGCCCATGCCCCACTGATGAACTGATGGGGCCCTAGCCCTGTACAGGAGGACCAGCTGTACCCCCTTATCTGCGGCCTTACAGAGGAAGTAAACTACGACCCCCCCCCCCTATTCTTATTTCCTGCAAAGTAAAGACATAATGTGCTAGTATGCGATGCCACTTACCTGCAAACGAAGCCTGAAGGCCGCATCCATCTTCGCCCGTCTTCCTTCCAGTACATATGAAATATTTTCCGGTTTACGGGTCAAGTTCCAAGCTCTCTTGGGTTCTCTTCCTCCTCCATCCTTGATTGGTCTCCTCTCTTCCTTCTGGTTTGCGAATACCCCTAACAGTATGGCTTTCATATCTTTTTTTTTTTTTTTTGTAGCAAGCCATTTACGGCACTGGCTTCTTCTATTTACTACCATGGAATGTTGTATAATTCTTTATTTGTCCTCGATTTCTGTTCCATAATGCACTTATTTCCCGCTTGTTTAGTTTTATCCTCCTCTTTGTTTGGTACTTGGGTCTGCGCTGTATAGGTAACAATAGAAATCCTTGATCTCTTAGCTGTCGTTGGTGAGCAAAAAAACATCTCTTGCCAGCAGCTAGTCTTCCTTTATATTTCCCGGGACTCCATTGTTGTCTTTATTTATCATGAAGCCCAGGTAGGAGAAGGATTTTACTTCGTGTTATCCTCGCAACGTATTCCTTTCACACTTTTCCTGCTTGTTCGTTTTCTTTATCGCAACTAGGGATGAGCCCGATGTTCTAATCGAGCGTAAGTTTGACTCAAACATCGGGTGTTCGCCCGTTCGCTGAACAATATGCGGTGTTCGCTGCAAATTCGAAAGCCGCGGAACGCCCTTAAAGTCTATGGAACACTAAAATAAAAAACCAAAAGTGCTAATTTTAAAGGCTTATATGGAAGTTATTGCCATAAAAAGGGTTTGCAGACCCGGGTCCTGCCCCAGGGGACATGTATCAATGCAAAAAAGTTTTAAAAACTGACGTTTTTTCGGGAGCAGTGATTTTAATAATTGAAGTAACTGATCAATTCAATCTATTATTATTATTATCAGTTATGTATTCCTTTGTCTAGTCCCTATAGTTCAGCTAGTCTATCAATACGCCAAGCACATGCTATCGTTAATATCACAATACTATCACCATTGGCTATGAAATCAATACACGGTCTAAGATCAATTAAATCTCATTTATTTCCCAAGGAAATAAGGAAACGTGCATAAAGTATCAATAGAAGTTACAATAATACATAGCATACAATCAGAATACAACATAAGCTTTATACTTATCCGACCCTCGTGACTGGACATCCTGATGGAATAGAGGCCGAGCTCATTGTTGCAACCCTTTTTGTTAAACATACCTCAGCCATACCACACCCCATAGCCCACCCTACTTTTCCCGTAGACCAATCAGCGTCTCTGGGGCGTTTCCTCCCCCAGGCTAATCACCTCGGACAGTCCTGCCATACTTGGCCTCTGGGGGGCAGTGTCTGCCCATGAATTGCAACTGCTCCGACTGGGTTCCCATCTTGTGGTTCGATCTCGGACGCCCCCTCTCGCTCACTAATTATCTTTTTTGTTCTTGCAGACAGACCGGTACCATATTATCTTTGAATTTCAGTACACTCCAGGTGGGCTGAATAGAACTCATTCTGCTATTCAGATTGTGTTTTGGTGCCACATTCCTTCCTTTTAAACATGTGGGACTGCAAGTATCAATATGGCTGAGTTTGGCTGTACAAACAGCTGTGTAGATGTACAACATTAATTCCTGTTTGATTCCAACAATAATGCTTAAAGTGAAACCCTAAAATGAAATATTCCTTTAAATATTGTGCCGGGGGGGGGGGGGTGTCCTTAGTACGCCTGTGAAGTAGCGCATCTTTCCATCTAGTATGCCTGTAAAGTAGCGCATCATTTTGCATCTTTAGAAAAGTACCACAGCAAAAATACATTTCCAAAGGAAAAAAATGTCATTTAAAACTGCTCACGGCTGTAATGTATTGTCAGGCCCCAGCAATATAGACGAAAATCATTGAAAAAAACGTCATTGGGTCCCCAACCCCCACTCACAAATGTAAAATAAATTGTGCGGTGGTCCCCACAAAATCCATACCAGGCCCTTCAGGTCTTGTATGGATATTAAGGGGAACCCTGTGCCAAAAAAATGGAGTAGGGGCCCCCCAAAATCCATACCAGGCCCTTCAGGGGAACCTCGAGCCAATTTTTTTTTTTAAATGGCGTAAGGCCCCCCTAAAATCCATACGAGACCCTTTTCCGAGCACGCAACCTGGCAGGCCACAGGAAAAGCAGGGGTGAGAGAGCGCCCCCCCCCCCTCCTGAACTGTACCAGACTACATGCCCTCAAGATGGGGAGGATGTTGATGGGGACAAGGGCCTCATCCCCACAACCCTTGCCGGTGATTGTGGGGGTCTTTCGGCTGGGGGATTATCTTAATCTATAAGCCCCCTTTAACAAGGGGTCCCCCAGATCCCGCCTTCCCCATGTGAATGGGTATCTGGTACATTTTACTGGGACTTGGTCTCAGTAAGGTTGAGAACCTTGGGTCTAAATCCCTATTTTAGAGTATAAGGGATTATTATATTCTATTCCTGAGTCATTTGCTTTATCTTCTTCCTTTTATAGTTATTGATAATTTATAATAACTTATAGCACCTTTACTGAGTCCTTCTCCTACAGTTTATAATTCCTTTTGAAATTGTATGCTGTAACTGATACCCAATTTCAATTCCTACTTATGTATTTCCTTTACCATTTTCCATTGTTGGTCCCTCCACTTCTATTACCTATTCCCTTTTCATTCCTATTCTTCCCCGTTCTTCCACTTTAACTTCAATGGCTTTCCCATTTACTATCTCCTCCAAAATCTTTCTTCTGCCTTTTCTTAATTTGGCCTTCGTCTCCTATGAGGTCACTATCTTCACAAAAGTCTACTCTTTGTTGGAAACATTTCGATTTTTTCTTGCCCCAGTATATCTTTTCTTCACGTTGTTTTGCTTCTAAGCTTTAAGTAACTCTTTTTCTTTCGTCCTTCCAGTTTTTTTCTTCTTCTTCTTTGTTTGGGGTTTCTTCTCATCTTCCTGCTGTATATTTCTAAGTCTATTCTATTCGCCATTTTTTTTTCAATTCTTCTTCCTTTTGTTACAATCTGACATTCTTCCAGTCCTCCATCCTTGTTCTTTGTTCATCCCCTTTAATACAGAAACCAAACCCAACACTCCAATTGCCAATAAAGACCTTTCTACTTGTAGGATTTATTTAACAGAACCAGAGGAATTTTACCCAACAAGTCTAGAAGCATTTCCTCACCTACAACAGTTCCATAGCGATGGTAGAAGCATACTTCATTATCATCCAATTGTCGACAAGCTTGAGTTTTCACCAAGTTGGCATTTATAAGCTCCTGTACGTGAACACAACTGTAATCAGGGCCGTCTTTAATATAGATTGGACCCTGGGCAAAATTTTTCTTGGGCCCCCCCCCCCATGCAATTTCCCTCTCCACCTGCTCTAAGAAATACAATAAATAGCAGCTAGACTTAAAATCAGTTTACTGTATCAGATCAGGCAGCAATTGTGATTGGTTGCCAGCAGTTACAGCATTTCATTACTGCTTACTGACTGGTTGCTAGAGGTTACAGCACACATTACGGCTCATTGATTCGTTGCTAGAGGTTACAGCACATCATCTCCTCACAGCAGGGGAGCATGATATACATATGAATGCCACCTTTATTTACATATCAATGCTGTTGGCCACACCTATTTACTTAGTATTGGAATGCCAGTTATTTACATGTAAACACAGGGTCTGCGGGTGAGTCATCTGTACACAACAATAGGGCAGAGCTGGGCAGCATTAGTACCAGCACTTTACACTGAGATATCGGGACACAGCACAGGAATAAAACTTAAAGTAACAAGGGAATTTAAACCTGGATAGTTGGCAAGTATGAGGCAGCTGTTATGGGCCCCACAACAATGACAGGGCCCAGGGCAGCTGACCCTTTTGCCCTGCCTTAACCACTTGCAGACCGGACCATTTTGCTGGTCAAAGACCAGACCACTTTTTGTGATTCGGCACTGCGTCGTTTTAACTGACAATTGCGCGGTCGTGCGACGTGGCTCCCAAACAAAATTGACGTCCTTTTTTTCCCACAAATAGAGCTTTCTTTTGGTGGTATTTGATCACCTCTGCGATTTTTATTTTTTGCGCTATAAACAAAAATAGAGCGACAATTTTGAAAAAAACGCATTATTTTTTACTTTTTGTTATAATAAATATCCCCCAAAAATATATAAAAAAACATTTTTTTCCCTCAGTTTAGGCCGATACGTATTCTTCTACATATTTTTGGTAAAAAAAATCACAATAAGCGATTATTGATTGGTTTGCGTAAAAGTTATAGCGTTTACAAAATAGGGATAATTTTATAGCATTTTTATTAATAAGTTTTTATTATTTTTTTTTTTTACTAGTAATGGCGGCGATCTGCGATTTTTATTGTGACTGCGACATTGTGGGGGACCCATCAGACATTTTTGACACATTTTTGGGACCATTGTCATTTATACAGTAATCAGTGCTATATAAATGCAGTGATTCCTGTGTAAATGACACTGGCAGTGAAAGGGTTAACCAGTGGGTGGCAGTGTAGGGGTTAAGTGTTCCTAGGGGTGTGTTACTAACTGTGGGGGGGTTGGGCTTTCATTTAGTGTACACTGATCTCTGCTCCAATCACATGGAGCAGAGATCAGTGTCACTAGTTGCTAGGCAGAATGGAGAAATGTTGTTTATACAGCATTTCCTCCATTCGGCCGCTCCGTGAGACGATCGCGGGGATGCCCGCGGCGATTGAGTCCGCGGGTCCCGCGACCGGACTCACGGGGGTCCCGACCAGCGCGGGAGCCGAATATTGGACGTACCTGTATGCCAATATGCCTGCCCGTGCCATTCTGTCGACGTACATCGTCGTGCGCTGGTCGGGAAGTGGTTAAAGACGGCCCTGACTGTAATGTATGTTTAGGGCACCCATTATCTATCAAAAAGTTTTTTTTTCAACCCTAAGGGTCCTTTCACATGGGGCGGATCAGTGATGCTGCATTTGTAAATTCCAAAAGCCAATATAAAGAATAGTAGTTGTAAAAAAAAAGCACTTGTGGGTTTAACCAATCTTGTTTTTTTTTGTACAATTCTCCTTTAAGTGGGCGTGGCAAGGGGGTGTCTCCTATGTCTGCATACTTTTGCTGATAGTTGTCTCTCATTCCTATCTCAAAAAGTTGGGAGGTATGAGACCGGTCAGGAAGCCAATCATTTAGCACAGGCAAAAGCGCCTACAATGGGCACCTGAGCATCAGAACTGGAGCACGGAGCAATGGAAGAAGGTGGCCTGGTCTGAGGAATGATGTTTTCTTCTACATCATGGCCCAGGTGCATTAGTCACCTGGGGAAGAGATGGCACCAGGATGCAGTATGGTCCGATCCATGGAGGCCCAACCTTGCAACTTACAGGACTTAAAGGGTCTGCTACTTGGGGCTTGGTGCCAGATGCCACTACATATCTTCAGAGGTCAAGTTGAGTCCATGCCTCGATGGGCCAGGAAAGGGGCACCTACCCAACATTAGGTGGGTGGTCATAATGCTATGGCTGACCAGTTTTTTTTATAGTGAATAATCTCATACTTGGTGACCTTTACATACATATTTGTAAAAGCTTCTAACAGATTATGTATTCAAAATAGTTTTTATTTTTTTGTGAAGTTTATTGATTATTTAAAGAGAAAAGGGCCATCAGCTGCACAGTGTGGTTTGATTATTGTTGAAAGGAAGCTGAGAAAATAGCGGCTCTACATCAGACCAAATTAAGAAAGGAAAAAAACCTGATCCATATTTGTTTTCATTTTTACGGGAAGATTTGGCTCCCCGGTGAGCTCTGTACTTTGTCTTCGGCTTCAGTAATAAGGTAAATGGTACCTGAAAGACTCTCCAGTTGTGTTTTTAATTGTAGCACATTCTCTTATAATCAGTTATATCCCCATTATATCACTTTGATGGACAATTTTCTGTTGTGTTTGGCAGGTGGGGTGTTGGCGGGTTGGATCGCGCGTTTCGCATTAGCTAAATAAACTTCAACGTTCCGTACTGAGCAGAACACATTTCGTTTTTCAATGAAAGATGTAGATTGCTCATAACAGAACAATTAGCATTCTTCTCGTCTCTCCGTTGTCTGAAAGCTTGCTTCTCAGCATGCAAATGGGAGCCAAAGTTAGAATTTTAGAACTGTATAGAATAAAGACAGTCTCAACTCATATCAAACGAACTAAATAAGAATAGGTGCAGGTACCCCCCTCCCTTCTGAATCACCCATTGTCTCCACCCCCTACTCACCTCCGAGCACTATCCCTTGGTTCCACCCCCCACCCACCTCCGAGCACTGTCCCTGGGTTCCACCCCCTACTCACCGCCGAGCACTGTCCCTGGGTTCCACCCCCGACCCACCTCCGAGCACTGTCCCTGGGTTCCACCCCCTACTCACCTCCGAGCACTGTCCCTGGGTTCCACCCCCGACCCACCTCCAAGCACTGTCCCTTGGTTCCACCCCGACCCACCTCCGAGCACTGTCCCTTGGTTCCACTCCGACCCACCTCCAAGCACTGTCCCTTAGTTCCACCCCCTACCCACCTCCAAGCACTGTCCCTTGGTTCCACCCTGACCCACCTCTGAGCACTGTCCCTTGGTTCCACTCCGACCCACCTCCGAGCACTGTCCCTTAGTTCCACCCCTACCCACCTCCGAGCACTGTCCCTTAGTTCCACCCCCTACCCACCTCCAAGCACTGTCCCTTAGTTCCACCCCTACCCACCTCCGAGCACTGTCCCTTAGTTCCACCCCCTACCCACCTCCAAGCACTGTCCCTTGGTTCCACCCCCGACCCACCTCCGAGCACTGCCCCTAGGTTCCACCCCGAGCCACCTCCGAGCACTGTCCCTTGGTTCCACCCCTGACCCACCTCCAAGCACTGTCCCTTGGTTCCAGCTCCAACCCACCTCCGAGCACTGTCCCTTGGTTCCAGCCCCGACCCACCTCCGAGCACCGCTCCTTTTAGAGAATACCGAGCCAGGTCATTTGTATGCAATTTGCTAACACAAAAAAGCAGTAAAAAAATACTGCAGTTGGCAACAATAGCTGCCTCCAGGAACAGTAACCCCCTCCGCGACAAAATAACCCCCCCATTAACAATAGACCCCCCAAAACAACAAAAAAAATGCAGTTACAACAACAGATTCCCCCAACAACAATGTACCCACCACAACAAAACATCTGCCAGCAACAATGCCCCCCCCCCCCCCATCAATAATAGACCCCTCCGCAAAAAAATACCCCTTCCCAGCAACAACAAATCCACCCCAGGAAAGAGAGACAACAATAGATTTCCTGGCAGCAACCATCAGTAGAGCCCTCCCCATCAAGAATACATTCCACACCGGCAACAATAAACATTTACAGCAACAAAAGACCCCACCCACAAAAATAGACCCCCTCTGATGGACTTTAGAAATAGAACATGTTTCAAGTTTTTCGGCCAGAACTCCACCTGACCCAGTGCCTATAGAGAAATCCGTTCGTCTGTGTTCTAGTCCAATGGACAAAAACCGACACTAGGGCAGCTATTGGCTACTGGCTATGAATTTCCTTATTCTAGTCCGGTCGTACGTCATCGCGTTCGAATCCGTCGGACTTTGGTGTGATTGTGTGTGACCAAATCCGTTCATTCGGAAAGTCCATCGGAACTCCGCCAAAAGTCCGTCGGGAAGACCGTCGGACCTAGTCCGTCGAAAAGTCTGGTCGTGTGTACGCGGCATAACAGGCACTCTCGGCTTACACAACTGCAACCCCACAGTCTGGTCTGAATAATGTGTCCGGGTTTCAGGAGGTCTGAACCCCCCCGAACGCATGATTCCAAACCCGAACTGTCCGGGCGAATCCCGGGCAGGTGGCAACCCTACCCCCTCCTCCTTCTCCTCCTAGGCGTTTAATAGGATCGCCTGACCTTTCAGCCAATCTGGAAAACGGTTATCAGATCCACACTTCCAGATTGGCTAGGAGGCGATTCAGTGTTAGAAAAGCAAATATACATTTGCTTTTCTAACACCTCTGGGTGGACTCCGAGTGCAATGCTCTGCTCTCCAAGCCCACCCTATTATGAAGCCTATTGGAGCCTCCGAAAAACGGTGCTTCAGAAAAACACTCCCCCCCCCTGCTTTAATTAATGCGCCCGGTGTCCTAAAAAGGGGCCGGACGCATGAATAGGGGGTAGCCTGGATACAGGGGGGGGCGCGGCGCCCCCGTGTGCCCTTAATGGACGAGCCTCCTCTGATAACCGTTGAAAGTCCAGCGACATACCAGTACATCACTGAAAACAATATACAAATATACAAAGATACAAAACAATACAAACTATCAAAACCAATAACAAATTGGATAAAACTTGATGTTTGTATTCCCACATGATCCATTCGGACGACTGGATCATGTGGGAATACAACATCAAGTTTTATCCAATTTGTTATTGGTTTTGATAGTTTGTATTGTTTTGTATCTTTGTATATTTGTATATTGTTTTCAATAATATATATTTATTTTTTATTTTGTAATTTTTGGATTGTGTTGCCTTTAAAGTCCCATTTTTCTGGGGGGGGGAATTTTTTTTATTTTTCTGGTCAGAGATGTTGGCAATTTTTTTGATATAGTTGGATTTTTTCTCCTTTTTTGTCTACCAGCACATCGCTGGTCCGGAAATGGTGAAAAAAGAACAGACTCGTATTTCTCAGTGTATTTGTAGAAGACTCTGATGCAGACTATGTAAGGCGATTTTTATCTGCTCCCCCCCCGGCGACACGTCATTCAGCCTCCTATACTATACATACATTTCACCGGCTGGAATTGGCTCGGGGAGAAACGATGACATTGCATTTCTTTTTCGGAGGAATGTAGTTTTTCCAGCTGGCTGTGAGTTCTGATCATTGGCCAATTAGATGCAGGAGACGGCCAGATTATAACAGAGATGGATGGTTTGCACGGAGAGCTCAGCGGTGTCAATAGAATATTGATAAGCGTCTCGGTGTGGGGTCGTGTACCTACCTGCACTTATTAAACACTTTTTCATGGCTGGAATTAATAGCTTTGCAGTTTACGCTTTAACCTTGTTACCAAGCGTGTCATTTTTTTTTTTTTCAATTACCATTTTCTATTATTTGGTTAAAGGGGAAATTCCATCCAAATCTTAGAGCCCAGATTTAATAGGAGTCCAATCAGCTGTACCTTCCAGGTATCTGCAGGGGGCCCCCGACTGTAGTGCTACCCTCCGCAGGGGCTGCTAATATTAAAGCGGAGTTTCACACAAAAATTTAACCTCTGCTTTTCGGAACCCTCCCCCCCCCCCCTCTGGTGTCACATTTGGGGAGGGGGGTGCAGATACCTGTCTAAGACAGGTATTTGCACCCACTTCCGGGCATAGACACCACGCGGGAGTCTGTGCCTCTTCCTGACCCGCCGCGATGTCTGCTGGGACACGCACGGGTCCCAGAGACAGCGCGGGCCATTCCCATTGTGCTGCGCGACTCGCGCAGTAGGGAACCGGGGAAGTGAAGCCGCAACACTTCACTTCCTGATTCCCTCACCGAGAATGGCGCTGGCAGCAGCCAAGAGCCGAGCGATCGTTCGGCTTCGGCTGCCGACATCGCTGGACTCCAGGAAAGGTAAGTGTCCATTTATTAAAAGTCAGCAGCTGCAGTAATTGTAGCTGCTGGCTTTTAATATTTTTTTTTTAGGTGGACTCCCTCTTTAACCTCCCTGGCGGTATGATTCAGTCTGGAATTAGGTGCTGAAAGTGTATGCAGGGCACTGCACAGACCACTAGGGACAAAGGGGGTGTGTAATTTTTAATACAGCACTGTAATCTGTAAGATTACAGTGCTGTGTGTGTTTTGTGTGTTTTTACTTTTTTGAATTTGCCGCCGTTCTCCGCTCCCGTGCGCCGTAACGCCGCAGGGAACGGAGCTCGGCGGCATTCGGCACTGTGAATCGAGCGGAGGAGCTCGATCACGCAGCGCGGAGGACATCGCTGGATCCAGGGGACAAGGTGAGTAACTCTCCCTGTGTCCTCCCTGTATCCAGCGATGCGATCCCGAGTCTGGCTCGGGGTTACCGCTCCTATCAGTATATTCCTACCCCGAGCCAGACTCGGGATTACCGCTAGGGGGGTTAACTGGTTCTTTCCCAAACAGTTGGGTGCTTGGGTGAGGCCACCAGTCACCCAAGCAACAGTCCATTCACTCCGGCTCCAATAAACAATCTAGGTCGGTGATGGTGAACCTCGGCACCCCAGATGTTTTGGAACTACATTTCCCATGATGCTCAGGCACTCGGCAGTGGAGTTGGGCATCACGGGAAATGTCGTTCCAAAACATCTGGGGTGCCAAGGTTCACCATCACTGATCTAGGTTGTCTTTTTGTAATTTATTGCTGGTAAAACTGGGATTAGGACATGGGATACTCCAAAATGAATAGCAAACGGCAATTCGAGCGCCATCTTATCCTGAAGCAAATGTGAACAATGAACAGACTAACTGCAAAAACCAATGGACACGATTCTGTACTCCTACTTCTGGACTCTTCAGTTGCCTTTGACATGGTTGACCACCCTCTCCTCCTCCTCAAAAAACTTTACTCTCTCGGTCTTGGTGGCTGTGCTCTTCAGTGGCTCTCATCCTACCTATCCCAACGCACCTTCAGTGTCACTTACAATTCTACTTCCTCCACTCCTCTTCTCTTCTCCGTCGGGGTCCCCCAAGGTCCTTGTTCTTGGACCTCTTTTATTTTCAATCTACACCTCTTCCCTGGGTCAGCTGATAGCCTCTCACGGCTTTCAATATCATTTCTACGCTGACTACACACAAATCTATCTCTCCACCCCTCAACTCACCCCATCAGTCTCCTCACACATCACCAACGTACTTACAGACGTATCTACATGGATGTCACAACACTTCCTCCAACTCAACTTGTCCAAAACCGAACTTATAAAGTTTCCTCCCCCACGTGCCTCTTCCCCCGACTTCTCTGTCAAGAGCAATGGCACAACCATCCACCCATCCCCACATGTCAGGGTTCTAGGTGTTATCCTTGACTCTGAACTCTCTTTCCGGCCCCACATCCAATCACTTTCCAAAGCTTTCCGCCTCAACCTCCGCAACATCTCTAAACTACGACCCTTTCTAACCAACGAAACCACAAAGCTCCTGATTCACTCCCTGGTCATCTCTCGCCTTGACTACTGCAACTCCCTCATTGGCTTACCTTTAAATAGACCATCCCCCTTCAGTCCATCATGAATGCTGCTGCCAGACTCATCCACCGTACAAACCGCTCAGTGTCTGCTACCCCTCTCTGCCAATCCCTCCATTGGCTGCCATTTGCACAATGAATTAAATTCAAATACTAACACTTACAAAGCCACCCACAACTCTGCCCCCCCAGCTACATCACTAGGCTAGTCTCAAAATACCAACCGAATCGCCCACTTCGTTCCTCCCAAGACCTCCTGCTCTCTAGCTCCCTCATCGCCTCCTCCCATATCTGCCTCCAGGACTTCTCCCGAGCCTCGCCCATCCTCTGGAATTCCCTACCCCAATCTGTCTCCGAATGTATCCACTTTTAAGCGATCCCCGAAAACGTTCCTCTTCAGAGAAGCTTACCCTGCCACCATCTAACAACTGCACTATTTTCTCCATTGGCTCGTCCCCCACAGCTATTACCCTTTTGTATAACTTGACCCTCCCTGCTAGATTGTAAGCTCTAACGAGCAGGGCCCCCTGATTCCCCCCGCCCCCCGTATTGAATTGTATTGTAATTGTACTGTCTGCCCTAATGTTGTAAAGCGCTGCGTATAAATCCTGTATAATAGTAATAATAATATTAATATTCCCTCACAGCTGAAGACCATGGGGGGGGGGGGGGCAAGTCTCTTTGGCATCTGGTTACCTTGCTCCAATGCACAGCTGCTGGTACCCAGTGTAATCCAGTGGTGGCCAGTGCTATATATATTGTGGGGGGGGGGGAGGAGGAGCAGCAAACTAACACCAAACCACCCTGACCCCCTCGAGAGACGGCCGGGTGCAATTGCAAACCACCCCCCCTCCTCTGGAGAAGGAGGGGGATGGCGTTGATTCTCCTCCCGGGCGTACAGGAAGTGTGTCCTGAGACATGATTGGCCAGGGAGTCCTAAGACTACCTAAGTCCTAAGAACTACTAAGGACTACTTCCTGATTGGCCAGGAGAAGAATCAGGAAGACAGTAGCGAATATTAATTTGCTACTGTCACAACTGGGTGGGCAAACTGCGCCCCGAGCCCACCGTTTTTTGAAGCCAATTAGAGCCTCAGGTTCTAATTGCGTGCTTCAAAAACATCCCATTGGAATCCATGCATCCGGCGCCCTGCATGTAGATTCGGAGCTAGGCGCATGGATCTGGGGGGCGGTGCCCCTGCGCCCCTTATGGATGGGCCACCACTGGTGTAATCTTTAGAACACCATAGAGTCACAGGGATCCGTTTTGGGTCTTTACTCACAAGCAGGACAGGGACAAGGAGGAGGAGTGGACAGGAGGGCCCTGGGCGCAAAGCTTTATTGCAGAGATGGGGGCGCCCTGTGCCAGATGCTTCTGTTGCAAGGCTGACAGGAGTAGTGACAGTGACAATGCACTGCTAATGCACAGATGCTGGTACCCAGTGCAATCTCCAGAAAACACCATACAGTCACAGATATCAATTTAGGGTCTCTACTTGCAAGCAGCGCCGGGACAAGGGGTGGGCAGGTGGGGAAGCTGTCCTGGGTGCAACACTTTATTTCAGGGATAGGGGTGCCCTGTGTCAGATGCTTTTGTTAGAAGGCTGACAGGAGTAGTGACAGTGACATCACTGCTAACCCTAAGCCTAAGGGAAGGGGGGTGCAATTTTGTCATCTTTGCCCTGGTCGCTGGATGACCTTGTCAGGTGCTGAGTAGGCACAAGACAAGGTCCAGGTCAGCACCTAGCGAGCAAATCAGGTTCAAGTGGCTGGCAGGTGGGTCATCAGGAGTCTGGCCAAGGCTGGTAACAGCAGGAGCATATTCCAGGGATAAGCCAGGGGTCAGTACGGCACTGACACACTGCACTGGTGCAGTTCAGATATCCCTTCTGGCGCCAATGCACACTCGCGCACGTGCAACCGTTCATCCGCATCTACGTGAAGGAATGTTTAATTTCCTGACACCACTGCTGGGACCTCACAAAACAGCAACACAGTCCATAGGCTGCCTCAGGGGCAACAGCCCCCCGAGGCTGAGAACTCTCCTTGCTGGGGAAAGACTATCTCATCAGGGCTCCAGATCATTTATCTGCTGCCGAGCCACCATCTGGGTGCACCTCCCCAGGGATTGGCTTGGCCCTTACCAATATACAGGATGGCCATTTGAATCCTCCCTCCCCAAGCTCTAGAAGCGTCTTCTACAGGCAGGGGGAAGCAACCAAACTCCCAGCCTTTGAGACCCTAAACAGACCAGCCCAATAAATTACTGCTTCCTTCATTACAGAAGAAGCCAAAAAACGAAATTTACCTAACAGCCTAACTAGAAGGGTGCTACATGACAATGAGATTGAAGTCACCCTTCAAGACCATTTTCTACCTTTCTACCATTCCTATGCTAGTTCCCTCCATCTGCTATCATTGAGGAATCTATGACTGGTCCAAGGCAGTAGTGCCCTAGATGATCTCACACTGCAGATACACAGCTACGAGCAGAGGCGTAACTAGAAACCTCAGGGCCCCGATGCAAGAAATCAGGAAGGCCCCCCCCCCCCCCCCCCCCCGAAAAGCATGATTTTGATACTATATTTTTTTCCACTGTACAACAAAGTAAAATATTTCTGTGCAGCCTGTGTCCCGAGTGAAACCTGTGTCACCAGTGCAGTGGTGGTACTGGAGGGGGGTGGCGGTGGTACTGGAGGGGGATGGTGGTCCTGGAGAGGGGTGGTGGTCCTGGAGGTGGGTGGCGGTGGTGGTACTGGAGGGGGATGGTGGTCCTGGAGAGGGGTGGTGGTCCTGGAGGTGGGTGGCGGTGGTGGTACTGGAGGGGGGTGGCGGTGGTACTGGAGGGGGATGGTGGTCCTGGAGAGGGGTGACGGTGGTACTGGAGGTGGGTGGTGGTGGTGGTACTGGAGGGGGGCTGGTGGTGGTACTGGAGGTGGGTGGGGGTGGTGGTACTGGAGGGGGATAGTGGTCCTGGAGAGGGGTGGCGGTGGTACTGGAGGGGGATGGTGGTCCTGGAGAGGGGTGGCGGTGGTACTGGAGGTGGGTGATGGTGGTACTGGAAGTGGTTGGCGATGGTGGTACTGAAGGGGGGTGGTGGTACTGAAGGGGGGTGGTGGTACTGGAGAGGGGTGGCGGTCCTGGAGAGGGGTGGCGGTGGTACTGGAGGTGGGTGGCAGTGGTACTGGAGGGTGGGTGGTGGTGCTGGAGGAGGGTGGCGATGGTACTGGAGAGGCATGGTGGTCCTGGAGAGGGGTGGCGGTGGTGCTGGAGGTGGGTGGCATGGTGGTGGTACTGGAGAGTGGGTGGTGGTGGTACTGGAGGAGGGGTGGTGGTGGTACTGGAGGTGGGTGGCATGGTGGTGGTACTGGAGAGGGGGTGGCGGTGGTATTGGAGGGGGGGTGGCGGTGGTCCTGGAGGTGGGTGGTGGTGGTACTGAAGGTGGGTGGCACGGTGGTGGTACTGGAGAGGGGTGGTGGTGGTCCTGGAGGTGGGTGGTGGTGGTACTGAAGGTGGGTGGCACGGTGGTGGTGGTGGTACTGGAGGAGGGGTGGCGGTGGTACTGGACATCAGGGTTCACAGAGGGCCCCTTTGCTTCAGGATCCCCAGATACCCCCCCTTACATCAGGGTCCCCAGAGAGCCCCCCTTACTTTAGGGTCCCTAGACAGTCACCTCCCCCTTAAAGAGGTTTCTCTGTACCTTGCTGGACTCCGCTGTGCACCTTGGCCCCCAGCAGATCTCTGTACCCCCCTCCCCGCACCTGGGGGGAGGCAGCGATCAGCAGCTCTATGATGTTGATGGTCGGCGGGATCTTCCTGAGTCTATACACACACTGGAGAGGGGTCAGCACGGCTGTGAGTGGAGAGCGTGTCTCATGTAACAGCAGCACAGAGACACCGGGACTGATGTTTAATTTTCCCTCGTTCTCTCTCCCAGGGAACACAAAACACACAGCTGATCTGCTCCCCCTTCTTCCCCCCCTTCCCTCCTCTCCTGTGTTCTCTGCGGGAAATGTGAGCTTGTTAGCTTCGCACCTGAATGCCCGCGGAGAACACAGGAGAGGAGGGGAGGGGGGGCCGAAGGGGGAGCAGATCAGCTGTGTGTTTTGTGTTCCGTGGGAGAGAGGACGAGGGAAAATTAAACGTCAGTCCCGGTGTCTCTGCGCTGCTGTTAAATGAGAGACACGCTCTCCACTCACAGCCCTGTGGATAGCAACCACGCCGCCCCCCCCCCCCCCCCACAGTGATGGAATTCCAGGGCCCCGTCGCAACTGCGACTGTTGCGACCCTGATAATTCAGCCACTGGCTACGAGGCTCAAGGCACAGGAAGCATGCTGCTAGTTTTCAGGATACTGCCCAGACACACAACATTTCTAGATATTCCTATATATCAGGGGTCTCCAAACTTTCTAAACAAAAGGCCAGTTTGCTGTCTTTTAAACTTTAGGGAGGGGCCAGACTGCAGTCAGTGGGAGTAGAAATGGGGCCCTATCATTAATGTCATTGTGCGGAACAGTGCCCCAATCTCTGGTCTCAGTGGGAGGAATTGTGCCCCGTCATTGGTGTCATTGGGAGGAATAGTGCCTCATCATTGTGTTAGCGAAAGGAATTTTGCCCTATCCTTGATGTCAGTAGGAGGAATAGTGTCCCATCATTGGTGTCAGTGGGAGAAATAGTGCCCCATCATTGGTGTCAGTGGGAGGAATAGTGCCCCATCATTGGTGTCAGTGGGAGGAATAGTGTCCCATCATTGGTGTCAGTGGGAGGAATAGTGCCCCATCATTGGTGTCAGTGGGAGGAATAGTGCCCCATCATTGGTGTCAGTGGGAGGAATAGTGCCCCATCATTGGTGTCATTGGGAGGAATAGTGCCTCATCATTGTGTTAGCGAAAGGAATTTTGCCCTATCCTTGATGTCAGTAGGAGGAATAGTGTCCCATCATTGGTGTCAGTGGGAGAAATAGTGCCCCATCATTGGTGTCAGTGGGAGGAATAGTGCCCCATCATTGGTGTCAGTGGAAGGAATAGTGCCCCATCATTGGTATCAGTGGGAGGAATAGTGCCCCATCATTGGTGTCAGTGGGAGGAATAGTGTCCCATCATTGGTGTCAGTGGGAGGAATAGTGCCCCATCATTAGTGTCAGTGGGAGGAATAGTGCCCCATCATTGGTGTCAGTGGGAGAAATAGTGCCGTATCATTGGTATCAGTGGGAGGAATAGTGCCCCATCATTGGTATCAGTGGGAGGAATAGTGCCCCATCATTAGTGTCAGTGGGAGAAATAGTGGCGTATCATTGTGTTAGCAAAAGGAATTTTGCCCTATCATTGGTGTCAGTGGGAGGAATAGTGCCCCATCATTAGTGTCAGTGAGAGAAATAGTGCCATATCATTGGTGTCAGTGGGAGGAATAGTGCCCCATAATTGGTGTCACTGGGAGAAATAGTGCCTCATCATTGTGCTTTATCCTTGGTGTCAGCGGAAGGAATAGTGCCCCATTATTAGTGTCAGTGGGAGAAATAGTGCCCCATCATTGGTGTCAGTGGGAGGGATAGTGCCCCATCATTGGTGTCACTGGGAGAAATAGTGCTCTATCCTTGGTGTCAGTGGGAGGAATAGTGCTCTATCCTTGGTGTCAGTGAGAGGAATAGCGCCCCATCATTGGTGTCAGTGGGAGGAATAGTGTCCCATCATTGGCATTAGTGAGAGGAATAGTGCCCCATCATTGGTGTCAGTGGGAGGAATAGTGCCCCATCATTGGTAAAAATTGAACCAATAGTGCCTGATCATTAGTGTCATTGGGAGAAATAGTGCCCCATCATTGGTGTCAGTGGGAGAAGTAGTGCCCCATCATTGGTGTCAGTGGGAGAAGTAGTGCCCCATCATTGGTGTCATTGGTAATAATTGTTTCCCTTTGTGTGGTGAGTGGGAGGAATAGTGCCCCATTGTTGGTATCAATAGATGGAATAGTGCCCCATCATTGGTGTCAGTGGATGGAATAGTACCCCAAGGGCAAGATTAAAGATAGCAAAGGGCCGCAGTTTTGAGACAATTTATAGGATAACAAATCTTTACTTTTTTGAGTTCAGGTCCACTTTAAAAACAAAAAAAAAATAAGTCTCTGACTCTTGGCCATAAAACGACCGGCTGAAATCCTAAAACACTCTTTATTTTATTGTAGATCTAAAATTGTATTTGTTATCACAAGCCACACAATCGTAGTACCTGCCGGTGTCTTCTTATTTATTGGAGTTTTATCAATCTTTCTATCACCAGCACTTTCTTTATAGAGAAGAAATGGGGGGGAGGAAAATTCAGAAGCCTTTCTGGTTGTTTGAACAAAGAAATGACATTTATTAACAGCTACGGGGGAAAGGCGAAGAAAATGCAATGTTCCAGTTCTGGTTACAGTTCCGGGCAGTTGTTATTACTCACTTACTGTCCCCGCGGGATCGTCTCCGTTCTTCGGCCGTCATGTTGCAGGCGGTGAAATTGAAAGGTGCTGCGAGTGACTGACAGCCGCGGTCTGAGCCTCCAGAGGCCAAGTCCTGGTGGCAGAGGAGATGCTTTCAGATGAAATGTTGTTTAAAAAAAAAAGATAAAAAACAAAAAATAAATAAATAAATATATAAAAAAGTCTTCTCGGTGACAGAAGAAAAGCTTGACAGAAATAGAAAGTCTCGGAGTTCATTCTGGGAAAATTCCACATTCCTTTTAAGTGTGTTTAGGAGTTCAGAGAGAACTTTAAAAACAAAGGATTGGAGAGTTGGAGGTACGAGAGCTGGAGGTGCGAGAGCTGGAGGTGCGAGAGCTGGAGGTGCGAGAGCTGGAGGTATGAGAGCTGGAGGTATGAGAGCTGGAGGTACGAGAGCTGGAGTACGAGAGCTGGAGGTACGAAATCTGGAGATACGAGAGCTGGAGATACGAGAGAGAGCTGGAGATACGAGAGCTGGAGGTACGAGAGCTGGAGATACGAGAGCTGGAGATACGAGAGCTGGAGATACGAGAGCTGGAGGTACAAAAGCTGGAGATACGAGAGCTGGAGATATGAGAGCTGGAGGTACGAGAGCTGGAGGTACGAGAGCTGGAGGTACGAGAGCTGGAGATACGAGAGCTGGAGATACGAGAGCTGGAGGTACGAGAGCGGGAGATACGGGAGCGGGAGATATGGGAGCGGGAGATACGGGAGTGGGAGATACGAGAGCTGGAGGTACGAGAGCTGGAGGTACGAGAGCTGGAGGTACGAGAGCTGGAGATACGAGAGCTGGAGATACGAGAGCTGGAGATACGAGAGCTGGAGATACGAGAGCTGGAGGTATGAGAGCTGGAGGTATGAGAGCTGGAGGTACGAGAGCGGGAGGTACGAGAGCGGGAGGTGCGAGAGCGGGAGGTGCGAGAGCTGGAGGTACGAGAGCTGGAGGTACGAGAGAGAGCTGGAGATACGAGAGCTGGAGGTACGAGAGCTGGAGGTACGAGAGCAGGAGGTACGAGAGAGAGCTGGAGATACGAGAGCTGGAGGTACGAGAGCTGGAGGTATGAGAGAGAGCTGGAGATACGAGAGCTGGAGGTACGAGAGCTGGAGATACGAGAGCTGGAGGTACGAGAGAGGGCTGGAGATACGAGAGCTGGAGATACGAGAGCTGGAGGTACGAGAGAGAGCTGGAGGTACGAGAGAGAGCTGGAGGTACGAGAGAGAGCTGGAGGTACGAGAGCTGGAGGTACGAGAGCTGGAGGTATGAGAGAGAGCTGGAGATACGAGAGAGAGCTGGAGGTACGAGAGCTGGAGGTACGAGAGCGGGAGGTACGAGAGCGGGAGGTACGAGAGCGGGAGATACGAGAGCGGGAGTTGCGAGAGCTGGAGGTACGAGAGCTGGAGATACGAGAGCGGGAGATACGAGAGCTGGAGATACGAGAGCTGGAGGTACGAGAGCTGGAGGTACGAGAGCTGGAGGTACGAGAGCTGGAGGTACAAGAGCGGGAGGTGCGAGAGCTGGAGGTACGAGAGCTGGAGGTACGAGAGCTGGAGATACGAGAGCTGGAGGTACGAGAGCTGGAGGTACGAGAGAGAGCTGGAGATACGAGAGCTGGAGGTACGAGAGCTGGAGGTACGAGAGCTGGAGATACGATAGCTGGAGGTACGAGAGCTGGAGGTACGAGAGCTGGAGGTACGAGAGCTGGAGGTACGAGAGCTGGAGGTACGAGAGAGAGCTGGAGATACGAGAGAGAGCTGGAGATACGAGAGCTGGAGGTACGAGAGAGAGCTGGAGATACGAGAGCTGGAGGTACGAGAGCTGGAGGTACGAGAGCTGGAGGTACGAGAGAGAGCTGGAGGTACGAGAGAGAGCTGGAGGTACGAGAGCTGGAGGTACGAGAGCTGGAGGTACGAGAGCTGGAGGTACGAGAGAGAGCTGGAGGTACGAGAGCTGGAGGTACGAGAGCTGGAGATACGAGAGAGAGCTGGAGGTACGAGAGCTGGAGATACGAGAGCTGGAGGTACGAGAGCTGGAGGTACGAGAGCTGGAGGTACGAGAGCGGGAGGTGCGAGAGCTGGAGGTACGAGAGCGGGAGGTGCGAGAGCGGGAGGTGCGAGAGCTGGAGGTACGAGAGCTGGAGGTACGAGAGCTGGAGGTACGAGAGCTGGAGGTACGAGAGAGAGCTGGAGATACGAGAGCTGGAGGTACGAGAGCTGGAGGTACGAGAGAGAGCTGGAGATACGAGAGCTGGAGGTACGAGAGCTGGAGGTATGAGAGAGAGCTGGAGATACGAGAGCTGGAGGTACGAGAACTGGAGATACGAGACCTGGAGGTACGAGAGAGGGCTGGAGATACGAGAGCTGGAGATACGAGAGCTGGAGGTACGAGAGCTGGAGGTACGAGAGAGAGCTGGAGGTACGAGAGCTGGAGGTACGAGAGCTGGAGGTACGAGAGAGAGCTGGAGATACGAGAGAGAGCTGGAGATACGAGAGCTGGAGGTACGAGAGCTGGAGGTACGAGAGCTGGAGGTACGAGAGCGGGAGATACGAGAGCGGGAGATACGAGAGCGGGAGATGCGAGAGCTGGAGGTACGAGAGCTGGAGGTACGAGAGCTGGAGGTACGAGAGCTGGAGATACGAGAGCTGGAGGTACGAGAGCTGGAGATACGAGAGCTGGAGGTACGAGAGCTGGAGGTACGAGAGCTGGAGGTACAAAAGCTGGAGATACGAGAGCTGAAGGTACAAAAGCTGGAGATACGAGAGCTGGAGGTACGAGAGCTGGAGGTACGAGAGCTGGAGGTACGAGAGCTGGAGGAGATACGTGGTTCAAGGTTGGTGTCTTATCTGACGCCTCTTCCGCATCTCCCTTCCAACAGGACAATGAAAGCTCCATTTGTTTATTGTTCTGTGTAGCACCTGGAAGGTTACACGTTCAACCACTTAGATGAGACCCTTCATGGTCACTAATGTGTTTCCATAATGCATGGAGACTTCTACTTTGCATTGCTTTCTTTCTCTTCCACGATGTTCACATTATTGTGCGCAACTACAGAGCTGCTTCTTAACCGCTTCGATCCCGGGCACTTTTACACCCCCTCCTCCCATCCTGCTCAGGCCAATTTTCAGCACTGACGCACTTCAAATGACAATTGCGCGGTCATGCAACACTGCAATAGTGATTTCTTTTGGTGGTATTTAATAGACATGTGCGCCGTCAATCAATTTTCGCTTCCTTTCGTGTTAGCTGTTAATTCGTATTTCATACTTCCTGTCCAAAATTCAATTTGGATTTTTACGAAAAACGAATTTTTCGTAAATTTTTGTAACAATTGCGAACGTTCGTTACGATGAATTTATCATTATGAGGGGCCCCCGCCACCCCTGTGCTGTGCTCATTATGAGAGGACATATATGAAGCTGCGCCAGTGATTAACAATTAATATAATCATTAATCAAAAGAGAAACTGTCCATAGTGTGATAATGTTAATATGTTTAATAAAGGGAATAGTATTGAACTTACATGGTATTTTATTATTATATAGTATAGTATGTTAAATGAGATCAAATTGCATTAAAAATAAAGCCAGCCAGCAAAATAAGGAACAGTCTTCCTCTCGAGTAACGTGGTTATGTCACTGCGTTTCGTCATAGGTGACGTTTTAATGGGGGTCTCCCACCATCCCTGTGCTGTGCACATTATGAGGGGCTCCCACCATCCCTGTGCTGTGATCATTATGAGGGGCTCCCACCATCCCTGTGCTGTGATTATGAGGGGCTCCCACTATCCCTGTACTGTGCCCATTATGAGGGGCTCCCACCATCCCTGTGCTGTGATCATTATGAGGGGCTCCCACCATCCCTGTGCTGTGCCCATTATGAGGGGCTCCCACCATCCCTGTGCTGTGCCCATTATGAGGGGCTCCCACCATCCCTGTGCTGTGATCATTATGATGGGCTCCCACCATCCCTGTGCTGTGATCATTATGAGGGGCTCCCACCATCCCCTGTGCTGTGCTCATTATGAGGGACTCCCACCTTCCCTGTGCTGTGCCCATTATGAGGGGCTCCCACCATCCCTGTGCTGTGATCATTATGAGGGGCTCCCACCATCCCTGTGCTGTGATCATTATGAGGAGCTCCCACCATCCCTGTGCTGTGCTCATTATGAGGGGCTCCCACCATCCCTGTGCTGTGCTCATCATGAGGGGCTCCCACCATCCCCTGTGCTGTGCTCATCATGAGGGGCTCCCACCATCCCTGTGCTGTGATCATTATGAGGGGTTCCCACCATCCCTGTGCTGTGCTGACTTCCTGGGTTTTTAACTTCATCATAACGAATAATCGTAATTAACGAACATTCTTATTTTGTCCGATTCTGAATCTCCCATCGACTACCAGTACCAGTCTCCCACTCCCATATTAAATTTTTTTAAAAAAAAAAGTAATTTTCCCAACCTTGACTCAGCAGCAGAAGAAACCTCTGATCGGTCAACAAAACACCAGTCACGTTTCCATTGTAACGGAATTTGGATCCGAAATTCGTCAACAAAATTTCGTATTTCGGACAAAATTCGGAAGCGTAGCAATTCGTATTTCGGATCCTTCCGAATGGACGAATTTATGGAAAACTAATTGCATATGTCTTGTATTTAACCACTTCTAACTTTGTGTGACCGTGTGTATGCAAGACAAGTTTGAGCCAACATCCGTTGGAAAAAATCCCATGGATTTTGTTGTCAGAATGTCCGATCGATGTCCGATCTTGTGTACGCGGCATAATTCTTTGTTATCTACGCTACGGTATCGTTACTGGGATGTGGCGTCTTGAGCTCTTCTCTGGTCATAGTTCTTGCGGCGATTTAATGGAACGTGGTTTAAATTTTCAGAACTTACTGAAATGGCTAAACAAGGATACGTTAAGATGAATCTACAAGATCGACTTTTGGCAGATTTGTTCACCAAAAACAAGCATTTTGAGCGTTAATAATATTATATTTTATAACAGGAAAAACAACACTAATGATCACTGTGGCCTCCTCGTATTTCAGCTTTGGAATCCTCTCACCTACCGGAGTTGGATAATGTTTTGGTGTAATGGCATCCTGTAGCTTTTCAATATCTTGTGTACTTGTTTTATAAAGCAAGTGGAATGCAGACAAATCTATATGGCTTAGCGGGATTTAAAACTGGAACAACTCCATTTTACCGGCTGAACCTAAGAGTCTTTTTGTCCTATAATAAACGACACCTTTCATTATTTTAACAGTAGTTAAAAGAAAAGCATTTGTTCCTCCCTTTCCCGGGCCCTGCATTGCTCTCTTTACCACATCATAAATTTAGAACCAAAGCTAATGTGTTCCCCAGTCCCCACGATAAAAAACACATAATCATCATAACCCCTCAACTGGAAGGATCCAGGGCGCTACTAGTGAGAGCGTCCCCCACCGCCATCTTGAACCCCCCATTATATCCCCCCTTTCCCCACCCAGCCTTCACAATGACATGACTTACCGGACTGCGAAGAACCCAGGTTTCCACAGGTGGACACATTGTTCTGATGGACTCTTTCTCAAGTTGGGTTATGGTGCAACACCCTAGGTGATTCATAGACACCCAACAATGAGATTATGTTTGTCCCAGTTGTCTAGTTTGCGTCAAACTTTGTATTTATCCATAATGGTCTGAAGTCACAAATTATGAGTATCGCCTCTGATTCACATAGATAACAAATAAGTACCATCATCCACAAGTCATAATATTGGAGAAATGGTTGGTAGGGGAGTGCTGGGATAGCCGCTCACGCTAGCCCTTTAACCACTAGAGATCCGCGCTATAGCCAAATGACGGCTACAGCGTGGACCTCCTTTGCCGGGACTACGTCTATTGACGTCGTCCTGTGCACGAGCGGCCTGCGCGCCCCCTCTGTGATCAGCGAGTCAATGAGACTCGCCTGATCACGGATCGAAGCAAGGGGTCGATCCCGACCCCTTACCACGTGATCAGCTGTCAGCCAATGACAGCTGATCATGTGATACAACGGAGCCGGTAATCGGCTACTTTTCCTCCTCGCGAGGAGAAAAAAAAAGAGCCGATCACCGGCGGCCATGATCGGTACATCAGTCCTGATCACGGCCAGCTTACCAGTGCCCACCTGCCCCCTGCCAGTGCCACCTCAGTAATTAAAAAGTGCCCCCCATCAGTGCCACCCATCAGTGCCCATAGTGCCACCCATCAGTGCCCACAGTGCCACACATCAGTGCCCACAGTGCCACCCATCAGTGCCCACAATCTGCCTCAACAACGGTGCTGCACCCTAGTGCCACATATGCATGCCCATCAGTATCATCTACCAGTGCCCATCAGTGCCCAGCAGTGCCACCTATCAGAGCCACCTATCAATGCCCATCTATCAGTGGTACCTATCAGTGCCCCTTAGTGCCACCCATCCGTGCCACCCATCCGTGCCATCTTATCTGTGCCCATCTTTGCCCATCAGTGCCGCCTTATCTGTGCCCATCAGTACTGCCTTATCTGTGCCTATCGGTGCCACTTTATCTGTGCCTATTAGTGTCGCCTTAACTATGCCTATCAGTGCCCACCAGTACAGCCTATCAGTGCCCACCAGTGCAGCCTATCAGTGCCCACCAGTGCCGCCTCATCAGCGCATTTCAATGAAGGAGAAAAATGACCTGTGTGCAAAATTTTATAACAAACTATTAAACATGATTTTTTATTTATTTTTTGCATCTTTTTTTGTTTGTTTAGCAAAAAATAAAACTCCCAGCTGTAATTAAATACCACCAAAAGAAAGCTTTATTTGTGGGGAAAAAAATGATAAAAATGTCATTTGGATACAGTGTTGTATGCCCGCGCAATTGTCTTTCAAAGTGCATCAGCGCTGAAAGCTGAAAATTGGTCTGGGCAGGAGGGGGGTTTAAGTGCCCAGTAAGCAAGTGGTTAAGCAGTCCCAAACCACAATGGTGTAGGTTGGACTATACCGTTACTTAATAATAAGTAAAGCAAAAAATAAGGGCCGGTTCACACTGCAGGCGAGGCGAGGCAACTCCGACTTGCCTCGCCACGACCTGCCGCGACCTCAGCGGCAACTTGCAGATGACTTCTGTATAGAAGTCAATGCAAGTCGCCCCGAGGTCGCCCAAAAGTAGTACAGGAACCTTTTTTCTGAGTCGGAGCGACTCGAGTCGCTCCTCTCAGAACGGTTCCATTGTACAGAACGGGGGCGACTTGCGAGAGCGAGGCGAGGCGAGTCGTGTCGCCTCGCATCGCCCGCTGTGTGAACCGGCTCTAACTTTAAAATGTCATATTATTTAATAAACACATAGAAAAGTAACAAAAATCACTCATAAAAATACAATTAAGTGTACACCACAATAAGACCGTTCTTGACGAATTCTCCACAAGGGGAGTTCAAACTTAGTGGCACACATATAGGGGTCCTTTTGTATGCAATCCACTTTTTCGAGTTCGGGGTGAGCTGACCTCCCCTTCTTTTCCCAATTATATGATGAATTTTATAACATCAATGATTATTTTCATGTTATGTTGCTCTTGTTTGCTAATTGATTATATATTACTTACCATGTCCTGTATAGATATCCTCCTGAAGAAGCGGTTTGTCCCGCGAAACTAGTAGAGGAGACCCCTGTGTGCCAATAAGTTTGAACTCCCCTTGTGGAGAATTCGTTAAGTACGCTCTTATTGTGGTTTACACTTAAAGTGGTTGTATGGTCATTTTTTTAACTTTTACCTACAGGAAAGCCTATAATAAGGCTTACCTGTAGGTAAAAAAAATATCTCCTAAACCTGTACGGTTTAGGAGATATTCCCCTCGGTATGCGCCGCTGACTGCAGCGGCGCATGCGCACAAGGGGGTTCTCTCCGTGAAAATCCGGCAGCGCTCGTGCGGCCGGACTGAAATCTCCCGCGCGCATGCGCGGGAGTGACGATATCGCGGCTCCGGCCACTCACAGTGCCAGAGCCGCGATACCCGGAAGAGACGCCGAGGGAGCATGTCGGCTCCCTCGGCGTGGATCGGGCCAGATGTCGGGGCCTCGTTCTAAGGTAAGTATTTCATAATGAGCTAGTATGCGGTGCATACTAGCTCATTATGCCTTTTGCTTTGCAGGTTTAAAAAAAAAAAAAAAAAACATTGCGGGTTTACTACCGCTTTAATTGTATTTTAATGAGTGATTTTTGTTACTTTTCTATGTGTTTATTAAATAATATGAAATTTTAAAGTTATTTTTTGCTTTACTTATTAAGCACCGGTATAGTCCAACCTACACCATTGTGGTTTGGGACTGCTTAAAGGGCTAGCTTGAGCGGCTATCCCAGCACTCCCCTACCAACCATTTCTCCAATATAATGGCCGAGATGGTCTTTGGACCCCCATCGCTTTTTTTTTTTCCTGTGATCTTCATTGTTGCATTGTTCATTGTTTGTGATTGTAATTCCTTAAAATTGAATGAAATTCTTTGAAATAAATCTTCTCTAGGCAACATTTTGAAGCTAATCAATCTAGCCCCGTGGGGCAGAGATCGCTGTACATGCCTTTTCTGAAGCCGATCCGGTCCGGTCTCCAATGGCGGGTGCTGTGGTCAGGAGAGTGCCGACGACGGCTGGGAAATGCTTGGGAAGTGATGTCACCCATAGAGTTATTGCACACTCCCGCACACCGAAGCCACCGCTGAGCTTGTGGGACCAGCTTGGAGTGGCTGCCGAACAGGAGGGTGTGGTGATTTCTTCTTTACAGGTCTGGATGGATTGGTTTTGGAATGTGGCTGAGAGTAGGTTTACCATTTTGGCAAATGGTCAAAAAGATAATAATAAAAAAAATAAAAGCATTTGTCAAGAGGTGCCAGTTCTTTTTTGTACCCTAATAGCCCTGAATGTCACAGTATTCTGTTATGTAAATGTAGTATGGGGTTATGGTACAGCCCCTACTGCCTCCTGCACTTTTGCCATTGGTCCCTCATTGTTTCTACTACAATCAGCCTTAACATTATGATCACCTGCCTAATATTGAGTAGATCCCCCTTTTGCCACCAAAAGATCCAAGACCCATTGAGGCATGGACTTCACTAGACAAAGCATTATGCCGGCTTGTCTTCTTCCCATACTGCATCCTGGTGCCATCTTTTCCCCAGGTAAGTGATGGACACGCATCCGGCCATCCACATGATGTAAAAAAAGAAAATGTGATTCATCAGCCCAGGCCACCTTCTTTCATTGCTCTCTGTTCCAGTTCTGATCTTCACATGCCCATTGTAGGCACTTTTGGCTGTAGACACGGGTCGGCATGGGCACCCTGACCAGTCTGCGTCAAACTGCGATGCACTGTGTGTGTTCTGAAACCTTTCTGAACCAACATTCTCTTTTTCAGCAATTTGAGCTCCAGTAACTATTCTATTGGAACCGATTACACGGGCCAGCCTTCCCTCCCCCCCCTCCATCAATCAACCTTTCCCCCCCCCTCTCCATCAGTGAGCCCTCCCTTCCCACCTCCATCATTGAACCTTCCTTCCCCACCTCCATCAATTGAGCCTCCCCCACCTCCATCAACTAATCCCCCCCTCCACCTCCAGCAATGAGCCTTTCTTCTCTACCTCCATCAATGAGCCTTCCTTCTCCACCTCCATCAATGAGCCTTTCCTCCCCCACCTCCATCAATGAGCCTTTCCTCCCCCACCTCCATCAATGAGCTTTCCCTCCCCCACCTCCATCAATGTGCTTTCTCTCCCACCTTCATCAATGAGCCTTCCCTCCCCACCTCCATCAATGAGCCTTCCCTCCCCACCTCCATCAATGAGCCTTCCCTCCCCACCTCCATCAATGAGCCTTCCCTTCCCATCTCCATCAATGAGCCTTCCCTCCCCACCTCCATCAATGAGCCTTCCCTCCCCACCTCCATCAATAAGCCTTCCCTCCCCACCTCCATCAATGAGCCTTCCCTTCCCACCTCCATCAATGAGCCTTCCCTTCCCACCTCCATCAATGAGCCTTCCCTTCCCACCTCCATCAATGAGCCTTCCCTTCCCACCTCCATCAATGAGCCTTTCCTCCCCCACCTCCATCAATGAGCCTTTCCTCCCCCACCTCCATCAATGAGCCTTCCCTCCCCAACTCCATCAATGAGCCTTCCCTTCCCACCTCCATCAATGAGCCTTCCCTTCCCATGAGCCTCCCCTTCCCACATCCATCAATGAGCCTTTCCTCCCCACCTCCATCAATGAGCCTTCCCTCCCCACCTCCATCAATTAGCCTTCCCTTCCCACATCCATCAATGAGCCTTTCCTCCCCACCTCCATCAATGAGCCTTCCCTCCCCACCTCCATCAATGAGCCTTCCCTTCCCACCTCCATCAATGAGCCTTTCCTCCCCCACCTCCATCAATGAGCCTTTCCTCCCCCACCTCCATCAATGAGCCTTCCCTCCCCACCTCCATCAATGAGCCTTCCCTTCCCACATCCACCAATGAGCCTTCCCTTCCCACCTCCATCAATGAGCCTTCCCTTCCCATGAGCCTTCCCATCCCACATCCATCAATGAGCCTTTCCTCCCCACCTCCATCAATGAGCCTTCCCTCCCCATCTCCATCAATGAGCCTTCCCTTTCCACCTCCATCAATGAGCCTTCCCTTTCCACATCCATCAGTGAGCCTTTCCTCCCCCACCTCCATCAATGAGCCTTCCCTCCCCACATCCATCAATGAGCCTTCCCTTCCCACCTCCATCAATGAGCCTTTCCTCCCCCACCTCTGTCAATGAGCCTTCCCTCCCCACCTACATCAATTACCCCCCCACACATCCATCAATGAGCCCCCCCCCCCCCACACATCCATCAATGACCCTCCCCTCGCCACCTCCATCAATTAAGCCTTCCTTCTCCACCCCCATCAATTGAGCCTTCCCTCCGCACATCTATCAATGGGCCTTCCCCTCCTCATGTGCATAAATGAGAATGGGCGTAACAATAGTAACAGTGATATTTCACCAAGGTCCCCCAACAGGGCTATTGAAAAAAATAATACAAGAATTAAAGTGTAATAAATAAAGTGTAAAAATAAAAACTACTTACACTGTCTACTGCTCTACTGACACCAATCTCTGCCCTGCCGACGCCGTCCTCCGCCCTACTGACATTGTCCTCTGCTCTACTGACACCATTCCCAATTACCTACTGGCACTGTGCTCTGCTATACTGACACCGTCCACTGCCCTACTGACATCATCCCTAATTCCCTACTGACACCGTCCTCTGCCCTACTAAAACTGTCCACTGCCCTACTAACTGTCCGCTTTTAACGTAGGCTCCGTTTATATTTTTACAGTGACATTTGTTTTAATATACTTTTCTAAGTTTTCCTTACTATTTAGTTAGACCTTGCTAGTTACGTTCTTTAAAAAAGGAAAAAAAAAAGGGCACCAAACCCCGGTGATCTTTGATCTGTTTCATGTTGTTCATGTAGATTTCAATCTCTCAAAGACTGCCTACCCCTGTTTTACGCCATGTCACTGGCAAAAATGTGCTTGCCTAATCTCCTTGCACAGGTAATTGTCAGGGCTGGCTTAGCCCTTCCTCCTCTGGGCTGGCCTATCAGCTGTCGGCTAATTGCCAGCACTCTTCTCTTTCTACATTTACCAGCTGTTCTCGATGATGCTCGTCTGACATGCCTATTTAAAGCCTTCCTGCTCACTTTTCCATTTGCCTTCGCGTTGGTCACATCACAGGGAACCATCTCCTGCTGTTTGTTTCAAAGACTGGCTTGCTGACATCCCTTCTGGCTTCTTATCCTGCTTGCGGTTGCTCTCCTTGGATCCCTGACTTCCGGCCTGGCTGATTACCTGATCTGGTTAATGAACTTTGGACTGGCTGACTACCCGATCTGGCTACAGGACTCTGGCTATGCTTGACTACGCTTTTTTCTATTTACCTTTTTATTTTTATTAATAAACAAGTGTGATTTGATTGTACTTCTGTCTCAGTCTGTTTCATGGTTTCTGACAGTAATTCAGTAAACTCAGAGGACCCAGACCAGCTGGGCGGGGGGCCCATCCAGGCCTATCCTAGGCCATCTGAGTTTTTGCGTTTCACCTACACAGGGTTATGGGGCAAGTGCACAGTAGACATGGAGGGTGGTAGTTGGGGGGGATGCCCAAGTCGACTTTTGCTGTGGGATCCACAAGCTTTCAGCTACGCCTATGTCAGTGTGCCTTGGCCGCCCATCACCCTGTCACAGGGATTGGCTGGTTTTCCTTCCTTGGACCACTTTCAGTCGGTCCTGACCACTGCAGACCGGAAACATCCCACAAGAGTTGACATTTTGGAGCGTCTCTGACCCATTTTCGTTCAGCCACTAAAATTTGGCACCTGCCAAAGTCACTCAGATCCTCACGATTTCAACATGTGGGCGGGGCATTTATCATATGACCTAAAAAAATTGCAACTACCACCATTTTATTATCCGTTCTTCCATCATTTATACTTTTTGAAGGGGGTTGCAGTAATTTCTAGCAAAAAAAATGAAGATTTTAGCTTGTGTGAAAAAAAAAAAAATTGCCCTGGTAGGCAAGTGGTTAAGATTCAGTAAGGAGGCGGAGGTTGGAGATGTCTTGTATTTTCCAATTATTTTGAACTGTAATTTTCACTAAACGATAGCCTCATCTTATGTGTTTTCTCACCATGTGCTCTGTGAATAGGCCGGGTTAGTGGCAGGTTTTCCAGGAGTGCACGGATCCAATTAGCTCAGGTTGATGTTTTCATACCGTTCAGCGACAGGTAACTATAAGGAGAAATGTACGGTTTTGCCAAGTTCTATTGTGAGCCAATTGAATGTGCGATTTTGAGGAGCTCGGCACTTGCATAGCTCAATATATGCATTAAATTATTTCCTGGGCAACATTCCATCTCACGTTGTGCCTGTGCCCGTAACATTGGACATGTCCTCTGAGCTATCTGAATATGCTAAAAATTATGGAATAAGCAAAAAATGTAATGGATCGCCGCCATCATTACCCCGTGACTGGATGGTAGGCACCTTGCTTACGTCCTTCATTTATTTGGCTTCCTGAACGTTAACTGATTCATTGCCAACTATGTCTGGTTATTAGGGGCTACTGTACATCGCTGGCTGGTGAATCGGATGAACATCAGCAGGGCTTAAAGGTGAACTCCAGGGAAACAGCTAATTACACAAATAGAAAAAAAAAAAACATTTATAGGGAATGTGTTACTTGCCAAAGGATTTGTATCTCTGTACATCCAGTTCTAAGATTTACACATCTCTGCCACATAGCACAGTCCTGTACGGTAGGGTAAAAGAAAAATTTTCTTGATGCACTCAAGTAACATATACAAGTCAAGTCCCTGCCTTAGGTTTTGATTAGACCCCCCTTTCTCAACCAGGGTTCTGCCTCTAGGATGAGAAACCATTGACAACGATCGTGATTGGAGGGATGGGGGGTTTCTTCATACTGATCATGTGAGGAGCATTCTTCCCACTAACCACCAATGTAAGGAACATTCTTCCCACTAACCACCAATGTAAGGAACATTCTTCTCACTGATCACCAATGTAAGGAACATTCTTCCCACTGATCACCAATGTAAGGGACATTCTTCCCACTGATCACCAATGTAAGGAACATTCTTCTCACTGATCACCAATGTAAGGAACATTCTTCCCACTGATCACCAATGTAAGGAACATTCTTCTCACTGATCACCAATGTAAGGAACATTCTTCCCACTGATCACCAATGTAAGGAACATTCTTCCCACTGATCACCAATGTAAGGAACATTCTTCCCACTGATCACCAATGTAAGGAACATTCTTCTCACTGATCACCAATGTAAGGAACATTCTTCCCACTGATCACCAATGTAAGGAACATTCTTCCCACTGATCACCAATGTAAGGAACATTCTTCTCACTGATCACCAATGTAAGGAACATTCTTCTCACTGATCACCAATGTAAGGAACATTCTTCCCACTGATCACCAATGTAAGGAACATTCTTCCCACTGATCATCAATGTAAGGAACATTCTTCTCACTGATCACCAATGTAAGGAACATTCTTCTCACTGATCACCAATGTATGGAACATTCTTCTCACTGATCACCAATGTAAGGAACATTCTTCTCACTGATCACCAATGAAAGGAACATTCTTCCCACTGATCATCAATGTAAGGAACATTCTTCCCACTGGTCACCAATGTAAGGAGTATTCTTCTGGTGTCCGGTGGAGGAACACTGCTCCAAGAGCCGGATAAAGGCAAGAGAAGGGCCGCAGTTTGGAGACAACTGTTCTACCCCAACAGCAGGTAAAATGCTTTTAGTCCCAACTCAGCATTGTTCCCAGCAGGTCATATAGTGGTCAGTTTATTAGCTGTAATAACCATGTACTGAAATGTGTGGACACATGGTTGGATGAAGAAGTGATCTTCTGAAGGTCTTGATACTGTCCTATATGACCAGCAAAGAATCCTTTCAGTGCAGTTTATTGCCAGAAAAGCCGTAAGAAGGAGAATATACAGCTGTTTGTTGCTTCAATACATAAAAGCACTTTGTTATGTGCACAAAGACTCCATACAAGTAGTTCCATGAAGAGAGAGCGGTGGAGTAATTTAGAATTGATTATACTATTTTACGACGGGCTTGCAAAGCAATTTTCCTTTGCACTTTCAGTCCTGCTGTGTTCCACAGAACCTCGGCGCTCACGAAGTAGACTTTCATTTTGGCGGAGCCATCCTTTTGTCGAATTTTTTTCCTTTAAAGGGCAGCTAAACCTAAAAATACCACTTGGATTGCTGTAATGTGAACAACGGGCTCTTGTAACAATTTACAAACAGCTTTGCAGAGTTCCTATACCATGAATGGAGATGTACGGAAAATACTGCGTCCTTTGGTTACCTT
Source organism: Lithobates pipiens (assembly GCF_037356315.1). Taxonomy (NCBI): domain Eukaryota; kingdom Metazoa; phylum Chordata; class Amphibia; order Anura; family Ranidae; genus Lithobates; species Lithobates pipiens. The sequence goes on from NW_027507787.1 coordinate 242,002,287, forward strand.
GCTGAGTGCAGTTTAATGGCCGCAGCGGCCCATCTCCAGAGGACTCAGATTGCTTCCTGCAATGTACATCACGGTCATTTTCAAATATGGTTGTTTGTGACTCTACTGTATTATATGAGCCTTTTAATCATTTCCGGGTTTGCTTTTTTTTATTAATGGTGACCGTATACTGTAAAACATGTAGCGATAATATAAGGGGCGGACTGACCATTCGGGCACTGCCCGAGGGCCCCGTGCCACTAAGGGGCCCCATCAGGGTTTCCAGCCTCAATAAAACCAGGGACAGTATGTAAAAATCTGTGTTTTTAAAAAAAATCCCAAGATTATAGCTGCCCCGCCTCTCCAGTACCTTTTCAGCGTGTGTATGTGTATTCTGTGTGTGTATACTGTGTGTATATTGTGTGTCTGTGTGTGTATATTGTATGTATCTGTGTGTGTATACTGTGTGGCCCCATAATCTCCTATTGCCCAGGGGCCCCATAATCTTCTCCTATTGGCCGGGGGCCCCATAATCTTCTCCTATTGGCCGGGGGCCCCATAATCTCCTATTGCCCAGGGGCCATATAATCTCCTATTGCCCAGGGGCCCCATAATCTTCTCCTATTGGCCGGGGGCCCCATAATCTTCTCCTATTGGCCGGGGGCCCCATAATCTCCTATTGCCCAGGGGCCATATAATCTCCTATTGCCCAGGGGCCCCATAATCTCCTATTGCCTAGGGGCCCCATGAGTTGTCAGTCCGCCCTCCTATAATAATCTGTGCATGAATTTACTTATTTCACATGTATTGATTTTTATTTATTTTCTACATTTACAGCCATGGCCAAAAGTTTTGAGAATGACACACATATACATTTTTGTCAGATGTTACTATGATATACTGAAGTATAATTACAAGCATTTCATAAGTGACAAAGGCTTTTATTGGCAATTACATTACGTTTATGGAAAGAGTCAATATTTGCAGTGTTGACCCTTCTTTTTCAAAACCTCGGTAATTCCCCCTGGCATGCTGTCAGCGAACTTCTGGGCCACATCCTGACTGATGGCCGCCCATTCTTGCATAATCAATGCTTGGAGTTTGTCAGAATTTGTGGGCATTTTTTTTTTGTTCTTCCGCCTCTTGAGGATTGACCACAAGTTCTCAATGGGATTAAGGTCTTGGGAGTTTCCTGGTCAAGAACCCAAAATTTCCATGTTTTGTTCGATAAGCCACTTAGTTATCACTTTTGCCTTATGGCAAGGTGCTCCATCATGCTGGCAAAGGCATTGTTCATCACCAAACTGTTCTTGGATGGTTGGGAGGATGTTTTTGTACCATTCTTTATTCATGGCGGTGTTCATAGGCAAAAGACACCCATGAATGGTCTCAGGATGTATGACACAGGACTGATGGTAACGGTCACTTAATCTTCCCCAGACAAGGGTTTTTCCAGATGCCCCAAACAACCCCAGTCCTCAGCAGCCCAATCCTTGTACCTTTTGCAGAATATCAGTCTGCCCCTAATGTTTTTCCTGGAGATAAGTGGCTTCTTTGCTGCCCTTCTTGACACCAGGCCCTCCTCCAAAAGTCTTCTCCACATATGTCCATGCTTATGAATTAGTGCCTGACATCTGCTCCTACTTTCTTGAATACCAGTAAGAGGATCTGTTCTCCAACTATGAGCGGTGCTCCAAGTCCACATGTGACCATAATACAGCTGTATGTTTCAGAATGGGGGCTCGTCCAGGATAGCCCATTATGGCTGTTGGGGAAATAAATATGTCCATGCTTATGAATTAGTGCTTGACACCTGCTCCTACTTTCTGAATACCAGTAGGAACATTGGTTTTCCTCCAGCTATTAACAGCGCAGCAAGTCCACATGTGACCATAATACAGCTTTATGTTTCAGAATGGGGCTCGTCTGGGATAGCCCAATATGGCTGTTGGGGAAATTAATATGTCCATGCTTATGAATTAGTGCTTGACACCTGCTCCTACTTTCTGAATACCAGTAGGAACATCTGTTCTCCTCCAGCTATGAGCGGCACTCCAAGTCCACATGTGACCATAATACAGCTGTATGTTTCAGATTGGGGGCTCGTCCGGGATAGCCCATTATGGTGGTTGGGGAAATGAATATGTCCATGCTTATAACTTAGTGCTTGACACCTGCTCCTACTTTCTGAATACCAGTAGGAACATCTGTTCTCCTCCAGCTATGAGCGGCACTCCAAGTCCACATGTGACCATAATACAGCTGTATGTTTCAGATTGGGGGCTCGTCCGGGATAGCCCATTATGGCGGTTGGGGAAATTAATATGTCCATGCTTATAAATTAGTGCTTGACACCTGCTCCTACTTTCTGAATACCAGTAGGAACATTGGTTTTCCTCCAGCTATAAGCGGCGCTCCAAGTCCACATGTGACCATAATACAGCTGTATGTTTCAGAATAGGGGCTGGTCCGGGATAGCCCATTATGGCGGTTGGGGAAGTGAATTTTTAATTTAAATTACTTTGGAGGTCTGGCATAACATAACTAAACTCAGTGTAGCACCTACCCCTGAAGTTGACGCTGATGTATGGGTCCCCTGGTTCCGGGTGACAACAACATTTCTGGTGATGCCACACCCTCTGACAAAGCAAATCTGAAAAAGTTGGATTTATTTGGGAAATACAACCAATAAGGCAACAACAACAGAACAGCCACAGCAATAAATGATAACAGATATACAAATTTGTACAACACCTCAAAAAATATGTGGGGTAAGATGCTGCTCAAAATCGACCCAGTACTTCAGATATGGCTATGGATCTCTATGACTGTCAGGGCTGGGCTCAGCCCTTCCTTCTCTGAGCTGGCCGTTCAGCTGTCGGCTGATTGCCAGCTCCGATCTCTTTCCACAGTCACTCAGCTGTTGATGATCCTGCTCACCAGTCCTTCCTACTTAAGCCACCTAGTCCTGAGGAGCTCTGCCTGCGCCTTGGTCACATCACAAGAAACTATCTCCTGCGTTCCTGTTTAAAGACTGGCTTTGCTTACATCCCTTCTGGCTCCGGATCCTGCTTGCTGTTCCACTACATTGACCCCTGACTTCTGGCTTGGCTGGCTATCCGTTCCGGTTACTGAGCTTTGGCTGTGTTTTGACTACGTTTGTTCTTTTTACTTTCATTATTAAACAAGTGTGATTTAACTGTACTTCTTTCTCTGCCTGATTTAATGGTTTCTGACAAAGCACTTGTCCCGCCACACCCCCTAATATGTTTCGCCCCACCTGCCGGGTTTGGTCACAAGGGGGGGCATGGTCGGAGCAGCGCTGACTGAGCCATACACAGCCGTATCCATATCTGAAGCACTGGGTCAGCTTTGAGCGGCGTCTTACCTCAAACACAGCTGTATTAATTATGCAGACAACAACATTCATTTTAAGAAATTAATTTAGATTTTTGTTTTTCTCTCATTAGCATCTATAATGAAGAATGCAATCTGTAAGAATAAGAAAAAAAACACAGACTGCATTAACATACGGTGACCCAAATAGCTTGTCTTTTCCACTCCTAAACATAATCGGCTCTCCACAATGGCCTGCTTTCAGATATCTCGTTATTGAGTGCATTAATTAAAATGATAAGTAAATATCATCTAATTTTGTAATTAGATGCTTGAATGTAGAAGCACCATCTGCACTTAGAGCCTAAAGCACAATTATTATTATTATTTTTTTTTCTGGTTTTAAGAGAAATAAAAAGATGGTTTGATAGCAGGCTTGAAATGGTGCGTCGTTATGAGAGACTGTAATTCAGTGCAAGTTTTTTCGTTTTCCTCATAACTGACCTTCTGTGCATAGCTATATGAGATGTTTCATTGAACTAACTACTGTTTGTGAGAACATTACATCTGTCATCTCCGCTTACTGCAGCTGGCTGCGTAAAGTTTAAGCAACTGGTGGCGGTTAGCAAATTAAACTGGAAGAAGCTGACGCTATGCCGGGTGGAACAAAATCTTATAAAATTCTTCTGTGCGCCAATAAAAACAAAAACAAAAAAAAAAGCAAAAACAAACATGCTCGGTGAGAAAAGATTATTCGCTCCTGTGGGGTAAGGTCTGGCGTTACGTGCGCCGTACAATTTGCCAGTACTTGAATAAAATTACAGTTATTTCAAGAGAAGTCAAAACCAAAGCACCCTACGCTGAGTGATGGGATAGATACATAGATGACGTTTCTACTGGGTGGGTGCTCGCCACGTTGTCATAGCCAAGATCACCTGTAACCATTCATGTTCCAGCTGTCACTTTGCGACGGTCCTGACACAATCCGTATGGTAATCTGTTGGAGTTTCAAGATTTCGCTTGGAAGTAGCTCCGGGTTTGCATCCTTCCTGCTCCTCGGAGATCTTGACACTTGAAATGCTCACCTAAAAAAAAAATGCCGGGTGGAACAAAATCTTATAAAATTCTTCTGTGCGCCAATAAAAATGAAAAAAAAAAAGCAAAAACAAACATGCTCGGTGAGAAAAGATTATTCGCTCCTGTGGGGTAAGGTCTGGCGTTACGTGTGCCATACAATTTGCCAGTACTTGAATAAAATTACAGTTATTTCAAGAGAAGTCAAAACCAAAGCACCCTACGCTGAGTGATGGGATAGATACATAGATGACGTTTCTACAGGGTGGGTGCTCGCCACGTTGTCATAGCCAAGATCGCCTGTAACCATTCATGTTCCAGCTGCCACTTCGCGACGGTCCTGACACAACCCGTATGGTAATCTGTTGGAGTTTCAAGATTTCGCTTGGAAGTAGCTCCGGGTTTGCATCCTTCCTGCTCCTCGGAGATCTTGACACTTGAAATGCTCACCAAAAAAAAATAAAAAATCAGAGCATATGCTGCAGCAGTTGCCTGGCCCTGAATGACGTCTTGTCTAAAGTAAGGCGCGGTGAAAGCTGGAGCTGTGCGAGGAAATTGAACATCTCTGTTGGGTTTTCTGTGCAGGCTTGAAAGCCCATGAAGTTGAGCATATTCTGTGGTTCTGCGTTTCCCAAGTGGAAATTGCTTAAGACCCAACTCCAGGAAATGTGAAAATTATTCCGTTCAGTGGGGCCGTGCCTGCGCTGTACGGGATAATTGCCAATTTAGTCTAGGGGAGAGGAGGCGGTGGGAGTACCTGATCCTCTGCACCCCTAGCAGATGGCGTTCCCCAATGCTCCAGCCGTGAACTATCCCTTGGTAGATTGACCCACACTGCAAGGACTAATTACTCATTTAAAAAAAGGAAAACAACTGTGATTTGTCACTGCGCTTAACCACTTACGGACCGCCCGCTGTCATTATATGGTGCCACTTTGAAGTGGAATATCATTGTTATGGCAGCAACGAGCTGCCATAACCCCAGTATCCTCATCTTCAGCAGGCGGTCTGCTTTCAGATAAGAGTGGTCTCAGTGGTGTATTCACCGCATGATCACTTTTATCGGTGGGGGGAGATGGCCACCCCTCCTTCCTCACTTCGGTGCCCTCCGCCCCTTACCGGAGCCACCGAAATGGAGGCAATCGGATCCTGTCTCCTGTCCCCTCCCCTCTATATGGACCTTACTTTGTGCACTGGCCCAAATCATTTGGTGGAGGGGGGGACTAAGGTGTGGTGTTGTTTTTTAGGGGTTGGGCTTGGCCCCTTAGTTCCAAGTGAAGGGAACTCTTAAGGGGTCAGCAGACAAAGACATTTTGGAAAATCTCATAGACACACTCCTAAGCCTTGTGGACGGCCTTTCCAGAAGAGTTGAAGCTGTTATACCTGCAAAGGGTGGGCCAACTCAATATTGAACCCTACGGACTAAGCCCTTGTACACACGATTGGAGATTCCGACAACCAAATCCGTCGGATTTTGTCCAAAACTGTTGTATACACACGGTCACAAGTCACAAGTTTTTGGAAAATCTAATCGTTTAGAAGTTATTTCGTTACGACGGGACTACGTTCAGGCTAGTAGCTAATAGCTTTGATGTAGGAATTTGATCAGAGCATGCGTGGCACTTTGTCCAATCGGAATTCTCTACACATGATCGGAGTATCGAAGCATTTTGTCGGAAAATATTTCCGGCAAGTTGGAAAATTTGGTCCAACGGATATTCCAACGGAAACAGTCCGATGGAGGCCACACACAGTCATAATATCCGACAAAACGCTCCGATCGGACACATTCGGTCGGAATCTCCGATCGTGTGTACAAGGTCTAAGACTGGGATGTCATTAAAGTTCATATGCGTGTAAAGGCAGGTGTCCCAATACTTTTGGTTAAAAACGATCCGTGTTTTGGGGGCAACACCACAAAATGCAGCGGTGTTGCCCCCAAAATTTGTGGACTATTATTTTTCTATTACTTTTTTGCCAATAATTTTATCTTGGACTCTTTTATGTGGTTTTGGTCTGGCACTACTTTCTTTATTTCTATGGTTTGAGTTACTGTTGGGTGCCCATGGAGGGAACCTTGTTGTGTGGAAGCCACCCCGCTAGAGCTATTGCTCTTGTTTGATGTTTTCCTTCATCTGACTGCACATGCAAAAGTTGTCAGTGCCTCTGAGTATATTGTATAGTTAGTAAGGTTGAATAAAGACACCAGTCCATCCAGTTCAACCTGAGTGAGTGTTTACAATTGCCCCTAACCCTGTACATTGCACATTCACATCAGTCCCTACCCTCAAGGAGCCCACAATCCAAGGTCCCCATTCATATACTAGGGCCAGTTTTGGACAGAAGCCAATTAACCTACCTGCATGTCTTTGGAGTGTGGGAGGAAACCCACACAGGCACAGGGAGAACATGCAAATTCCAGGCAGGTAGAGTCGTGGTTGGGATTCAGCGACCCTTTTTACTGCTGGAGTGCTAACCACTACACCACTGTGCTGCTCCATTGATCTGGAATTATTTTCAGGCAATTAGTGTCCCGATTTTTTTCTTGTAGGACTATTAAACTTTCCTAGAGGCCTGCTGTATCCCTCAATGAACTTTCTGCGAAAAGCAGATTTTTTTGTGTATTCACAGAAATCCTTTTCTCAAGGAGCACATGGGATGCACAAACCCATTCAGTGATGCTATTTTTTTCCCTATGTAGCCAGGTGCTTGGCTAAGAGTGGACAGTGAGAAAAACATTGGCTGCAGCTGCTCTCTGTAGCTGCTGCCCTGCGGTGATTTATCAGCTTTATCAGCCAGAGGAGGGAGCTGCTGAGCAGGAAGAGTTCCACAGAATGAGCCAGGCAGCACTGCAGTGTGGAAACTGTAGTGCAGAGGAGAGAAGCTCTATTGAATTCAAGAGCTTTTGAGCTGCTTTTCCCACAGGGTGATTGCCAAAAGGAGGGGAGGGAAGAGCTGCATTTTCTCAGGCTGTACAGGACACAGCTTCCTCTTGTCATGAGGGAGACTGGAGAGTGCACATCGCTGTCCAGTGTGTACCATCACTGCTGCATATCATCGGCCTGAGCGGGATTCCAGAATTCAGGGGTGCCAAAAGAGTTACCTGGGTGCAGAAAAGAGAATGGACTAATCACTGTGTGTAACCGCGTGGTGTGCTACTGTCTGCTGCTGGAGAGTCTGTGCCCTTTAGGAATAGGTACAGCCATCAAGTAGCCTTATTGCTGCATGCAGGCTCAACTGGGACTATTCTCATGTGCACCAACGGTAGTACTGGGTCCCAGCACTAGCCAACTGAAGCGTTACAATTAAAGACTGTGCCTTTACATCTGCTTTACAGAGACCTTCACCTATTGCTTATGCTAAGAGGTATCTTTCAGGGGACACTTCACCATATCCTAGCCATTCTGGTAGAGTACACACTAGGCTAGTTATAGTATTATCCACATTGGAGTTAATGTTTATATGCACTATTTATTGCTGACTTTGATGATTCATGAGTTAATCCCAGTCTAGTGGTGTACAGAACTCTATTCTAAGTTACCTTCACATAGTGATTATAGAAGACTGTGTTTGAACCTACCTTCTGTACGTTCATTTATGATTAAACCACCATTTATTCTACCAATACATTGAGTTAATTTATCACTAAATGGTCTTGTTTCAATTTCCTGCAAATTAACAGCTGATTTATTTATATCCATATGTAGCACTGCCCCGTAGGGGTTGCCGAGCATAGTCTTCCCTGGGCCTCCCTCTAATTTTCCTGCAGCCAGACACTCAGGCATTTTCACACTACACCCGCACACTCTTTTGCTCGTTATCCAATAATTAGTCTAGGGTAGTTGTTTTTTTTTGTATTTATTGGTAGAACTTGGATCTGAGAAGGGATTAGTGGGATACTCCAACTTGAGCTATGTACAGGTTAGGGCAACTCTCCCTTGACCCCAATTAATTGATCTGGATAGCAGATTCCCTGCTAGACCACACTATGGCCGTGTGGGAAGATACGTCCTTGGCTTGCTCTGGCAGCAGACTCAATGTACCACTTTTCTACAGGACACTCACTGGTATCCCCTTTAGCCGACACCTGTCCCCTGACCCCTGACTTCTCTAGGCTGAAGGGATGGCCCTCACAGAACAGGCCCTTAGATGCAGATCCATGGCCATCTTTACTATTGATTGGACCCTTGGCAGGCATTTTCCTGGGCCCGCCCATGCATTTTTCGTGCTCCATCTGCTCTGAGACATACAATTAATAGCAACTAGACTCAAAATCAGTTTACTAAATCAGATCAGGCAGTGAATGCGATTGGTTGCTAGAGGTTACAGCATATCATTACCGCTCATTGGCTGCTAGAGGTCACAGCACGTGACTTCTGCTTGTTAATTGGTTGCTAGAGGTTACTATACATCAATATTGCTCACTGATTGGTTGCTAGAGGTTACCGCACTTTAGTACTGCTCACTGATTGGTTGCTAGACTGTACCCAGGGAGGCATGATATACATATGAATGCCACCTCTATTTACTTACCAATGCAGATGGTCCAACACTATTAACATATTAATGGTGCCGCTATTTACATATGAATGCCGGTTATTTACATGTAAACACAGGGTCTGCAGGTGAGTCATCTGTACACAACAATAGGGCAGAGCTGGGCACCATTAGTGACAGAGCTTCACACTGAGATATTAGAACACAGCATGGAACTAAAACTTCAAGGGACAAGGACATTTAAACTGGGATAGTTGGCAAGTATGAGGCAGCTGCTTTGGACCCCACAACAATGACAAGGCCCAGGGCAGCTGCCCCTTTTGCCCTGCCTTAAAGACGGCCCTGTGCAGATCTGTACTCACCGTAGCCAGAAACAGATCATTCCAGATGCGTCTCCCTCCTAGTCAGCTCCACAGGACATCTGGGTTGCAGCTTCCTCAATTCTGGCCCATAGGTCGTCCACCTGAGGCAGCGCGGCAGCCTGTACAAAGGAGGGGCAGCAGCCCCCTCCCTCCGGGACCCTACTCTCTAGCCGAAGACCCCAAGCACGTGTGCCCTAGGCATATATATAGTCACCCGGCATACCCTGAGGCACCTGCTTCTGCGAATCGCTAGGGCAGTAACTATGCCTATGCTCCCATTTGTCAGGTTTCCTCCGAGTGTCCAATACGCCTCATAAATTTTATTCAACCAGGTGTGTCAGATGGGCTGAGGTTGTTCTTGGAGTTAAGGCGCAGAACAGAGAACCCGAATGACCAAGTGGCTCCTGCATGGGTAGACCTACACCTATATTTGGGATTTTCTTTTTTTATCTTTTCTTTTTACTGCTAGCTACTTCTGCATTTTCACATCCTGTAAAAGGGGTATAGCCCTCAAGGGAAAAGCACCTTGGTGTTTGTGTTCGTCTCCTTTGGCAGGACCTAAATTCCAGATGAGTTCCATGGTGAACCACTAGAAAAAAAAATTATTTTATGTTGCATACAAAAAAAAAAAAAAATCCCTCATATGGCCGACCCCTTATATCTCTCATTGCAGAGTTACAGTATTTTTCACCTAACTAGATTTAGGGTAGAAGTATTTAAAAAAACTGCACAGTCAGTGGTGCAGAAAGCAGAAGTAATGCTAATTTTTCTAATCATCTACTTCCTACTGTGGGCCGCATGTAAAAGCATTACTGTTGCCAACATATTACTACAATTGTAGGGATTTGGGCAGTAATGTGTCAGATATCCTAATTCACTATTCAAGAAATGTTTCCTAACCCAATGACCTATGCCCCAAATGATGGCTATTTAATAAAATGGATTACAGCAGATTTTTGTTTCCCCTAAAGCTTTTTATTTAAATACATACGAAAATCCAGGAACTTTTTTTTTTTTTTTTTTTTAAGCGGTGGATATTATTTAGCAGAAAAATGAATAAAATATGGGGAGTAGTAACATCCCATCGTTGAAATTGTAATATATAAATTAGTATTTTTGGACTCCTTGTAATATTGACATCAGTGGAGGCGGGAGCTCAAAATTTTTGGGTGTGCAAACAAACTGAAAAATTCTGAAAAAAACCCATCAATTGCAGCCTCACTGTGCCCATCAAACACAGCCACTGTGGCCATCAATTGCAGCCACTGTGGCCATCAATTGCAGCCACTGTTGCCCATCAAATGCAGCCACTGTGTCCAGGGCTGGACTGGGACAAAAATTTGGCCCTGGACTTCATCGAGACCGGCCCACTTTAATTTTGCAAACACGCACATAAACAGTATATATACTGTTGGGGGGGTGGAGGACACAGGGGGACACAGTGGGGGTGGAGGACACAGGGGGGGGCACTGTGGAGGGTGGAGGACACAGTGGGGGTGGAGGACACAGGGGATACTGTGGGGGGTAGAGGACACAGTGGGGGGTGGAGGACACAGGTGGACACCGTAGGGGGTGGAGGACACAGGGGGGCACCATGGGGGGGTGCAGAACACAGTGGGGGTGGAAGACACAGTGGGACACCATGGGGAGTGGAGGACACAGTGGGGGGGTGGAGAACACAGTAGGACATCATGGGGGGGTGCAGGACACCATGGGGGATGGAGGACACAGTGGGCGGAAGAACAGAGGGGGGCATTGTGGGGGGTGGAGGACACAGTGGAACACTGTGGGGGGTGCAGGACACCATGGGGGTGGGGGACAAAGTGGGGGTGGAGGACACGGGGACACCGTGGGGGGTGAAGGACACAGGGGGACACCATGGGGGGGAAGGACACAGGGGGACACCGTGGTGGGGTGGAGGACACAGTGGGTGGCGGAGTACAGAGGAGGACAGCGTGGGGGGTGGAGGACATAGTGGGGGTAGAGGACAGAGGGGGACAGTGTGGGGGGTGGAAGACAGAGGGGGACAGCGTGGGGGGGAAACAAGAGAGTATCATGGGGCCTCCTGCAATCCTGTTGGGGCCCGGGCCCCCTACATCTGTATGGCTGACTCTCTTCCACCCTCCTCAGTGATGGCGGTAGTACACAGCCTCACCCAATGCCATGGCACGCTGCTCTCTGTCGGCCCCTCCGCTCTTCTTGTCCATCCCGGATGATGTCATGTACAAGCACCTGGGCTGGACAGGAGGGAAGGAGGGGCCGGCAGGTTCACAGCACGCTGTGAAAGGTCCAATTGCAGCCACTTCCAGTGCTAGTGTTGTAGAGCCTGTCATGGGGCCCCACAGTGCCGATAGGTCAGTCCACCCCTGCAGGGACAGCAGTGCTCAAAGTAATTACTTTGACAGGCTGTCACTCAAACTGGCCCACTGAGCCATCAGCCCACCAGGAAACTCCCGGTAGTCCCGATGGCCAGTACATGCCTGACTGTGTCCATCAAATGCAGCCACTGTGGCCATCAAATGCAGCCTCTGTGGCCATCAAATGCAGCCACTGTGGCCATCAATCACAGCTACTGTGCCATAAAAAGCATCCACTGTGCCATCAAACACAACCACTGTGCCCATCAAACGCAGCTACTGTGCCCATCAAAAGCAGCCACTGTGCCCATCAAACGCAGCCACTGTGCCCCACCAAAGATATAGAGGTCCTGAGGAAGCTATAATTGTGAAAAGCATCGACATCTTGACATAGCAGTAATAGAGTCACATAAGAGTAATAATTGACATGTTATATATGTATTGAAAACCAAATTGATGCATAAACTCACATACCCTCCATGAATCCCATGAATAAGTCTATTGATGACGAAACATGTCGGGCGGCGTGGCTATCTGGCGAATGTAGTTGTGGATTAGCTTGAGCTCTGGGTGACGTGCGATGGTTCTGGACGGAGGAAAAACAAAGGAGATTGCTGGAAACACCCACACTGGCCTCTAATCAGCTGTGCGAGACCGAGTGTGAGGAGGGGTGAGAAGGAAGCAATTTGTTTCTCTAGTTAAAAGGTCCGCCGTGACCACCAATGCCCCAGGATATTGAGAAACCTCAAGTGTTCAAGTGTGGAGTGGATTTATATTTTGGCTTGTTCATTTATTTTTCATTGAATTTTGGTTTATTTGAATTAAAGTGCTTAACTGTATTACGCTATTGGAGGCTTCCACTGTCATTCTTTTTGCAAGGTATATTTATATATGACTTGATGAGAAGGGATCAAGACACATGAGCTTCGCAAGTCTGGTGGTATACAGCGGGCATCTATTTAGAGGATATAAAGCTTGTCTTGCCAAACCCGTGAGTGTGAGGCTTATGCGCCGGTGAGTGTACCCACAACGGGGGGTTTTCGCGATCACAGCTGGTGTGGTGAAGGAGCAAATTAATTTTGGTGGACACTGATTATCACTTTTCACGTGGACTTTACCAATTGGATTTTATTTATTCGGATTGATATATATATATTTTTATTTTATTTTATTTTTTGATTCACAGATTTTTTTTATGTACTTTAATTAATTTTGAGTACTTGTAATATTTATGTGATTTAATTGCACTGGGATATTTTGGGTAATTAAGTTGTATATATATAATTTCTGGGATATTTATTTATATATATTTTTGTATGTTTAGCACTGATTATATATATATCTACGGCTATACATGTGAATGTTACTGTTATTTTGTTTTTTATTTTTAGGTAGGGTGAGGTTAAGCATTCACCTATTGAGCGCTACGTGTTACATAATTTTTTGGCTTTTTTGAAAATTATTGCACTGATTTGATATATATGTATTGAGCTAATGGTTTTCTGTTAGAAAAAGTAGGTTAAACTATTTTAACTTTTGTAATAAAGACAACATTTTATATATTGGATTTTCATT